>NC_059142.1:45924523-46227554 GCF_020740605.2 Lemur catta | reverse complement strand
GAATCATCGGTTTAGTGCCCTGACTTTTATTCCAGCCTCCTGCCTCTGGGTCACCCACTGGTCTAGCTGGCACTTCTCCAGAGTCTTGAGCTTACTCCTCCTCAAAGACAAGAGAGACAGAGGAGGATTCTGAAGAAGTCTGTGTTCAGTGTACTATTCCCTGTTCTTTTCCTGCTTCTTCTGCGTGAACACAGTAGGTTCTAAAATAATTACTAATTCCCACAACTGACTGGTTACCCCCACCCCAGGGGTTCTCCCTTCCTTAATCCCCTTCCATTTAGTTATATGATGGGGACTTTGCAGGTGCCAAGAGTCCTTGCTAGGGCCAGTGTTAGTTACACTGCTCAGTAATTGGTGCACCACCCCTCCCGCCCTGCCCCTCCAGGCTAAGATGTAGGCAATTGAGGCACTTGTGCCCAGCCCAACTACAAATCAACTGACTTCCAATTAATCATTTCTCCCCATGCCCATGAAGAACAACAATAATAACTGAGGCAAGAAAGTAAAGCCACAACCTGAAAGGAAAGAAACACATGGCCCCTGTCTGATTGGCTGACAGCTAAGAGCAGTCGCTGTGTACACAGGAGATGGCCAGATTGCCACCAACACTCATTCGGTTCTTGCTCATCATCCCTATGACTTTGCCGGGGGATTGCACTATTGGCAGCCCTGCCTTCCAACACTCTCCATCCTTAAATCAAAGCCTCAGGGAAACAGAAAGATCTCATCTTTCTAAAGTGTTCAAGGACTTCTGTCTTAGATAAGGATGGCTGTAAGGAAAACAAATGTTTCATTCTACTGTGTTCCACTTGATTTACTATTCTTAAGCAATAAACAATCATGGCTTCAGATGCTTATAGTGTTACACGGAGAATTTGATCGATTTTCCCCAATGTGCCCTGGTGCTCATTACTCCCCTTGTCTCTTCCTTTTTTTTTTTTTTTTTTTTGCCTCTTTGGACTGGAGAGTCCTCCATGAGTGGCAAAATTTCTGACCAGATACACTATCAAACAGGTGCAGTCTCTTGAAGCACCAACAACATTGGTGCAGGAGATTGTAATTAGATCGGCCAAGCGCACGCTCCACTGATGGCCAGTCAATAGCTCAAACTTGTTAAAATATAAAGGCCCATTCCTGTCATCAAGCATCACAATCTCAAAAAATGGTAGCCCTACTCAGTCTGTGTGCTACGCTCTAAGATAGTATATACCTTACAAAAGTTTTCTTCTTTTAAAAAAATTTTTTTTGGGGAGTTAAACAGCATGCTCTCTTTCTTAGTGTCTTTAGCTCATGAAGTTGTTTTGTGAACTTCACGAAGCTGGCAATATCAGAAAACAATGAAAAGCTGGGAGGTGGTTGTTACTCTTATGTATTTTAGCATCTTCAAGGCGGACCTAATAAATATTCAGCGAGTGGTGAGTTGGTCCATCCCCACGTGCGTCCTTTGCATAGCCGCGCCAGCTCTTTCACAAGCAGTTTCACATGGTAATTTACAAACGTACTGGCTGCACTCTGCACCTGCCAGTATTGCAGTAATTAGCTTAGGATGCAAAATGATTTCTAAATTAAGCTTCTGGACTTGTAAAATCAAGAAAGCCTGATAATCAACAACGTAGTCCTGGTAGCCAATGAATAACGGGATAAATAACTAGCACAAGTCTTTTAACTAGCCTACGTGGGGATAATGCCCGAGGAGCAAATTAGATGTCTATACAGTACGCAGGTGAAACACAGTATAGGTCAGCAATGGAAGGTAAGTAAGAGGGTCAGTGCTCAATTATTTAAACTCGCTCCCTTTCTCCTGCCGTAGACACACAGCAGGAAGATCTAGGGGCTGAGCGATTTGGAGCAAACACAACTGGAGTGACACTTTACCCAGGTAAAACCTCAACAGTACAGGCTGCTAAAATACGTGGGCATCGTGTCCTGGAAACACCGGAGGGTCGTGGGAGACGGGGAAGGGGCAGAGCCCACTCCGGACTCGGCTCCTCGCGGCCAGGCACGGGGCGGGGGGCGCGGAACTTGGACCCCAGAGGGGAGAGAGCGCGGGAGCCGGCGGAGGAAGAGGGGCGAGGAGGAGGCCGAGCGAGGAGCGGAAGAAGAGGAGGAGAATAAAGAGGCGGAGGAGGGCGAGAGGGAGGAGAGCCGGGCGCAGGAAGGGGAGGAAAAGGGAGGAAAAGAAAAAGGCGGCGGAGAAGAACGGGCCCGCCTCTCCCGGCTTCCTCCTCCGCTCCCTCGCTCGGGCCGGCCCTCCCCGGGCGGCCGCCGCCTCTCCCTTCCCGGCTGCTCCGAAAACGCGGAGGCGCCGACTCCTCCAGCCCCGAGTCTGCCCGCTCGGCGCGGCGCAGCCAAGCGCCACCACCGCGGCCCGCGCGCGCCCGCCCCGCGCGCCGCTCCTCGGGCACGCGCGGCCCTGCGCTCGGGGCATGCGCGGTGGGCGGCGCCGCTCCGGGACGCCTCTGCCGCCGCGAGTAGGAAGCGCGAGCGCCGGGCGCCGGGCTGTCAGTGAGCGTGGGGCCAGCGAGCGAGCAATCGGCTCCGGCTCCCGCTCCCGCTCCCGCTCCGTTCCCTGCCGCGCCGGCCCGACTCTCCCCGGCCGCCGCCGCGCCGCCTCGCAGCGATCCCGGCCGCCGGCCCGCGCCCCCCGCCCGGGGTCGCCCGCGGCCCTGCTGCCCTTCCCCCGCCCGCCCCCGCCCACCCCGGCCCGCCCCGGCCGCTGCTCCCCGGCGGAGGCAAGAGGTGGCTGGGGGGACCATGGCTGACGTTTTCCCGGCCAACGACTCCACGGCGTCTCAGGACGTGGCCAACCGCTTCGCCCGCAAAGGGGCGCTAAGGCAGAAGAACGTGCACGAGGTGAAAAACCACAAATTCATCGCCCGTTTTTTCAAGCAGCCCACCTTCTGCAGCCACTGCACCGACTTCATCTGGTAGGTGCGCGCGGGGCCGGGCGCTCGGACTGGCACCCCCGGACCCCCCTCGCGGCGCCCGGGGCCGGGGACCAGCTCTTCCCGAGTCCGAGGTCCCGTCTCCCTGGCGACCCGCGCTCGGGGCCCCCCAAGTCCAGGCGCGTCCACTCCGGGGCTGACTCACTCGGAGAACTTGGAGCCGGCGGGAGTCCGAACTCTCGCCCGGAATGACACGCGCGCGCCCGGGCTCCCGGGCCACTGACACACACGCGGGCAAGACTCCCGGGGAAGTCGCCGCCCCGCCACACACCCCCTGCCGCAGGAGGGAGGCCGGTCCGGCCCGGCCCGGCAGTGACAGGGATCCGCTCCACGGGCCGGGGCCCCTCGCCTCCCCGGGCGCACCGCCCTCGTGTACTCAGCGGAGCAGCCGTTTGCCCGGGTGCGAGCAAAAGGGAAAGAAAAAAAGTGTCCAGGGGGGCAGAGTTCCCCGGAGAAACACGCCCGGGAGTAGCGGTCCGAGTTGTTGGAAAGCCAGGCTGGGCGCGTGCGGGGTGTGTGTGTGTGTGCTTCGCAGCGGGCTGGGGCTCCGCTGGATCCTTGAGTCCCTGCCTACTGTAGCCCGTATCTACTGGGCACCGAGAGACTGACTTTTCTGGGTGGAGGTGGGGGGGGGGGAGAGAAAGCAACAAACTGTTGAAAGCTTGCAGTGGGGGGGGGAGGGATTAAGACAGGGCAGGCAAGTGGCAGAAGGGCAGAGGGAGTCATTTAAAATAGACCCTGTCAACAGGAGACTAGACCTAACCCCGTCGATGAGGACAGAGGCCTTATTTAAGAAAAATACTGTAATGGCTAAAGGTGTCAGAGTTTAGGTAATTTCCAATGAACGCAGGCCTTCTTAACTGGGGAGGGGGCGTCTGAGGTTTATGGGGAATTGATGAAGGGCTTCAGGAGTCTCTGAAACCTGTAAGACCAGGTGAAATTGTTTGTGCCTGCCCCCGCCCCGTGAGAGAATTATAGCTTTCACCCGATTCTCAAAACATCGGAGAACCACCCCTCTCACTGTCCTCCTCCTCCAAAAAAAAAAAAAAAGTTTAGAAAGCTGGAACTAAAGGAACTCCAGGTGCTCCAGTTTAAGTAGCAGCAGCAGTGTTCTCCCTTAGGTTGCCAGACACCCTGACTTTTCTGCTTCTTGTGGGTGTAGGAAGGTCCTTCCAAGCCAGAGCTGTGGCTGGGGTTCCTTAGCTCCCTCCTCTCTTAGGCTGGGGAATTGCACAGGGTGATAATGCCACAGAGTGCACTCTGTCTCCAGCCGGCTATGTGGCACACGTATGTTGGGGCACTAGGGTAAACATCTTAGGGATGGCTCTTAATGAATCCATCACATCTGGGGAAAAACATCTCAAAGGGCGAGTCCCACGAACATGGTGCTAATAAGGTGTTTAATTTTTCCTTCCCTTTTTGGACATCCTCCCTAAAATACACTTATGAACAGCACAGCCACCTCTGTGAATGATATCCCCTGTGTAGTCAGTGTATGAAGCAATTGTGCTCTAAGGAGTAGGTAATCTTAGATAAGGCTGTTTAAAATAAGTTTTTGGAGCCGCAGGGCAAGGAGAAGAGGCTATTGCATTTGGTTTAGGGGAGGTCTTCAGCATCCATTATCAGCTGTAAGATTCTGTTAAAAGGGAACGGACAGCTGATTACTTTTGCAGGAAGTAGGTGAGTTAGAAAAGGGACTTGCAGCACACTCAGGGTAATGTCTTTCCACTATCAGTTGCTCTGAAGGATCAGCCCCTGGTGAGCTGATGAGGCACTCAGGTCATCAGGGGGATTGTGAAGTAGAAAATGAAGGTCTCCCTCTCCCTGTGCCCCGAGTATCCCTGCAGCCTTTCTCCACTTAATTGTAAAGCAACCACTTAGAAGTGGAAAACATCCACCAGGATTGTCTTGCAGTAGCTTTAATTTTTCACTCTTCACTCAAGTATTGCTTCTATGGGTCCTTGATTTGCAAATTTATTTCAGTATTAAAGCACTGATACTTTAAAGCTAAATGTTTGGATTTAGGTATGGTTTTGGGAGGGTGATGACTCTAATTATAAAGGTATGTAAAGTACTTTGTAAATTTAAAATGCTATGTAAAGCTAGAGATTGACTGTCAACCTTTTTGAGAAAATTTTAATGCACTTCATTCTAGCGGAACAATATTTGCAATTGAATGTCCACGTCAGGGTTCTCTGCTTACAGAGTAAGTTCTCTAAAGTCATTTACAAGAACAAAATAGCCTCTGTATGTGCTTTGAACTCTATTGGTTCTCAATAAAAATTAGATCATGATAATCTCAAATGCAAACAATGGGAATGATATTTCATAAAACCTAGTTCCTTAAGCCAAAATTAAATGTTAAGAGTGGTGCTGTTTGGCAGTTTCTAGACGCATAATATTTTAAGCAAATTCATAACAAATAAGGCACTTTTTGTCTTTAGGGAGAAAAAACAATCACCAATTGGTCTTTAGGAACAATTAATTTTGTTATTTCCCAAATAAGCCACTTTATTTTAACTATAAGCTCCTTTTTGTTACTTGAATATTGTAGCCGACAACTTGGAATATATAGTCAAGTTCTTGTCTTGAAATTTAAGTATCCTTAACATAGTGTTAAAAATGAAAAGAAGCTTGATACATTGAAATAGTTCAGTGATTTTTTTTTTTATAGGCAAAATAGATTTTCTCAAAGTTGAATTTACACTGTAATCTGGCTAGATATTTAGGCAGGTTTTTCCTATCAAATCATTGGGTTTCATGTACAAACTTTTAACTCTGTAGAGTATTGTGTCACATAACTTGTTTAAGATATGACATCTAACACAATGTGTTAAGATATTTTGTTTTTTCTGTTTTTCAGGGGGTTTGGGAAACAAGGCTTCCAGTGCCAAGGTAAGCTGCCACATTGGATTTTATTTCAAGTATGACATGCAATGAGCATTCCAAACAGGAAGAGTATTTTCTGGTCATCTTTTCTTTGTGATCCAAAAAATGTTATTTAGATAATATTTTCAAAATATGAGGGCTGTAAATTTGGGCCTTTAAAAAAAAAATCATATGGTATTGCCTACTAATCTGCATATAGAGCTCCTTTTTTCTCATTGAAAAAAAAAAAACAAAAAAAAAACCTTCCTGTAATCTTATTTTTTGCCAAGAACATTCTTGTCAGAAACTGCTGTCTTTGTGTGGGTGTTGAGAAAAAAATGGAATTACTTTGTATTCGTGTGGCTTTTCTTTCTGGTTCTTCCTTTGTTTTTGTTCATCTCTTTTACCTAGTATTGGGTTGGACTCATTGCAACTAATTTTAGGCCCTGTTTCATTCTAGTAATATCTTTTTGTTTTGTTTAGATTACTGATTGTCATCTAGAACAAAGTTTGCACATTTGAAAGTTAGGTCAATGATTTGATGACTGATTGCTCCAATATGATAGTGTGGCACAGTTTTTGCTTTAGCTTCAATATATGACAACACATAGAATACTAGGCATTGCATCCAGAAAGAAATCCATTAGTTTCCCTCTCTGTCCTCTAGTTGCATTTCATACACATCAAATATCTAACTTTTCATACTTTCCATTCCATTTGTTCAACTTTTTTTTCTAAACACTTTATTAGCTTGTGAAGGCATCATAGGTTCATTAGCTCACTTGTCTTGCTCTCTTGCTGATCTGTATTGTGTTTATATAGTTCTGGTTACATTTCCCATCTAGGCATAGGTTTATTGTTAGGGTAAATGGAAAGTACATTCTAACCTGGAAAATATTATCCTAACACTGTTTAATATTAAGCACATTGGAGAGAAAGACACTACGTATACTTGCGTTTTTTTTTTTTTTTTTTACAACTTTGAAATTATGCTGGTAAGTTGATTACCTTTTACAAAACTTCAAATTTGTGAACTTGTTTCTTACCAATATTTTCTAAACATATTTCAGATGGGAGTATTTTATGGTATGATTATTCATTAATACTCTACCTTTTTTACTTCAAGATGTGCTTAAAACCCTTATTGAATAAATCATTTTGAGAGTTACATTTGGAAGTCAAGGGCTATTCCTTTTAAAAAGAATAAAGAGAAAGGCCTGTTGCACTGGTCTCTATAAAAGATGAAAGGAAGATATAGCTCTTTCTAGTTCTTGAGGTTGTGGGTCTCAACTTTGTAGGTGAGATATGGGTCTAGGCTTGAACACGATGTTAGAAAGTGTAAAGATATAAGATTCTGGGTCAACATGATTCACATCTGTGATTTTTGTTAATGTTTTTGGTTTGGGTGGGGACCTATGAAAACTTCTAAGAAAAATTATTTACTTTCTCAGTATTGTCCAGGAGAAAGTCAATGTTATTTTAAAACTATCATTTTCTGCATAGAAATAATTCACGATAGGGTAGGGTCCCTCTTAGCCCTGCTCATCTGAGCATGTTTTGTTGGAAAAGTCAGAGTAGCCATATTATTAAGTTACAAGGGGGTTCTGCATGGTGTTTCCCAGAAAGCATCTCTTGAACTTTTAGTGGATTAGCAGATTAATAGTTTCATGTCATCAGAACTCCCTTTTACCTAAACTATTACTATAAAAGTGAAACGAAAAAAATTTTAAACTGTATAAAATAAAAAGTGAAATTGTGTACTCTTCTCTCTTCCCACCCCCGTGGATAACTTCTGTTTAAGATATCCATTCACTCACTCACACGTACTTGGTTTTTAAAAAGATCAAAATTTTGTATCATTTTGCAGCTTGCTTTTTTCCTCTTAACAGTGTGTGATAGATACCCTTCCATATCAAAACATCTGCTCTACCTTATTTGATTTAGTGGCTGTATATGTGGATGTATCCAGTTTATTCATCCATTCTCCTATTGATGGGTATTTTAATTGTTACTAAGTTCTTACTAGTACAAATACCTCTGCTGACAGCATCCTCAGGCACTAGTATAAGTATTTCTACAATAGATACCTAGAAGTGTGTGTTTTAATTTTAATTGAGTATTGCTAAGTTGCTTTCCACAAAAGGGTTCCAATTCACATTTTCAGTATTAATATATGAAAGTTCTCCTTTCCCTTCACTCTTACTAGTGAAGATATTGGATAATGTAAATCTTTTATATTTCTTACTAATCTGGGAGGTGAAAAAGGGCGTCTCTTTTCAATTGCCATCTCCTAGGTGTTTTAGCCATTTGTATTTTTTTCTGTGATTTGCCTTACTTTACCTAATATTTGAAATTCAGGATTTTACAAACCAGACAAATGAGAGAAGTGACTATGGGCTTTATACACAGTTATTTGCTTTTGTGAAGAATTTAACCTTGGAGCTCTTTAAATAATGAATTACCCTAGTGCACTTAAAAATTTTAATTAACAGAAACCTTTACAAGTAGTATAATTCTTTTTGTAACATACTGTCTGCTTGTTACGTTTTGTTTAGTATGTATCATCTGTATTTGCCTTCTGGTAGGCAAATGCTAATCCATTGTATCTTCTTGTTTGCTGTAACTTAATTAAGAAGGATATGTTAGCTTAGGACAGTGCTTTTAATTCCACAAATAGTTACCCAATGTTTCGTATTTTGGTTCTCTCCTGAAAATTTATCTTTCCCTTAACATCTGACCATTTTAGAATATTTAAGTTTTCTTTTAATGTTCTCTAACTTTGTTTTATTCTCTAGGTTCTGTTTGATAGTGTCATTCAGGGGAGAATAACTCATTCTCATCTGTGCCTTTGGCAACACACACCTTCTGGAAATGGCAGCTGGAATTTGAAACTGCTTTCTGTATTCTTCATACATCAGAGTTTTCTCACCTTAGGAAGCAGCGTGTTCTAGCCACTAGTATGTAGTATGTTGCTTTGGTCAGTAGATAAAATATACTTGCTACAGATATTTTTTCTCTTTTCCCAAACTGGAAGTGCATATGCTCCAAATGAGTGTCACTATTTATGTAGTTAGTAATGTAGATTTAGATCTAAAATATTTGTGATCATTTTACTTAGTGATAAGTATTAGAACACTAAAGAAGTAAGTGAATTTTAATCCTTAAGACTGGGTTTGTAATCTATGCCGTTTAGAAAGCATCATATTTTACAGACAGGTGAGACACTAAGATTATTTCCCTCTTTTTTCCTTCCCCAAGATACAACATAAATGGAAGCAGGAAACTTTTCCGGAGAGATTTATTGGGTTATTCCCACTTTCCCTTTGTGGACTCTATACCATTCTTATTTATACTGCAGTATAGGTGTATAGCCCTGAAAAACTGATAATACCAGGGCATGTAATGCAGGAAGATCCTGTAGTAAGAATTTGCTGCCTGAAATGATGAAACCAAGGGCCTTAAATACTAGGGAGAAGAAAGAAAAGTGTATGGTAGATCTAGAAACGTGAAATATTTCTCTTAAGGTCCTTAGAGATAAAAAACAAGCTTGACCCTTTGCAGCTCTGAAATGATCCTTGATACATAACTTGGATTTGCCTTCCAGTTTTCTGTTTAACGTTGTATTTTGCTTGATATCCCCAATGTTCATTTCATCTCCGTGAGACCTAGGCCTTGCCTGCGTTTTTTCTTTTTTCTTTTCTTTTTTTTTTTTTTTCCAGAGAAGAAGAAAGGGAGAAGTAGATTTGTGTATCCCGGACATTGAGGAAGTGGTTTCCAGTCTGAAAGGCCTATTTCCAGCTGGTAGTTTCTGTCCTGCACTGGCTGCTTCCAAAAGCATCATAGAACAGAGAGATCCACTGTTCTTCTCAAATGTTCTCCTTCTTTGGGGCAGTGGAGCTGAAACAGTGTTATCTGCTACTTTCACTACTGGAAAAGGGAATGAGCCAACTCTTTTTTTTTTTTCCTCCTTAGGCTGAGCAACACCCTGCACTTCTCTAGTTACAGTGGTGAAACAGCCTCTCAAAATGTGACCTGCTTATTTGAAGTGCCTAACAGTTGGTTACATCTGGCTAACCTCCGCTTGTTTTCCCTGATTTTTTTTTTGTCTGTTCTTTCTCTTTTAACATCACAAATTAAAATGTGCTAATAACCCAGGCTCTTTAAGATACCCTAAAGAGAGAGCATGAGAATTAGTTTCTGCCAATAACCATGACCAACAGGAGCCTGTTGGCTTTGACTGATCATCATTGGATTTTGAGGGATCTGCAGAGAATGAATTCACATTTCTGTGCTTTCAATGCCACTGTTGAAGAGGTTTTGAATCTTGTCATTTCTGCACTGAGAACATACCTATTGCACTTCACCTATGACTCCAGTTGAAGCTGTGCATTTTTCAGTAGTTAAGGGTTAAAAAAAATCAGCTTCTCTTCCCCTTTGCTGATGACATTTCATTTTTATGGCCTATTTCAGGGTAGATATTTCCATCAGCTCAAACGAGCCTGGTGTTGGTTTGCATTCCTTTTATAAGAGTAAAAGTTGGTGTTTGAGGGAAGAAGAAAAAAATGAGTTTCCCCTTGGCTGTAGGAGCTGAGGGATTCCAGAAAAAAGACTAACTTAAGGGAGGGTGGCCTTTCAACAGAAAGGGGGTCACAGGGATTGAGTTGGCAGCCTTTCAAAAAAGGGACGTGCAGTTGTCTTCACTTGACGAAGGGCTCTGAGTGCCGAGTAGTATGGACACCAAGTGCCAGGCGATAGAAGGGGCTTAAGGTCCAATTTGGCAAAATCATGAGGTCGGCCAGCTTGAACAGCAGAGTATCTGTCCTTCCCAGGCACTGGATTGGCCACCTCTTAAAGTTTGGCTTAAAATGTGATGTCTGGCTGCCCACTGGTTTTCAAAGTTGGTGCCAGGGGTTCCCATCATCCTTGGTCTTCAAGATGGGTTAGCCTCTTGGTACCCCATTTCTGATTGGTTACCTGTCCCCAGATTGGAAGCTATGTTAACTATAGATGAACTGTTGGGGTTATCTACAATTCCAGAAAGACAAGATCCATGGAAGAGTGAGCGTAACTTGAAACTCTAGAGGTTTTTGCCCTAATGCCAGATCAAGGCATTATTTTAGTTTTAAAGATGAAATGGCAATAACGCCTAAAATACAGAGAAAAGTATGGTGGACGTGGGCAGTTAGAACTTTTACTATACATGTACTTCTTATTTGGTACTTATGTATGAAGCCTGGATTTATATTAGGAGAGGAAAGAATGATGCCATTAAGGGAAACACTGAAACATTTCTTGGTACTTGGTAACAGAATTATGGAGGTTTCACTGTCCTCATCTGTCTCTCAGAATTTCCAGTTTTTTTTTCCTCCATAAAAATGCATTAGTAGTTAGAAGTAGAGATGCTTGGATAAAATCACCATTGGGTATTCCCATTTGGTGCTGTATATTGTTATAAAATTACTTCTCACTAATGGCTTTCTGAATTGCCTCTCCTTTGCTTAGTACAGCAAGTGAAAGTGTTTTGTTAATTATTTTATTCACACATACCTAGTCCCCCACCAGAAGCTGGTGCTGTAGCATATGGAGTGGTTTTTCCTAGTAGGTAAAAGCATAATAAATGTGTACTTTTACAGTTGAATCTGATACTTAAATCAGATTCTTTTTTTTCTTTAAATTTTATGGTGATTCCCTACTCTGTGATGAGGATTTCACTCTCCTAGATAGGATGATTCAAATTTAAATTTTTAGAAACATTAACCCTTAACTTGCTCATTTGTTTTCTTTCACACACAGTCAGAATATTCTGTTTTCAGTATAGCATAGATTTCATAGCTATCCCATCAGGATGAACTCCAGCTCCTTAGCAGGACATTTGAAGACTGTCTTCTGTCTTGCTTCTGCAGACTTACCCTGAGGATGCCTTCCTTTATCCCATCCTCAAGGTCATTGTGAAAAAGTTGCAGTTTCTCAGAAAGTGTTTTCTTTATTCAGTTCTTTCTTCAACCTCCTTTGCCCAGATGATACCTGTTTAACCTGTGAGTCTCAGTTATATGGTTTAGCTCTGGCCTTTCTTCACCTTCCTGCCATTCCAGATGTTCCCCCTATCATGGGACTGTCACACTGTATCATCTCTGCACTTCTCTGTCCTCTGCCAGCCTTGAGTGCAAGGAATGAGTCTTATTTCTCTTTGTGTCTTCAGTGTTTAATGCATGTGCTTGGAGCCCAGCAGATACTATGTAAATATTTGTTGGGTATCTGATTATGTAAATGTTAGGAGAGATGTGATATAAATGTCCATAACCAGAAAGATCAGTGACTTCTGCATGACCACTGCTTTTATTTTTTCAAAGCTAGTTTATCATCCGAAGTTACGTCAACTAGGATAGGTCTTTAGATGATTTAAGAAAAAGTACTTTCTGAAGCTAAGCGTACTTATTCAAAAGAGAGCAGAAAATTCTAATTTGTATCTATGATTTATCTATAATGCTAAACCTAATAAATTAATACAGTAGAAATAAACCACTTACTGTGGGAAATGTCTTGGGTACAGGGTGAAAAATGAAAACCAGCTTTTAGTACCACATGTTTGGTACAGTCATTTAGACGTTCTGTTTTACTTTGAGATTGCTAATAGCTGAAACCAAATTGTCATGCTCCAGAGGGAGTAGTAGCTCAACTTCACTGATCCTGTTATTTTTAAACTTCTTGTACCTGAAAGGTTTTTATGCCTTGATGTGCAGAGGAATGTATGGGAATGTCAGTAGCAGCACTGGGGTAGAATGGTTGTGATTGAATTATAGTCACTTTCAAGGTTTTATTCAATTGAAAGAAAAACTAATATGTAGTAAATACTCCACTATGCCAGACAGTTAGGAGCTTTCACATTTTATATACTTTCATTCCAGAGGCACCCCATGAAGTACAGGATATTTATTCCCATTTTAGAGACAGGGCTGAACTTAACCAGGCTGGTGGGGTGTAGCATGGCTTCAGATTCTGACAGTTCTGCAGAAAACATTCTTCGGAGCCAAGTGGAAACTTTTTATTTGGTACTTATGAAGCCTGGATTTATATTAGGAGAGGAAAGAATGATGCCATTAAGGGAAACACTGAAACATTTCTTGGTACTTGGTAACATAGAGTTATGGAGGTTTCACTGTCCTCATCTGTCTCTCAGAATTTCCATGACACTCTTCATTTCAGGTCTTGTTTTCTACCAAACTGTGAAACCTCATGCTAGACTTTAGCCTAAGACATGAACATTTCAGTGTTGGCACAGTATTTATTAACAATCAAATCTAGTTGAAATTGCTATAACGGCATTCAAAAAAACTTTATTAAATTATACAAAGGGGAAAATGGTTTCTGGAAATAGATTTCTATCAAGAATGGAATGAAGGGGAATGATTTGATTAATTGTCACCACAAGATAAGAATTATTTAAGAGCAAGTCCACAGAGTAAGATTAGCATAAGGGCAGTTCATCTTTAATGCCTTCGCTTGCTGGCTCTTCCCCCACACCCCCCAATATCTATACGTTTCTATTTTTGGTTTTTTGAGAAGTACAAGATCCATCTATCTTGTCCAGGGTGACTCCATTAGGTAGTTAGGAAATAAATAGGATATAAATATGAAACATGAAGATGTGTTATAAATCGGTTCAGATCTGACCTGGATACACTTGTTCAAGTTTGAGGAATGGGGTAAGAGGGAGTCCAGTTGACAGCTGACTTCTAGAGCAAAATTCTGTTATAGAGATTATCTAACTCTTATAACTATCAGTTATGCTGTGGGTAAGACCATGACTCTTAGAGTAGCTCATGTATAGTACACAAAGTCTATAATGTACAGATTTTCCTGTACTTGAAACACTATGATTAATAAGGGACACCCATATAGTGCTTACTGTTAGACACTGTTCTAAGCACTTTTCATTAACTTACTTGATTCTCACAGCAAATCTGAAAAGGTAAGCAGTGTTGTTCCCATTTTACAGATGAGGAAACTGAGGCACAGGGGTTTAGTAACCTGTCCACAGTCACAGAGTTAGATGGTGGAGCTGGGATTCAAACCCAGGCAGTATGGGTCCAAAGGCCATGCTGTTAAGCCGTGTGTTCTGCTGCCTCTCTCAGTTCTCTTCTTGAAATTTTTCCACACATGGATTACACTATTAACTTGATTGCGAAGGTATTGAAGGATGAAGAGTTGTTCAACTCAGTAACACTTACGTGCTTCCAACCTGCAGTGGGCGATGATGCCAGGCATGTGGACCTCCATTCTGTCTGTATCGTGCCAGACGCTGCAGGGTATGGGACAGAGAGCTCAGAATCAGGCACAGAAGACATACATGAAAACAACTAACTGTAATATTAAGTCTTTTGTGCACGATATATGACATCCTAGTTTGAATGAAACAGTTGTTGCAGCATGTGGAGACTTTTTTTGGACTTGTTGGGAGGTAGCCTTTGCTTTGGGCCTTGTAGGATGCATACAATTTCCTTTGGGAAGATTGAAGATATTTTCACATAAGGAAATAGCATGAACAAAAGAAAAGGATGAAAGTGACTTATATGTTTAGGGAGCTGTCTGGACCAGGAGAGAGGCCATCCTATTTGAGACATTGTTGCCAGCACTGATACCCAAATGGGAGGACAGATTGGAGAAATGTGTGTGGGGATCCTTCATGCTTTTCCACATATTGGTTCTTGTGCACTAAATACATTGTTCCCTCTTGTATCTTTTTGTTTTTATCATCACGTGATGTCCTGTTTTCAGAAAACTGTTACAAGTGTAGGAGATTAAAACATTGTATATATATGTGAAAGATACATTGTATCAAAGCGTGGGAAAATAACTCTTCTAGGAAGTGTGCTACTTTGGTACTGTTCCAAGTATCCGTCTACCATGAGGAAGCTGCTATTGATGGCATCACATTGGGAGTCCAGGATCATACTGCATGGAAATTATATGACTGGAGGTGAGATATACTCGGTTATACTAGATCTGCTCATATACATTAATAAGGGAAAAAGTAAAGGAGAATTAAAACATTTATATATTTAAAGTCAGCAATACTTTCTGTTTTACAAACTGCTTACTGATTTATTCACTCAATTTCTGGTTCATGATCAGTAGTTATTCCTTCCTAACCCATGGGCTAAATTCAAGCTGCTGATGCATTTTAGCCCTAATCCAAAACCTTTGTAAGGAAAGTAAGAGGGCGCACTGCGTGAGTGCTGGTACCCTAGTTTGCAGTGTAAGATCAGTTTTCCTCTGGGCTTTAGATTTGAGAAATGCAAGTTCACATGATACTGCTGCTATGCTGACATGGACACATGATGGACCACGACTCCATGGGAGCTGTGTAGGGAGAGGCTGGAAAGAGAAGCTTGCCTTAGATTACGTGGCAGGTGACCGGTAGAGCTGTGATTTGAAACCAGGCAGATTTAGTGAATGTCTGTTTCTACTGCAGTAGTTTTTCAGTGTGTGAAACTGTACAGATAAGTAGCCAATCCTTTTTACTCATCTCTTATTTTTCCTTCCCTCAGATTTTCTAATAAAGTATGATTTCTGGTGCTGTTTGTGGCAACTGGAATAAAACTCTCATGGATTCAGGAAAGCTCAGCTCATGCTTATGCTCCCATTAACTTCCATTCAGATTTGTCTTGAAGTTAAATTGCCGTAAATTAGCTTAAATTGTTCTTTTGTTGAATTAGTGCACACAACTATACATTCTCAGTGAGTGGATTATTTTAAAATGGGCAGATGGGAGATTACTCATCTTTAAAAATTTTAAATATTGCAACTTGATTCTTAATTATGTACAACGCAGAAAGTAGCTTAAAACATACTTGTTTTCTTATGTTCTAAATATGTAGATGTTTTTCTTAAGGTAATTATAAAAAGTCAAGCATGAATGATTTAAAATTTACTAGGTGGATTACAAAATAAAATGATCATATGAGTCATTTGCCCAACAATTTTGAAATTTTCTTTTGAGTAAATCTCATTTTTCCACATCCTGAATTTGTTTGATCACTATAGTGATTTTTTTTTTGTCACTTTAGTTTTACATGGTTTCTTCAATCTGAGTCACTCATTAATATGGAAAATGTCTTCAGCATTTTTCTCTTGATATAAAAAAGGTTCTAATTTTCTCTTGATGCCACACATATGTGACTTTAAAAATCAAATGATCATCAATTATAAACCAGTTTGCAAGCATGCAGGAATGATTTTTGTTTTAGGTCCTAATTCCAGTTTAGGGATAAGGACTGAGAGGGTGCATTATCCTTATTTCTTTTTTGCTTATTTTGTACAACCAGGCACCACAGTGCCTGTTAGTGTTGAGCTGAGTTGATGTCCATGTGATGCAAATTAACTTTCAAATTACATTTTATAAAGATGGATTATTGGGCTGGAGCAGGAATGGTTGGTATGCTTAAGACTTGCAGTGGTGGTCTAAAATGAGTCTAATGAAATGTTGTGGAAGAATAATTGAGGCAGTGGGCTTTTTAGTTTAATTTTCCAGTTAATATGATGATTCAAGGTATGCTAATGTTTTTCTGGATGTTTTGCTTTTCATTTTAAAGTAAACTCTGTACCTAATGGGTACAATGTACACTATTCAGGTGATGGATATCCTAAAAGCCTAGACTTCATCACTATACGCTATATCCATGTAACAGAACTGCACTTGTCTTGTACTCCCTAAATCTATTGAAATAAAAAAACATAAACTCTGGATAATATAAAGCATTTATGATATTAATTTTTATAATATCTCTTGTGCACAAGATGCTTTTGGCTGACCTGCCCATTGGTGGAGAACTAAAGGCCCAAGTTTTATCTCAAAATCATGAAGTGCATCATTAACTTTGGCTTCTATTGAATTTCTCATGTGTCCTTTTTATGTCAAGTTATATTTGATATTGTGTATATTTTGTCCTAATAGCCTGAACTGTATGGGAACTTTTTAAAAAAAATTTTTTTAAAATTATTTAGTGGAATATATTCACGTCAGATGGACAAAGCTTTGGATCACTAAGAAGGATCTGGGTAGCTCTTATAAAACATTGGATTTTAATATTTCTTAAATTATGATATATTAGGTGATTCAGTCATACTTGGGTTTAAATGTAGGTTAATAATCTGATTCATAGACACTTAAGTATCGACCTTTCTTGACCTCGTTGGTGAATCCTATTTCCACGGGGTCAGGAAGAGCTGTGTTCTGAGAATTTTAGAGCAAGGAAAGACTGTAGAGACTGTCTAGACCAGGTGCTTGAATTTACACCTGTGGAATCAGCCATGAGAATTAAGTGACTTCTTGTAAACCCAACCACAAGAGAGTGACCACCTAAATCGCCAGCCTCTACCTCCCGTATGGTGATGCTGTGCCAGGAACCGTTTTACGTACTTGTACTCCGTCATCTTGAATCTCGGGTGCTATTGCAAGTGATTAGAGGTACCCATCCAATACTCTATTAAAAAAAATTAAAACACGAGGAATCTGCATGCAAAGCAGACATTGGATTCTTTTTTTTTCTTTTAAAAGTGGCAGTACCTTTAAGAGACAAATATGCATCTTGCGCTAAAGTCTAGGAATTTTACTAAGGATCATATGTTTACTTTTTATAACTTACAGATTAATAGTCTAGTAATAACCTGAAGACCTTGTTTAAAATACTGTATTAAAATGCTTCAGACTCTTGAATTTGTATTGGATAAGAATTCATGGGCATGGAACATGACTTTTCTTGAAATTAAGGTTTTTCTTTGACTTTTGCCTGTCTAATTTTAACTCTTATCTCTTAATTTTAATTCCTTGGAAAAAGGCTATACAGCCCTTGCGTTTCTTAGTGTACCATTGATCTTATATTGGTTTTATATAAGAGCTGATTTTGCATTTTATATATTACCTAAAACATATATGTACAAATAAATTAATCTACATATGTACGTAATTAAAAAATTTTTTTCTGCTTGCCATGATCAGCCCATGTACCTATTTTTAGTAACTTCCTTAAAGGATATTCAAAGAGTGACTAAGTATGCTCATAGAGTTTATTATTTGGTGGTTTTGCATTCTATAGTATCTGTAACTCCACCCCTAGAATTTAAATTATTTCTGGACAGTGCTACAAGTCGAATACAGAAGTTAAACCTTCTTATTATAGTTTCACTCTTGTTGACTTTAGGTTCTGATCTTGGAAATAAAATAAACACATAAACAAAATGACGTCTGATGATAACAAATTAAACGTGGACATTTATGTATGCTTTTTTTCAATATTTATTTTCTAGTTAAATTCAAGCACAACATAAGGCTAGCAAATGTTCCTTGGAAAATATTCCTTTATATGCTAGATTTCTAAGTTGCTTTAAAAATTAGCCCAAAATGATGGTTTCTTTTTTCTCCTTGGTAAATTTTCCTGGAGTATTCTTGGATATTCTTTATTGCTCCAATACTCTTTGAACCATGTTCAAAATTAGAAACTGAAGACAGTTGTTCTGAAGATATTCTGAGGACAGTTAAGAAGTTATCACTGCTGATTTGATATGTATGACTAATTTTGAAAGATTTTGATAGAACTTAAGTGCTAAGGGCAGTTTCCCGTCACCTTCTTTATTGCTCCTTTGTGCCTGCTGTACAGAACTTACTGCCTCCCTTGAATAATGACCTTTCTTTTCCAATAATTTAGCTGGCTTTTCTTGAAAAGATTTTTCGATAGTTCCCAGGATGAGGGATGGGGGAGGACTTGCAGTTGTTCCTCGTGAACCCAGGCTAATGCCAACCACATCTCATCCTGAAGTGATCAAGCCATCCTTGGCTCTAACTGGAGTTCTTTCTCTTCAACCTCCTCCTTGAACTTTTAGGAGGAATAGTTTTTCCTCCAAGCTTTTTAGTTTGAACTAACTTAGACACCAAAAAGTTGGGGAAAGAAGATACAGTTTCCATATACCTCTCACCGAACTTCCACTGATATTTCCATCTTACACAGCCATAGTGCAGTTACAAAGAACAGGAATTTAATATTGGCACAATATTAACTACAAACCTCATTTGAGTTTTCAATTTTTCCAGAAATGTCCTCTTTCTGTTCCAGGATTTTATCCAGGATCCCACATTGCATTTAGTTATTTTGTCTTAGTCTTGGGAGGTAATAGGTGTTTGTTTGTTTTTAAGGCAGTGTCATTTTTGTCCCCTAGCTAGAGTGTAGTGGCATCATCATGGCTCACTGTAACTTCAAACTCCTGGGCCCAAGTGATCCTCCTGCCTCAACCTCCTGAGTAGTTGGGCCTACAGGCACGTGCCACCACACCCAGCTAATTTTTCTGTTTTTGGTAGAGACAAGGTCTCACTCTCGCTCAGGCTGGTTTTGAACTACTGGCCTCAAGTGATAGGCATGAACCACCATGCCTGGCTAGTTATAGTTTTTGATCAGAGTTGTATAGGTATGTATGTATAGTATATCTGTATGATATATATAGTATATCATATATCAGTACAATCGAATGTCTTCCTGGATCACAAATCAGACCACTCCCCCCGACTTTTTTTTTTTTTTTCCTCACTGTTGTATTGGAGTAATGTCACTCTGGGTGAGGTCAGCCTTGTCAGTGTGGTTGCTGGGTGGTTGTCACTGTCAGTTTATGTTGCTTCTCATTGATGGGAATCTTATTTACAAGCATGATTAATAGGAATGGAAGGCCCAAGGATCTTACACATTTGCCTGGTCTCTTAGAGATAAGCTAGGAATTCATTGCGCTTCAGAGATCTGAATGCCAGCTTTCCATAGACTAGTGCTATGCAACAGAATTTTGTGCAATCATAGAAATGTTCTTTAATCTACACTCTATTATGGTAGCCACTAGCACCATCTGGCTATTAAGCACTCAGAATGTGGAACTGAATTTTTAATTTTATTTCATTAAATTTCATTTATTAAAGTTTAAAGTTAAATGGCCTCATGTGGCTAGCGGCTACTGTATTGAAGAGTTGAGCTTTGGAGTATCCTTAGGGAGTAAAATTGGATCAGACTTTTAAAAATTTTCATTGTAAAATGAGACATAGATATAGAAAACCACACAAAACAAATGCATGGTTTAATGAACTATCATAAGGCCAACATTCCTATAACCACTCCCCAGGCCAAGTAGTAGAACTTGGCCAGCCCTTCGTGTATCTTATCCCTCCAGCCAAAGAAATCACTATTGTGACTTTTAGGTTCATCATGTCCTTAGATTTCTTCTTAGTTTTATCACCCAAGTGATTATCCCTAGACACTATAGTTTAATCTTGCATATTTAAAAGTAATTAGAAATGGCCTTAAATATTTTAATCAATAACTTCCACTTCCATCTCCTTTTTCTCTTATAATTTCTCTGGAGGAGTACCTGCGTTCTGGGGTCCTGTAGCTTCCCACAGCAAGAATGTTGCTGGTTGCATGCTCCTAGTGCATTTCACATATTCCTGTGTATTTTCTGCAAATTGGCAGCTTGATCCAGAGGTTTGATGGATCATAGGTCAATCTGGGTTGTATAGTTTTTAAGATGCCTTTATAACTTCACATGCTTGTTAATTATGTATCTATTGTTAATGTGGAAAGAACACCAATGGAATGTTCTCCATCCAATCGTATGTGCAAAACTGAGAGCAGTTAATATAATTAAAGTGGTCTATGTTAAATTTTGCAATATTCAGTATGCAGCATGGAAACATCTGCATGCTACTTGTGGAAAGACAGATTGTCAGAGTTCTTTCTAAATATATTTAAGATGTTCATTAGATTGCTATGTAGATCTGTTTTTACCAAGTACTTCTGTAGGCAAAAGATGTGTGTATGTGTGTGGGTATACGTCTGTTGGGGGTGGTGGAAAGAGTTTCTAATCGAATTGTTACATAGCCATTTACTTGTCTTTACTTCACCCGCATGCCTGTATGTACTGTCTTTTTTGAATTGGTCTTTTAATTTCCAACACAAGGTTAAAAAAAAAAAAATCGGGCTTTAGAGTTATTTTTTGTGCACCGGAACATCTCAGGGCAAAGAGAATAAGGACATGAGAGGTGAACTTGGGTGTGTTCCTGTTTGAAGAAGCAGACGGTCAACAACCCTGGGAGCTGCTGTGTACAGAACTGCACACCAGCTAGTGATTCGGAGGTGTAGGGTTTTCATAAGAATCAGAGAGCTGGTTCACCCTTATCAGGAGTTTAAAACATAACTGGATAGGTGTGACTTAGATACACAAAGCACTAAAGAGTGCTTTTGTAAGGAAACAAGTCAACATGTAGAAGTTAATGTATCAAAAAAATCGAGAGACTTTCTAGTGTGCTAAGTGAGCACTGGACTGGAAATCAGGTCATCTTAGTTGGAATCCAGTTTAGGCCTCTGTCCCCATCTGTGTAATGGGGAATTGGACTCCATGAGGGGTAGCAAATATGTGACATTCTTGCCAGCTCTTATGGCAGATGACACTAATTAGTCCTGTTGCTCTTTCAATTTCAGAATCCTCAGTTCGGGGATCCAAGTAGCCGTTACGTATCGGTGGATTGGGATTGACATGGGAAACACAATCTATTTGTCAAGTTCCTACGCTGTATAGTTTCCAAGTCTCCTCTTAGCCACTGATCTCCTCTGAGGATAACGAAAAATCCTTGGAAGCTCTAAATTATCCTGCTACTCAGTGTTTATACAATGTATTTCCTCTACTTCTTTTAAATCCTCCATAGAAGCACAACGTCTCAGGAAAAAAAAAAATCTACGGTAGTGAAAATTTTTCCTAAAAATATTGTCATTGAAATATTAAAAGTTTCATGCAAAATTAACCCATTGGTTGCTGTGTATTGGCCTTAAGCCAGAATTGAGTCAATTTAAGATGATAGCTTAAAAAAACCAAACAAAACCCTTTCCATTCCTTGATATTTTTTCTTTGTGAGTAGCACATAAAATGTCAACTTTTTCTAACTTCTGTTGGGCCCAAGCCAATGTTTATTACTATGCAATTTATGTGAACTCCTTGTAGTTCAAATCTGATATTTGAGACACACATACTGGTTTCTTGGTCTTTTACGGAGCTCTGTGACCCAAGTAATGCTCTGAACCCTCCCCCACCTTTTTTTTTTTTTTTTTTTTAAATCAGGAAATAAATACTAGGAGACCTTTCTGTCTGGTCTTGTAGGGACCATAATGAAGGGTGAAATAATGTTATTGTCTCTCTGGTGATGCTTGAATGATGGTGGCAGTACAGGTAGGTGTGTTCATAAATGCATCAGAGAAGAAGTCATATTGGAAACAGCGAGTCAGGATGCTGATGTTCCTAATATTGTTGGAGGACAGTGCCAAGAAGGAGAAATAAAGCCCTGGGGGGGGGGGGTAGTTGTGATTTATTAAAAGCTCGCTTACAATCCTTTGAGCTAGCTCGAGAGCCCTAGGATTACTTTGAGTTTATAGGACTGCATGCTTTTGCATGCACAAATCCTATTTGTGCAAATTTGACCTTTAAAATGATTTCCATTCCTGACTTCCATCCATCTCTTCCCTTTCCCCTCTTTCAAGCTGGCCTTCTGTGTGACATTCTAGGTTTTATGGATGTTAAGGCCATAAGACCTCCACTTACGGCTGGCTACCATCCATTCACACACCTAATAATTTATTGAGCACATATTCTCTACCAGGTGCTGTGGTAGTTACTGGGAATAATCATAATACCTAACATTTATTGAGAACCTGCTTTGTGTATGGCCCAGTGTTAGGCACTTTATGTAGATATTTTTTTCTCACTTTATCTTCGCAACCAAATGAGGATAGACTATTGGTGCGGCTCAGAGAGGTTAGTCATTGCCTGTACCACACAACTAAGTGACTGGGTTAGTGTTTGTAGCTCTTGGTCATTGATTCACTTTGTTCCTCTCATCACATGGATTTTTGTGACATTTCATGAAAAAGTTTTCGAAAGGTAATTTCTCAATGGATTTGTATATTTTTAAAAGCAAATGTCTTCCCTGCCCTCTGCCCCCAATCACTCATAAAATGAAATGTTGAAAATCGTATCTGTAAGAACATGGTCTTTAATTTCCTGGTTATATAAGATGTTATAAAACTCGTGCAGTCAAGCCTCATAGACATAAGATTGAGATTTCAAAGATACATGGACTGCGTTTGCATATAACAAACGGTTAATTCAATTCTAACACTTTACTTTCTAGGAACATCCTCTTTTCTCTGTCCCTAGGTAAGGTTGGGAGCTGCTAGGACCTCAGAGAAACAAATTTTTAATTGTGTACTTGCTGCAGGCCTACGCTGTCCTCTTGGAGCGGCTAAGATTGATTACATTGAACTGACCATCACAAACTCAGCTTGTCTTAGAGTTGGCAGTGTGTCTACCAGATTAATATTTTGGAGTTTACTTAAATAGGCCTCTTATTCATCAGTATTTGTAAATTCTTTATATTCTGAAGTTTGATACAAGGGAGATTTGCAGAAAGTGATCTCAAACAGTACCTTTGTTGTGCTTTTAATAATCAACTCATTTAAAAATGTTCCTGGATTTTTCTATCATATTTCCGTTACCTCCAGATATCTGAAATCAGCTCTGTAAACTTGTACATGTCTCCTTCACCCACATGCGATACATTCTTTATTTCAATCCATGCTTTTTGTTCTATCCTTCTTTCTCATCTCTCATCTTTTTGAAGAAATTTGAAGTCATCAGATAGCTTTTTCTTTCAATATTAATATGACACACTGGAGGAGAATTATTTCACAGAATGAGGTCTTAGAATTTTAGATGGCTGTTTATTCAAGAGATCTTTTTTATTTAAAGCATTGCTATATTTGCCAGCTATTAGTTCTGATGCTGGAGATAGAAGTAAGCAAAGCTGAGACTCTCTGCTGTAATCCCTATGGTAATGGACCCAGGCACTAATCCAATAATCATGTGGACAAATAACTAAAGACTGCTTATGGAGTTGGAAAGAGCCACTTCACTCTAGCAGTGCATATATAACAAGGGGACCTAACTAAGTCTGAGGGTCAGGAAAATCTCACCTAAGGAAATAACACTGAAGTGAGCTCTAAAAGATGAAATGGAGTTAAATAATTGAAGAAAAGAAACCTTCTGGGTAAAGCAACCAGCATATGCAAAGGCCCTAAAAGAGGGAGCATTTGTGTTCCAGGAACTAAAATCAGCTCTCAGTTGCTGGAGTATTTTGAATGATGATCGTTTCAGGGTGAGACAAGGCTGCAGATGGAGGCAAGGGCTATCTTGCAGGTCTTAGACCATGTTAAAAGATTTCAGAGCTTTAGCCCAAGAACCTTGGAAATCTTTCAAAGGGCTTTAAGCAAGGATGTGGTCTGATCAGAATTTCCTTGAGAAAGATCATGCCTGCTATTATTATATGGAGAACTAATTAGAAGTGGGCAAGAATGGTTGGGCCATCCTGTTGGGAGACCTTTCCTCATTCTGGTGAGAGATCTGGTTCCTGAAACCAGAGAGAGGCAGTGATGGGGAAATGCTTACAAAAATCAGCTGGGCGTAGTGACAAATTTGATGTGCAAGGGGAGGGGCGGGTATCAAAGGTCAGAAGGATTGTGGGGCCACTCACTATTGCATAGCACGCTCGGGGAGGAGCAGGTTTTGGGAAAAGACTATGTGGTTTTGAACCCATTGAATGAGAAGTGCTTTAGAGGTTTCCAAAGTGTGTGTGTATGGGGTGGGGTGGGGGGCAATGCCAGGAAGGCAGCTGGATTTTGGGTGCTGGAGCTGAGAGGGGCAGCCAGGACTGGAGTACACATGTGAGCGTCATCTGCTTACAGGTGGAGTTGAATGAATGGCCAGGATTAGTGTGCCTGTCCGAGGGTGCAGAGAGAAAAGATGAAAGGCTGATGCGATCAGCATGGTCTAGTTGGCTGTGTAGGTGAGAAGGAGCCTGCAAAAGAGAGGCAGGGGTTGGCCAGCAAGACAGGAACAAAACCCCAGGGGCTGTGGTAGTACCTATTGCCAAAGGTAGGGTGAAGTCTGGAGAACGGGAGCTGTTCTGATGGTCTGTTGGGGTTGGAGCTTTATTGTAATGAAGCAAAGGAAATGGTGACTGTAGCCATCCAGCAGTAATTCCCTGGAGATTAACCAAGGATTATTCAGTTAAACACATCATGTTGTTTATCACGATAGTTCTTTCCATGCATTGTCTTCAAGGTTGTGTCTCCCTAGAATAGAAACATTGATCTGTTTCAGCCAAGTGGGTTGAAAATAGTGTTAACTCTGCTTTCTCCCTTTAGAAAGAAAGGAATACAATGGAGTTTTCTGTGTTTTCATGCATTCAACACCCAGTCCTCACCGGGCTGGTCTTACCTCTTTCTCTCTGCTTGTCTTTTGGGTATTAATATGGAAGCAAACAGCTGGAAAGGTAAGCTGTTTTCCTGGAGATAATGTGTGTGTGACTCAGGGAGGTACCAACCCCAACTGTTGTCCCTCTTTATATCCTCAGCTGGGACATTTGTGTATATCGGTAAAAGGATTTATTTTTATTTTTTTAATTGCACAGCTGTAATGTCTATTCATCCTATCAGAGATAAAACGGATCAGTAGGCAAGCAAGCATTTGTCAGTGTTTGAGAGAGATTTTATTAAGCTAGAATATTCTGTTAGAGACTCAACTCCATTTTCAAGTATTTTGTAAAGAGGGACTCAGGATGATTGTAGGGTAAAGAGATATTTAGAAGGTCATGCTCTCTGACATTAACTAGATTATAGAATTTTATAAATTAGTTAAGATGGACTTTAAAATAGCAACAGGGAAAACTAATGTTGGATTCATCCATCTGTGAATGTGGGTCAGTCTGGTAGTAATAGGATTTGTGGGTTCGGCTCTGTGGGTATCCTGGTAGGAATGAATGAAGCACGTACCTGCTGGTGCTTTTGTTCTTTCTATTCTTGGATTGAGCATTTATTTCTGTTCTCTTTTAGTAAGAATTTTGCCTAGATTAATAATTGCTCCATGTTTTTAATCTCTGGAGCAACTTCATAAATTAAGTACAGGTATGTCTGAGATGATGCTGTCAGCCCTGAAAATAAGTCTTATATAGTGCTTTTGGGGTGATGTGTAGAGATGGGATATCAGAAAGAATCATTTGGACTCGGCTCCCTGCTTCTTGCACTCAGGTTATCAGGGGCTGAGGACTGAGGTGCGTGTGTGTGTCCAGCTATGTCTTCTGATGGCCTCGTCTTGGTAGTTTGGGTAGAAAGACTGTATCATATGCTTCTTGTCCTCCTTGCCTCTTTCTCCTGTGCTTAAGTATTAATATAAACAGGCCCCCTTTGCATCTCTGCTCTCTTTAACTTCTGAAGACTCTGATGTGCATCTATTATGCTCTGCCATGTGGTTGATCAGACTTTAGGTATTGAATACCTGTACACTTTTGTTGTCTTAGTTGGGATCAGCAAAATTATCTGCCATAGCATCACATTCATCCCCAAATCTCAGTGGCTTCACACAACAGAGGTTTGCTTCATCCTTTGCTGTTCATATCTATTGTTAGTTGGTGTGGGGACTCTTTCTCCATGTAGACCTGAAGAATCTTAGCATTTAGAACCTAAAGCCAAATCCTTCAGGAGCTAGGGAAGAGAGAGACTGGAGGATCACTCGTGGGCTTTTCATTGCTTCGGCTCAGAAACAACACATCCGCTCGCGGCTCGCTGGCCAGAGCAAACCACACGACTGGAGGTGGGGCTGGATAGGGAAGGTTGAAACATACGGGGAAGGATGGGAATACTTGTATGGGTGTTCTTGTCTCTGCCCACTCTGTACCACTTTGTGGGAAGGAAATCTCTAACAACCTCTTCGTTGTTAAATACGTTGCTATAGCTTTTCCTTAATGGAAACTTTCTCAAAGACAATATAAACAATACATAATCTCTGTCTTGTTAAAGCACTTAAATTTACAGTTTATTTTTTCCTTTTATTGTTGAAGACTTGACCAGTATTTTCCTTTTGAATCCAATGGTAGCAAATCAATTATTTTTTTTTGCTCAGAATATATCAGGGCAAAAGAAAACAACTTTTGCCCCATTCGTAATAGGATGTATAAATGTAGTGCCTCTTGGAGTAGACCATGGGAACTTTGATACTCAGAGCATCTAATTTGTCAAAGTACTTTCAAAGCCTCTGCTGTAGGGTTTGGTGGGGGAATTGTGGGGAGGGGGAACATCAGCATCTGAAGAGTCTGTTGACTATCATCCAAACTAGGTCCATTCTTCCATTTTCTATGATGTCTAAAACAGGTCCCTGGTATTTTTAAGTGATCCATTTGGGATTTAAAAGTCAGATTATTTTACAAGAGGCTTAAGTTGTCTTTGTTTAGATAAAACTTCAAATTTTCCTTCAGATCTATTAGACCAGTGACCTCTGTCCCATGTTCCGTACATGTTCCCTCTCCAAGGGAAACCAATGTAGAGACACGCAGTGTACGTCAATGGTGTCTACATTAAGTAGAGGCTAGGCTTGCCTAATAGAGAATCTAACAGACTATAACAAATGAGAGTAATTTTTATTGGAAATGGATCCCCCTAAATGCTGCAAAGTTTTGTATTCCTAAAAGCACGCAGTCTTTAGCCTGTATTGCTGGTATAGCTTGAATTATCAGGCTGTTTTTTTGATGAATAGTTCAAGGGTAAAGTGGTCTCGTCTGAATAATGGGACTTTATTAGGGGGATCTACATTAATGTTATTTGTGGTACATCTTTGTGTGGTCATTCAGTTGTCTTTTATATAATTATATTCTGAGTTGTTGATGGGTTTATTTCATTTGTACTGGTTTCCAAGTTCTATAGGAGGAAGGAAAACCTCTTACTGCCCTCTGCCCTGTACTTATTTGTGGGCTGTGTAAATGGGTGGGGATTCGAGAGAGTGTGAAGGGGATTAAGTCCTGGCCATTGCAAGTAGTTACATTGTCAGCATCCCCCAGGAAGCAATGCCTGGCTCCTTGAATGCCTCTGTTCCTGGCCCTGACAGACAAGTAGAAGTACATGCGTCTTTAGGATGATGCCCTTCATTGAAACCTTAGGGTTATGGGGTTTTTTTTAAGTTTGTTTTAATATCCCTTTCTCCACCGATTATCCTAGTTGTAAGTACTCTTTTTAGACACATTAAAAATGAAGTGTAAAATAAGTCTCATATCTTCCTTTCCAGAGGTAATTTTTGTTAATCTTTTGTTACACTTCATTTCTGTCTTTCTAAAGTGTATGTGCTTATTTTTTCCTATATGTTAAAAAAAAATACATTTTTAAATCTTGGTCTTGTCACTTAACCTGTTGTGACAGGCTGGGTGTGGCAGCTCATGCTTGTTATCTCAGCACTTTGGGAGGCCAAGGTGGGAGGGTTGTTTGAGGCCAGGAGTTCGAGACCAGTCTGGGCAACATAGGCAAGACCCCATTTCTATAAAAAAAGAAAAAAAAAAAAAAAAGGCACGGTGTGGTGGCACACACCTATAGTCCCAGGTACTTGGGAGGCTGAGGCAGGAGCATCACCTCAGCCTTGGAGTTCGAGGTTGCATTGAGCTATGATTGCACGACTGCACTCCAACCTTGGTGACAGAGCAACACCCTGTTTCTGGAAAAAAAAACTTTCACATATATATAAATATATAGTGAAAACCCTATTCAAAAATGAGCAAAGGGCTTGAATAGACATTTCTCCAAATGGCCAGTAAGCATGTGAAAAGATGTTCAACATCACTAATCATTAGGGAAATGCAAATGCAAATCAATACTGTAGTGAAAATACCACTTCATATCCATTAGAACGGCTGTGGTGAAGAAAATGGAAAATAATGTGTATTGAGGATGTGTAGAACTCATGTGCATTGCTGGGGGGAATGTAAAATGGTGCAGCTGTTGTGGAAAATGGTATGAGGGGAGGGTTCCTCAAAATCTTAAACATAGAGTTACCATGTGATCCACTAACTCTGCTTCTGGATATGTACCTAAAAGAAGTGAAAGAAGAAACTTGAACAGATATTTGTACACCCACGATTATAGTGGTTACTGTGAACAGCAGCTTGTTCACAATAGCCAAAAGGTGTGAAGCAAGCCAAGTGTCCCTTAATGGGTGAATGGATAAACAAAACATGGCAATGCATGCAGTAGAATATCATTGAGCCTTAAAAGGGAAGGGAATTCTGACACCGTGGGAGAACCTTAAAGACATTATGCTAAGTGAAATAAGCCAATCACAAAAGGACAGAAGTATGAGTTCGCTTACATGAAGTGCTGCCTAGATTCATCAAATTCATGGAGACAGAATGTAGAATGCTGGTGGCTAGAAGCTGGTGTGGGGGAGTAGGAAAATGGAGAGTTAGTGGTTTAATGGGTAGTTTCAGTTTGGGAAGAAAACATTTTGCAGATGGATGATGATGGCTGCAGAACAATGTGAATGTACTTAATGCTACAGAATTGTATGCTTAAAAATGATTAAAATGGTAAGTTGTATATTATGTATATATTGCAATTTAAGAATATATTATGATCATTTCCCACATTACAAATATTTTTGAAAATAGGCATATAATGTTTCATTATATGGAATACCTTTTACCATTTTTTCATTGTTGGACATTGACATTGATCCAGTTTTCACTAATGTGAGCAATATTGTGATGAATATCCTTCTTCCCACCCCTCCATTTTTTTGTTTTTAGAGGCAGGGTCTCATTCTGTTGTCCAGGCTGGAGTGCAGTGGAGTGATCGTAGTTTGCTGCAGCCTCAAACTCCTGGGCTCACGTGATCCTCTTGCCCCAGCCTCTTGAGTAGTCGAGACTATAGGTGTGCACCACCATGCCTGGCTAATTAGAAAAAAAAAATTTTTTTGTAGATCTGGAGTCACGTTATGTTGCCCAGCCTTGACTATCCTTGTTTATTAGCTTTTTTCTTTATAGGTAACTACTTAGGCTATCAATCTCACTCCTAGGAATTTATCCTATGTGGTATGAACCTTTTTAAGGCTGTTGATCCATATCGTCACATTACCTTCAGGATCATTGTTTAGTGTCATTCCAGCCACACGCTCTTCACCAGCATGGTAGAGAGTATTCATCCCATCTTATCTTTCCAGATACCATGTGTTATCTTTAGAGATAAATTGACTGTTAAGCTAAACAATTATAAGCATTATTGTTTCAATGTGCATCTATTTTTTTTTATTACTGGTGACTTTAAATAGGGTTTTTCACTTTATTATCATAATAGTGCCTGAAGTGTAGGGAGTGCTTGATATTGGTTGAATGAATTTATTGAGTATTAGGTGCCATACTATTTTTTAGGTGAATGGGACATAACTGTCAAACAAGATTTATGCCCATTATACTTGCTTTACTGTGTCCAGTCTAGTGGAAGAGTCAAACAGCCGATAGGTGCTATCAAGCGAGAATATGCCTGACGCGGGAACAAATATTGGTGGCATCTAATCTACCCTATAAGAGACAGAGAAGGCTTCTGTAAGGACAGCATGTTTAAGCCAAACTTAGTTGAATAGAAGGCATCCTTCAAAGATCTTCCTTCCAGGGGGTGAAATGGAACACAGAGGAGAAGGAATGTTTCCAGTAGAGAAACCCCAAGATGCAAACCAAAATTGGCCATTTATATTTCTTCTTTTATGATTTGGCTATTTGCTATCCTTTGTGTTTTTTTTTCCCCTTTCCAATTGGCTTGTTTATTTTGGGGGGGGGGCTGCTAATTTTTAAGTACCCTTTATATAGTGAATTATTAACCTTTTGCCATTCATATATTTTATAAATTTCTACCATTTGATGCTTAATTTGCTCCCCCTGCACACCCCCACAAGTAACTTTTGTTTGTGATTTTTTTTTTTTTAACATCATAGTAGATAGGAAGGACCCTGCATCTAAGTAGAGAAGAAGGGACAGCCCCACTGGCCTTCCCCTGACCCCCTGGAGGTGGAGCCTGCGGTGTAGGACTGAGCCAGTCGGAAGGGCAGGCTGAGTATAGACCATTATGAGCTCCATGGTACAGTTCCCCTCCCTGTCTGGGACCGGGTGCTGGGGCTCCACAGCTCTGCTCTCAAAGCTGCTTTTCTCTGCTTCTCAAGTTGCTCAAGCTTCAGTCCATGCTCACTGTGTGTCTATTCTGGGAAAGTGTGAGATCCCATTTGGTTCCTTGAGTGGGATCAGAAGTTTTGGCATTTATTGCCCTTATCCTAGGATTGACTCTGCTGATGGACATGCTTCCTTATTAATTGTAAGACTCTAATTAGAGTAGGTCATCATTTTTACTACTTTCAGAGAGTCAAACTCAGATTGCTGGGAGGAAGACAGGGAAGGAGATGGGGAGACAAAGAGCCTACAAGGGAACTCTGAGATGTTTGAGGGCTTGGAAAGGGTGGTGAGCGCTTGGAGAAAGGACTAGAAATTGTCAGCAATCCCTTAAGGCCAGGCAACTTTTCACCTCTGTCCTCAAAATTAAGATTTTCTTCCATTGTATAAGCAAGGAAACCACATCTCTAAGAGGTAAGTATTGTTTGTGGTAGATCTAAGTTGTTTTGTTTTATTTATTTTTTTTAAGACAGGGTCTTATGCTTGCTCAGGTTGCTCTCGAACTCCTGACCTCAAGCAAGCCTCCTGCCTCAGCCTCTCCAAGTGCTGGGATTACAGGCGTGAGCCACTGTGCCTGGCTGGATCTAAGGTTTAAATCTGATTGAGCTAAAAACAAAACCTAACTTAACACTCCTCAATTCCTTTTTTTTTTTTTTTTTTTTTTCCTCTCAGGAAATTACCAGAAAACTTGGCATTGGCCTTCTGACTTTTCTTAGAATGTTAAAAGAGCTTGATTCCTTGGAATTCTTGAAGAAATAATAAGTGATATGAAGCTTTAGCCTGTGATGATTAATCATTTTATTCCCTTCTGTACATCCAAAAGCCATAATTTTTTTTCTTAACTCTTATTGCTAAAATTTGTAAGCAGCATAGAGATTTGTTTGGGGGATATATATATACACACATATACATATATATACACACACACACATATATGTGTGTGTATATATATACATATATATATGTATATATATATAATAAACTTAGGAATCTTTTTGGAGAGGTAGTTTTAACCCTGTAAATTCCTCTAGCAGGATTTCAAGTTTTTCCAGAATGATTTCTCAAGGTGTTTTGAAGATTATCTCAGGTATTTTTTTTTAACCTGGCTTCCCACTTCATCTTCCTTCTGTTCAGAGAGTGTTTGGATTTGATGCCACCCTGGAGGCTGCCATGTCTCGGTTGCAATCACCAGAAAACATTAACTTTGGTCACTGACCAAGCTTGTCGCCGTTCATTTCCGCCTGGCTCTAGACTGAAGACTTCAGTCCAATTTTCAGGACTGCTTGTTTTGACTTACTGTGCAAAAACCCCACTTTGGCTGCGAACCGTGCTCTGAATATTAGCATAAGTACCTAATGCTGCTTTACCACATTGTTACTGTTGAGAGGAGGCGAATGAGCAAAGGCTGGCACATGGAGCATCTGTTACAGCTGTATATTTTCATTGTATTAGTTTTTCTGACTTCCAGGATTATTTTTTTATGCAACTACTCAATAAAGCAATTTTGGTATGCTAAGGACATAACATTTACCCCACTCATTTTAAGCATATGGGTTTTTGGGTGGTGGTTCAAAGCAGTCTTAGTGACTAAATTTTTAAATTACAAATGAACCAGGATTCTGCAGCTGTGTCTGGGCTCTGACAGCGTTCAGGGAAGCTGTAGTGGAAGAAGGGGAGAAAAGCACATTTGTGGAATGGTCTATAACCAACAAGCTGTTTGTGCAATTTTAATTGGCTCGTCCTGGCAGAAGTTTCATATAGCTATTTCTCAGAGACACTGGCAAAAACTATTTATGGTAAGTAATTTTTGTAGATAGCAACAAAATTCAACAATTTACCTATTGTATCTCTCCATTTGGAAGGTATGTTTCCTGATCTTGAGGGTAGCAGAAGGAAATGACAAAACATCTTGTGGCCACACAGACTCATCTATCTTGCTGGCATCCCTTAGACATTTACTGAAGAGTCTGTAGGTATATATTGAGGAGAGGAACCACATAGGTTGAAGAGTGGGTCATTTTGATTCTGATAGCTCTTAGGCAGTCAGAAGGAACATTAGTAGACAGCACTTAAATGGTTACTGTTACAATGTCAACTGAGAGAGGGGGGATGGCTGGTGTTTGAAGCTGACTTTGCAACACTGTTATATCTGGAGTAATAACCTTTCACAGTGTTACAAAGTTTCCAGCACAGTATATACTTCTACATTACCACCTTAGTGAGCTAGCACTGTGGGTCTGCTGTTTATTTGCTCTAGTATTTAATCCGTTTTTCTTTTAAAGAGTTAGGCTTTCTGAAAACAGCTCAAAAGGAAAATGAATTCTTTTCTAAAATTTCAAATTTCTTAAGCTTCCACGTGAAATAAGATCCCTCTTATTAACTCACTTTTTTTAACAGACCACTTTGAATCTAAGTTAAGTTTAATTTTAATATATGCTAAAAATTTTTCTTCCATGACTCCTACAGTTTTCCTAGAGTTATTGAAAAACTGCTCCTGTAAAAAAAATTTAGTTTCTATTCTGTTCATTGTATCCTCTTAATATTGTCTTGTCATTACTACTTGAGGGGAACTTGAAAGAAATATAACAGCTGTTTTGGAGTACATTTAAAGAAATGTAAACTCCAGAATCTGTTGTTTTTCCTTAACTCCCTCTCTCCCCCCAAAGACCTTTAAATAGAAGCTGTGTTTCCTTTTGCTGCATTAACCCCAAACCCTATCTGATATCTTCCAGTTGCTGAACAAAGAGTGGCAGCTTGCCTCTGAAGGCCACCAATAGGGACCAAAATTTTTTATGGAAATGGCAACAAAATAAACCGATATTAAGAGCCCACCTTGAAATCTGCCAATTAAGCTTGAATGCAAGCTTAATCAGATTTTCAAATGCTTTTATAACATTATATAATAGAGGTGAAAGTGAAAGGTCTACATTATAACTTTTATTTTACATGAGCTAAAAGTGTAAGCCTTACCATTTGATGTGCACTTTATTCTAGGCTTAACAGTAAGAACTGTTTTTGAGTAAAAATGGTGTGGATTAGTTCTGTGTTAAACATGTCTTCATCTCATTTATGTATTGCATTAAACTCTTTGGGGAAACAGATAAAAAGGACATTTGAGCCTTACAAACAAGCTACATATCATAAAATGTTTCAGGCAATCCCTCAGTCAAAAGCACAATGGACTTTTGCTTGAAGATAATCTCAATAATGGAAAACAATTACCAAGGCCTCAGGGAACTAGATTTTGGGTAGATGAATTAGCCTTTGGGAAAGGGATTTGGGGAATCCTGGGATCAGAACTGGCAGATGATTTTTTTTTTCTCTTCTTTGTCAGAACATGGCTGCAGTTTGGTTTAGGTTTTGAATGTTCAGAAAGTTCTTATAGCAGACAGGGTCACCAGGGATTTGGGCTTGCTTCTGCTGTGCAAACAGTGATTAATTTGACATACATGTGATTGTGGCTGCTTAGTTTCTTTAAGATGGGAGAGCATTAACTAATTCAAAGGACAAACTAGAGCGTAAATACTAGAGTATTTAAAATGTTTAATGGAGAGCAAAGAAAAATGTCATTATTGGGTGCTGTTGTGTGTTCTAAGCAAGCAAAACTTATCTGAATTTGAATACCCCAAAAACCCATTATTTAGAAATCATTCATATTCATCATTGACATGGCAACTGTGAGCGCTGTTAGCCAGAAGCAATAATTTTGCTAAAATTATTTGGCAATTAAGAAGGTAGGGTGGCTAATCAAAGTCCTGTAGGCCCAAGGAGGAACTTGGCAATGAGTTCTTGTTAAAAGGACAAGTGCCAGGAATCGGGAAAGCACAAGAGGAGAGCTCTATAGGAATCAGAAGAGGGCAGTTGAGTCCTTATAGCCTTTGTTCCTGCAAGCATATAGGTACATTATTAAAAATCACTTGCATGGATCTTACTCCTTTTTACTTTTTTTTTTTGGTTAAACTTAAAAAATCCAACAACCTCATGATGCCTTGCTGGATCTTTATTTATTTATTTTTTGATCATCATAGACCTCTCTGTCTAGAAAGCTGCTAGTTTCCTACTCTTTAATATAGAAATCTTGGGATACGACAAGCCTCACTATATCTTTACTATATGTACTACTGCTTCTTGGGCAGCAGATAGTAAATATTAAGTAAGCTCTTCAAATTTCATTCCATCAAATCATGGTAACATTTTTTCCCCCTGCATTTAATCTCTAAGGTACAAATTTTGGTGAGTACTAAGTAAGTTAAAAATTTATCTAATCTTTTTGTTTGCTATGAAAGTATCCTTTTGGAGGTACAGAATTCAGTGAGGCATATTCTGAAATGTGTGCCTGTGATCCTTGCATGATAGGACGATGTGCCTTGCATTGCAGATGCTTGTCAATTCTGAATACCTCACCTTAGGAGAAGTTTGCTGAAGGGTTAAAAGCCCTTTCTAAACAATCCTGTAGTTTTGAGTAAGGAGTACTCTAGGTAAGGAACTGTTTTGATGAGATTGTTTCATAAACGGTATTCAGTCACAGTAATGAACTAGGTGCTTGACCGTGCTGGCATGATCCTAGCATGGTGTGATAGCAACTTAGAATCTGAAATTGAACTTGACCCTGGTTATCTTCAGAAAGTTAGTTTCCCTCTTACATCTGCATAAACATCTTTTTTTGCATGTTGACCTGAACATTTATATATCCTTAAAAAAACAAAATCACCTTGCAAGTTTTTGCAATTTACCCAGGAAAAATATCACACAGGAAGACAGCTTGTAAAATTGCGATAAAGATTTCTAGTGAGTTATTTTCTTACAGTTCTTATACAAGGAATTCAAGATTTTGGATTATTTTATATGGGCCGTAGATACACTATATGTGGTTGAAAGGTTACAAGTTATCGTGACACTGTTTTGCAGTTATAAATTCAACCATATAGCAGATGTTTCTGGAGCACCTACTCTATACAGACATTACGGATGCAACAGTGACTACATCAGTTGTGGTCCCTACTTTTAAGGGAGTGTTGAAATCTATCCAAATAAAAGCTGGATCAAAATAAGGAATTCAGAGACAGAGATACTTGGGAGGAGGGAGGGTGAGTGTCTGAATCTATTTGAATGTAGACAGAACTAATGCCAAACAAGTTAAGGTATTGTGGGAAGAGGACAGAATATGAAAGTTACAAACCTAGATACTATAAAAATAGTGCAACTGAATAAAAGCCTGGAGGCAGAGAGAGGAAAAATGAGAGGAAGTATTAGCATGCTGGTGTCCACATCTTTCAAACTAGAGTCAATGGATTCTGCCTAAAACTGAAGCACATTGTTGAAAAAACATTCCTCCAGCTGCTTAATGTTGTTCATCATTGCTTACTCTTAAATATCATTAATTTTACATTGTTAGTCACGAAAACTTAAATTATATCAAAAATGAAAATATAACGCAGAATTTGACCCCATTTTCATAAAATTACTTTTCTATCTCTGTATCCATCCATTCATCCACAATTGTAGAAAGATGCCTAGAATGGTTTTTGCCTAATGTTAATGATATTATTTCTGTGTATTGGCATTTGAGTTTATTTATTTTTGTATTTGTCTTTCTACTCCGCATTGAATAAATTCTTTATTTTGAAGAAAATGCAAGTACGCCAAGATGCTTAAAAGTAGATAATTTTGGATGTTGGGAATATGAATAATTATTGTACTTTTGATTTGCAGCATTAGAGAGGCAGGGGGTGGGGAATATTATTTGGTTCACTGTGGCAAATGTTGGTTATGTGTTATACAAACAGACCTGAGTTTCCTAATTGGGAATAGACATAGGGAGACTACTGATAATTTTTGGTACTTAATCCATCTCTTCTCCACCATGCTTAACTTTCTCCACATCACTTTTTTTCTCCCCTTTTCCATTCTGGGTCTGTATCACTCTTTGTTATCCATCACCAAATGATATAACTTCCTTTCAACAGGAAGGTTTCCCTTTTTTGTTTGGTTTTCATGGAAAGCTGTTGAAGAGATGTCAGTGGTATGGGTTGGGGGGGAAGATGGTTTCGACATGATCAGGTTTGGAAGTTCACTCTGCCTGCTGTGCAGAGGACAAGTTGGAAGGAAACTGGAGTGTACCAGTAAGGTGCTTCTGAAGCATTCCTGCCAAAGGATGGTGGCAACTTGGACAGAGAAGATGGGGGGGGGGGGACATAAGAGGCCATGCTTAAAAAATGGACAAGACTTAGTGGAAGATTAGACATGGAGGGTGACTGAAGGAAGGGAGCATCCAGGGTGACTCCTACGTTCTGAGTTGGCACAGCAGGATGATGGTGGTGCCATTTGCTGAGATAAGACATGAGGGAAGAGGAACTTGATTGTACATTTGAATCATGATATTGAACCAAGTGACCTTGGGCTTTATTTCAAAATTGATAGCATTAATGTCTACCACTGTATGTTTTTAGCTAGGGCCCTATTTCTCTCTAATGTAAAGAAGAAAAAATTGCCAGCAGCATTTTCTGGGGAGAAATTCCTTTCTTATCTTAGAGACTCAGGGAGGGCCATGACTCAAGAAAGGTTAAGAACCACTGACTAAGTATGTTTCATCATAGTGACCATTCGATAAATACTTGTCATGGGTTCATGAAGCACAAGAACATTAGCAATGAATGGAAATTTCCCATGCAGCCTTATAAAAGGGAATTTGAAGCTCTAAGTGTCATTTTTCCAGGGCATGTTCTCTGACCATTTAAGACTGAAGTGATCTCTCTGCCTCTTAATTCCTTTAGCAATTATTCATGTATTTCTTACCTTTATGTTTTTTGGGTATGCTTCTTAGCCTTTTCAGTAGAAACAACTAGCAATCATTAGCATATTCCCATGCTAGGAGATTTATGTAATTATCCCTGTGAGATTAGTATTGACATTCCCATTTTATAGAGGAGGAACCTGAGGCTTAGAAAATGGCAGGCAGTAAGTGGCAGACTGAATTTGAATCCAGCCTATTTGACTCTAGAGTCCCACTGCTTTCCACTGTACAAGTATTGACAAGTCCTGTTGGTTGGCAGAAGTTGTGCCTGTTCCTTATATCTCATGTATACTCAGATCTTTACTAAAAGAATGAATATGCATATTGCAGTGTGATTAAGCCTGTTTTATATAATGTCCCTGCATATGCCTGGAATAACAGATAAATCCTTTTTTTCCTAACTTGTCTCCTACCCCTTTTATAAACCACATGCCCTTCCCCTCCATCTATTGCCAGATTTTCTTGGGAGCTCTTCTAGCCTGTCTTGCTTTGGAAGTAGCAAATAACACAGAATCACAGAATTATTTTACCCAATTCACAGATTGGGGATTTATTTGCATGATCACCTTTACCTCCCACACTAGTTTTCTTGCCATTTTTTATCGTATGTGATGGTGCTCTGTGTGCGCATTTAAATCGTGATTGAATTAAAAAACCTTGTTTAGGAAGTTGAATTTCTGACAGTCATTTATGTTCAGCCTGTGTAACTAATGGACAATTATCTTTCGGTTTCCTCTGGAATCTTGCTCTAATGACTTTCAGAGTAGTGTTTATGTATGCCATCACTTGCCTAATTAGTTTCATAAGGAAATCCGTGCTGTCCCAGGCCATCCTGCCAATAGGTGCAGCTTCTGCTTCTCTCTCAAGCATCCTGAGGGCTGCTCTCCCGTCTACTGCTGGAGGCTGGCTTTTCTAGTGCTCCTGGGTAAGGGACCATTTTTTTTTTTTTTTCAACCAGAAAAGAGGAAAAAGTATTGAGAGGTGGGTGAGTGAACAATAGTCCTTCTGATTGTTGAAATATCTTATCATGAAACTTCAGTCATTTGTATTACAAAATTGTGGGCAGGAAAAACATACATAAGCAGTACCCTTCACATTTAGGATGAAGAAATCTCTCTTCAAGGAAATTTGGAAGTGAGCAAAGAATTGAAGAGCGTTTGGAAATGGAATTCATAGCCCCAGTTAAAATGCAGTTAAATGTATCAATATTTTGATTCTGAGGAGGCCAAGCACAGTGCCTGGCATATAAAGGATAATTAATGAATACTTTTGAATGAATGCATAAGCAAGTGGGTGGATGAACACCTCCGGAGCATACTGTCCATGAGGGTAGAGTTGCTGTACTTCTAGCATCATCTAGAAAGGTACTCAGCAACTACGTTGTGAATGGATCACTTAAATGAATGCCGGCAAAAGATATAAGGCATTGGGGGTTGGTTTTAGTATAAAACCTGGAGATCCTAAGTGATGATCCCTGGATATAATAGCAAAGTATTTTAAAAAGCCAAGCTTATTAGAAACATCACTTATGTCCTCTGCTACCAGAAACCCACTTTCATCTGGAAATGTTAAATAGGTGGAGTTGATGTTTTTAAATTTTGAATATAGATTAAGGCAGTGTTTCTCAGACTTTTAGGTCTCAGGATGCCTTGATATACTAAATTACTGGGGACGCCAAAGAGCTTTTGTTTATATGGATTTTATCTACTGATATTTATAATATTAGAAACTAAAAATGAGAAATTTTAAAGATATTTATTAACTGATTTAAAATAGTAATAGTAATCTCTTTATCATATGCTTACATAAACTATGTTTTTATGAAAAAGGACTATATTTTCCCAAACAAAAAATATTTAGTGGGAAGAGTGGTGGTGTTTTACATCTTTCTTATGTTTCACTTAAACAAAACACAGTTGGACTCTCAGCTGCTTCTACTTTCAATCTGTTGTGATATGTTTTGGTTGAAGTATGTATTGAACATAGACATGTAATGGGAGAGAGGAAGAGTATTTTAATATCTCTTCTAGATAATTGGAGATATTCTTTGATAGTGATTGTTGGCAAGTGATAGTTTCTTAAAGGTTAGTTGCAAGGTAGAATATGAAACCATATCTGTGTTCATTGGTCTCTCCTACATGTTGAATGGTTCTTTTACGTGCTTGCATAGCCTCATTCCTTGGTTGTTCGGAAAACACTATTTCATTTAGTTCTGCTGGTCTTCTACATGTTGAGACATTTCATTATACAACATCAAAAAATCAATTATTAGTATCACCACCAATCTCATCAAAAGCCCTTAAGTATAAGGAAGCTGTCAAGCTGATGGCAGATGCACGTTTCCTGAAATTTTACTTTTCATTTGAAAGCTTGAATTTTATCACTGGCAACACATACTGTCAGTTATTTTCAGTGAAATGACAGCCTCCCTTCATTCATTTTCAGGAAAGTGTCTGCCAGATACCTGTGTCTGAATAACCATACTTTGTCTTGTGGTTGTTCTTTCAAGTAAAAGTGCTGTTTCATGGAGAGAGTGGCTGTTCTGCTCAGGACAGTCATCATGTTTGGAGTGTGACCAAATGCCTTATGTGTCACAGAGTATTAATATAGAATTAATAATTTTTAATGTTTCACAAGACCTTCCTAAATGAAACTGGCATTTAAAAAAAACAACCTGGGAGTTCATGGCAGGAAGAATGTAATGGCTGTTAGTACAATGTGGTGCAGTCACCTTGATTCTTGTTAAGGCTCCCGCTGTTCCATGGCCATTGCTCTTGCACCATCAATGCAAATGTCAACACAGGGGAAAAGGCAAATAGTGACTCAGTATTATTATGAAAATAGTTTGACCATGAGGACCCTTAAGGGTCTGTGAATCATACTTTGAAGAATACTTAGGTTTAAGAGGTTGGAAATACCATATTAAAATTCATACTAATAAAGCGAAATTGTGGTACCAATTGCCCAAAATCATGCATAATCTAAAATTCATATTTGTCTTGGAGAAATTCATTCAAGGTGGTCAACATCACTACTGTGCTTTGTCTCTGTGTGTTAAAATTGGTTTGCATACCTTTAGGCTCTAACAGCAGGCAGTTGGAACTTTCTCCGGGAACAGGTTGAACGGGGAAGGGAGTAGGGTGTGCAGCTGGAAGTTAGGATAATCGAACAAATGAGTCATCCGGTTATGGATAATGGAGTTGTAAAATTACTCTCAGCTTTAGTCAGCAGCTTAGTTGAAAAGCAATAAAACTATACAGTAAAAAATTACAGGTCTCCAAAATAGAGACTTCGTGAGGACTTTTTAGTGTAGCATTTAACTGAGAATGTATGGAGGGGTTTGGTCGTGGGTTTTCATGAAATCTTTCTGTTCTGGAATGCAACTTCGTTATTAAGAAGCTTCAGTAGCTTATGAACTGTTAAGAATGCGCCAGACCCAGAACACAATGTGGAAAGTTGAGGCTGCTGCTCTAAGGAGCATCCGTCAAATGGAGCATGGTTTCCCCTCTTCCTGAACATACTTTGAGGGTCCATCTGATGTTCAGTGGACAGTCATCTGAGTAAAAAGTCATCTGATACCTGTGGCAGCCGGTATTAAGCAAATATTTTATTTTTATCTTTCATGTAAGGTTTGGCAATAAAGTTTTTGTCTCGAGACCTTTATTTTTAAAAAGGAGAAAAGTTGGCTTGGCATGGTGGCTCATGCCTGTAATCCCAGCACTTTGAGTGGTCAAGGTGGAAGGATCGCTTGAGGCTAGGACTTCAAGACCAGCCTGGGCAACATAGTGATACTCTGTCTCTACAAAAAATAATTTGGGAAAATTAACCAGGCATGGTGATGTGCATCTATAGTCCTGTTACTCAGGAGGCTGAGGCAGGAGGATCACTTGAGCCCAGGAGTTTGAGGATGCTGTGAGCTATGACCCGACCACTGTACTCTAGCCTGGGTGACAGAGTGAGAACCTATTTGAAAAAAAAAAAAAAGTTTCTGCTGCTTTACAATGAGGTTGAATTACACCACTGCATTTGGCAGGTTACAGACTTCTTAGGAAAGGGTTAGAAAACCAGTAGCTATCACTAAACCAGACTCCGCTGCATAGGCCTGTCTTGGTGAATCCAGAGCTGTTCTGCAACAGAAGTTTGCAAAGAAGTCGTCACACCCATTGTTTGCTCTCTCCTTCTGGCTTTGAATTTTTCTTCTGGCCTGCTGGTTGGAAGAAATGAATCATCCTTTTTGAAAAGTTTGGGTATAAAGAGTTTGCCCACGTTGTGGACTCTGGCGGGGCAGAGAGGGTTTTCCTGGGCCTCCGGTTGTCCAGCTCCTGTATTCATGCACCTCCTCGGGGCTGCTGACTACGCATGAACACGAAATTCGTTCCTCCGGCAGAACATTTGGCCTGGCTCCCAAAAACTGCTCATGCTCTCCTCCCTTGCATGGCTTTGATTGAGTGTTAGGTATCTCTTTGGCTGCCTCCAGTGTCTCTTATTTTTAGGGCCTTCGTTAATGTCTTCTGTGTGTGAAACATCAAAATTGAGCCATGACTGCTGGAATTGGAAACCTAGGGTTTTTAGGCCACCATTCCCTTATCACATGGCCCTATCAGGTTCTTTAGTTACAGAGGTTAAAAAAAAAAAAAAAATCCACCCTAGGAGCCCAGTAGGTGTAGGGGAAGGAGAGGGGCTGTTGAGCACCTGATGGGCAGTGAAAAAAGATATTGTAACTAAAGCTCTGGCCAGTGTCCTCAGAGCTATGGTCTTTCAGGTGCTGGCAGGAGTCTCCTTACAGCTCAGCCCAGTTACAAATATGGGGATAAGTTTGTGATAATGGCACTCCCTCCGCCTTTTTCCTTTAGGGAACTGGCTTTTCATATATTGGGAAAAGAGCTTGGATGCTCAGTAGGTGACATGCATTTCTCATCTAAGAGATGTGACCAGTGAGCCATCTGGGTGGTCACTGAGTGGGGAGGGGAGTGGTCATTCCAGCCCTCGGGGCTCACCCAGGCAGGGAGATAGGCATTTTAGAAGGAGGGGTTAATTATAGGGCTGACAGTTTCTCTCCCCCTTTCCTAAAAGAAACTGAAAAATCCAAATGTTTAAAATTCTGTTATTTTCCGTCTTCGGAAGGCTGAGCATTTGTGTTTGGGGCCTGTTCTTTGACGGCCACTAGTGTCCATAACAAGTTCATGGACAGTCTCGGGCCATGTTCATTCTGTTTCTCTCCCTTCTTCCCAGTGCATGGAACTGACGGCTTTCTTTCTCTGCAGCCCCGCAATCTGCTACACTTTTCTCCCCACCTTATCATAGACTGCAGTACATTGTAATTGTTTGTGTATCAGTTTCCTCTCATTAAAGTGTACATGTTTGATGGAAGTGGCTCTAAGTGGACAGGGTCTGTTGTAATCACCCCTGGAGTCCCCACTACATGGTACTCGGCCTGGTATGTGTTGCGAGTGGGTCCACTGTGAATATTGAATGGGTTGGATGCTTGAATGAGTTCAGCCAAATTTCCCAGCCAGGAAAACCATGGCATGTCAGCACTGTTCTGATTTCATTTCTCCTTTCAGGCTATGGGTGTGTGCCAATGAGCAGGGCAGAGGCAGCCATGGCTAGAGGCCGTGCGTTTCCTAAACTCCAGCCTGGTTCCAAGTCTCATTGAGTGAGTTTTGTTACCATTGTTGTAGCCTATGAGATTCTTCCTAAATTTGAAGATTTAAAAGGAAAATCTTTTACCGAAGGTATTTAGATTTTACAACTTATCACTTAGGCCAGGAAGAGAGATTCCATTAATACTTATTGAACTTACCCCTGTACATGTGGCTGTATTTAGAAAGGGCTTTGGGGAACGCTAAAATAAATTTTGAGATTCAAGACAAATATATTTCAGTACATGCTGCTAAAGAAACATGTAGTATAAGCTATTCTACTAGGGGTTATAAATCATTAGATATTAGCTCTTAAATGATTAAACGTGTGGCTGTGTCTTATTGGTTACAAATAATAAATGCCTACTCAGACCAGCTTCAGCCATTAAAGTAGAATTTATATAGGGAGTCACAAGATAGTTTATGAGGACAAGGGCGGAGATGCTGCCAGGCTGTGAGGGGATCTGGAACCAGGACTTGGACAGCACCAGGAGCCCAGGCACTGCTTGATCAGCCTGAGACCCCAAGTTCCTCTCTGCTTCTCTGCCTGTATCGGGTTCATTCTTTTTTATGGCAGTGATTGGGGTCTCTCCACTTACCTGCTCTTAGGGTCTAAAATGGTAGCGTCAGGTCCTGAGTATATCTGCCCCCAAGTTCAAATGCTGTCAAACACCAGCTTCAGTTTAAATTCCTGAGAGAGAGAATTTGGTTGGCCCAGCCTGGTCAGGTGCCGACCCCAATCTAATGAACCCCATGGGAAGGGTTCTTGGGCAATAAATGTGGCATAGAGGTCTGGAGTGAGACCCCAGAGACTGGAAGCTGTTTAAGATTCTGGAAACATTCTACCAGGGCTACAAAACTCAGAGCAAGCTTTAGGGTTCTGACAGCACCTTAATTCCTTTATTTCCCATTATTTTCCATTATTTTTTTGGGGGGAGAACTCCTCAGAGCCTTCCTGGGCCTGGAAGCCCATCTGCAGGCATGTTGTGTGGACCATTCAGAGCGGGGCATGGGCTTTGCATATCCGCCAGAAGTTCTCTGCTGCAGAGTTCTTTAAATAGTAATTCCACCAAATTGGTAGAATTTCCACGGACAGCTCTAGAGCAAATGAAAGGGGAAGAATATCAGCAAAGAAAAGAGCATCTTGAGTTTGTGTTGTTTTGACCTGTATTATTTTAGGGGTTTGGGGAAGAGGAAAGTGGTAGAGAATGGTGTATGAGGGGTGTTCTTGATTTCTCTGTGATGTACTTTTATCCAGCCACATATATTCTAAAAATATTTCTTTAGTGATCTGTTTTTGATATCCTGTTAGACATTTTAGTCTGTCAAAAATTATTCATTGTCAAACAACTACCTGGTTGCGGCAAAAATAGTTTTATTTTGATGCCATGCTCTGTAAAGATCTATTAAACAGCTGGGTGGGTATGATTGCATTAAATTAATAAAGTCCCCTAGTTAAAGGGGTACGTGCTAGATTTAACATTGGAAATCCTTTCCATTAAGTACAACACAAGCACATCTTTCTGCACATTTTGGTGAAGCTTAACCATCTTTGATGGCTCACTTTGATTGTAATCTTTATTTTAATTTTTCTGATTGCTTTTGGTAGCCTTTTATTTGGGTTGTCTGCTGAATTTTATGACAGGTATCCCTTTACACAACAGATATAATCGGGTCATTTGATTCAGAAAGGGAGTTTGCTTTCCCTTCTGACTAATGTTATGAAAGCCCTGAGGAATTCCCCAGTAGAAACAGAGTGTGGAAAATATCTGGAAATGAAGGCCTTAAGGGGGGTGTCAAGTTTCTGTGGTTGCTCTGAGTTGGATAGCCCTGGTGGACAGGAAACAGATGCTAGGATCTCACTTCAGCCCTCTAAGCAGCCTCAGTTGCTTGGGAACGTTCTTACTGAACTGTCTTCACAGCTTCTAGAGTCACCTTTCCTTTGTCCAGAGTAGAATGTCTGTTAGAATGTCAGAGATGGGCCCCCTATGACATATCTAGTAAGAATCACCATCCAGCATGTCACATAGTCCGTCTTGCAAAATTTCTCTTGTTTTGGACATCAGGTTCCTTCAAATAAATTTGTATTGTCTGTTTCATCAAAAGAGCTCTTGGCTAGGATCGTAAACATGAGGACTGCCTCTACTAAATTATGTCCTTGAGTTAGTGTGCATCTCTGGAGTCCAGAGTCTTGTTTTGCACAACGAAGGGGTCCACGGTGATCTCTAAGATAATTCCAACCCAACACACTAGGGCTCAAGTTTGAGAAACTCATTTCTTTTTGTTACGAGTCAGGTACATTTAGGACTCTTATTAGGAGCAATAATAATATCAGCTGTGCTCCCTACAGGCAGGCTCTGGGTCCTCTATTGCTGCATACGCTATGATGAACATGGTCATTGCTTAATAAATATCATTGGTTGTGTAAGTGAATGAATGGATGAATGGTGGCTCCTCCAAAACTGCTTTGAGGGATGTAAGCTTTGTTGTGAGCCTACCCAAGTCTGACCTGTCATTTTGAGTATATTTTGCAAATGGAAAATCAAAAACCCTCTTCATGTAAGTTGCCATCTAAGTTCCTAGATTGACCGTGGTCACTCAGGTTTTTCCCCCTCTGCAGGACGTTGGTTTACAGAAGACTGGGCTGCCCCTTCTTCCTGAGTATTTGCCCTAGGACTCCTACTTGACTAATCAGTTTAAGCTCTTCCTCTTAGGCCACTAATCCTATTTCTCCAGCCGAGAAGCAGCAGGATAATAGTAATGTGTCCTGTAGCTATTAAAAGATGATACTGCCTTGCACATAAATAAGTAAAGTACTTATCTTTTTTTCTCTGCAAAAGGATGATTAAGCAGAAATTTAATTTTCATTTATGCTTTTTGCCTTTTTGTGATATTTCTTTTATATCTTCTAGTGCTGTCAGGGGAGAAGCATAATTTTTATTGTTATTGCTGATTATGTTCTAATTTCCAGCATCATAATAACAGGATGCTTTGCTGCTTACACGTGCTTACATTTCACCGACGCTTTATGAATCCTAGTTGTTGGAGGGGATGAAAACAGTGAACATGGAAATGATCTTCGGTATTTTCTGAAAAACTGATTAACTGGAAACAAGCACATTTCATGGTATTTGCTAACCACAGTATTCTCTAAATTCCTACAGGTTGAATTATCTCATTGAAAACTTTTTTCTTCAGTTTATATGTGCAGAAAGGGCTTTGTTGGAGCTGAGATAATTCTAATTCAGTTATAAGCAGGCAGCCAACCCAAATCCTTTTAAACCCTGCTGTATGTGCTAATGAAAAGCTAGGGAAGTGCTAGTAACAAGGAGGCAGTGAGACTTCCCTTCTTATCTGAAAATTTAACCAGTAAGTTTCTAGGCTTTTCAGAGTTAAGTATTGCAACTGCTTGTCCAGTGGTGTTGGAATTCCTGATGTATTAATACTTCTACTTTTGCTGCTGGGTCTTGAATTTCTACCGTTAAATTTCAGTCTAGTGGTGGGTGCATTGATGTCTATCATATCATTCTTCGAACTTTTTTGTATGACTGAAATATTTTGTCATCACCATGATTATAGCTATCATCATCATTTTGACTTTTGGGAGTCGGGCTCTATCCTCAGACCTAGCAAATCTGCTTAAATGTGGAAGATTTTTCTACAGTAAACCTGCTCATTGTAGTTATAGTAGCAAAAAATTAGAAACCTCCTTTATGTCCAGTTTTAAGGGAAATGATTTGGCAATGATTGGTACTATATATTCAAGTAATAGAGTATTAAACATTCTTTCAAATCCACTGCTTAGGATGAATATGGAGAAATGCTCTTGAAAAAGGTACCTTAACACTTACAAGATAGTAAATTATATTCACAGTATCATTAAAGTGATTTTAAAAAATAATCTGTGGATGGTGAAAACCTGGACAGTGATGGTCAAAACGGACGAGATGATGGAAGAGTTTTTTCTTTTCATCATTTTCTGTATTGTCCAATTTCTTTTTAGGGCAGCAGCATAGCTTGTACAACAAAATACCATATAGATGGATATCTTAAAGTGAATGAGACTTGCAAAGCAGCTAGAAATGGTTGCTGTGGTAATATTAAAATAAAAATATCCTTAAAGTGAATTCTTCTGGGTCTAGATGTCTTTTGCAAAGAGACTTTCCTGAGGCAGGTTCACTAAGAAATGGGTGTCCCCAGGCCACAGTTCTCCCAGGTGTTTCATAGCCCCTGAGTACCAGCTTTAAGTCAGGGTGCAGGAACTGGTAGAAGGAGAGAGAGGGAGGGTGCTGAAGCAGGGTGGGGGGAGGGCACCACAGCTACTGTGGTCTAAGTTATACTTGGGTCTTGGACCAGCCCTCTTGCTTCTAGTTTTCTGTTTTTATTACTATTATACCTTTTAATGCTATGGGCTGTAGATACAAAGCCAGCCTTGAATTATTAAGAATAATGTGTGTCCTGACACTAGAGGCAGCAAGGGAATAAACAAGGAAATCCCAATAAATACAACTTTAGATTTAGAATGCATTATGATGATCTTGATAGAAAACACGTATTCGTAATTCTATTAAGGAAGGTGGAATAGCTATGTGGAAGGGTTTTGGAATCAGAATAGGATTGAATACCAGCCCTGCTACTTACTAGCTGTGAATTTTGGCCAAGTTCTTTAACTTTTCCTAGCAGAGTTTTCTCATCTATAAAATAGAGATAATAATGCTATCTTTCTCATAGGGATTTGTGCTTATTAAATGAGAGGTAATGTGCCTAACAAGCTCTTAATACAGTGTCTGGTTCATGATGTGTCCTTGGTAGATGATGATTATCATGAACTACTATTAAATAGTTATTTAAAGACCCACTGAAGGCTGTATCATGGGGAACACAGTCTGTATTACACTAGCTTAGAAAAGAAACTGCTCCAGATTCTAAATGGTACCTTGGAAGTGCAAATGGAACAGAGTGATTGGAGATGAGTGCCTTGGTAAGCCATTCTGTCTGGAAGCAGAGAAAAGGATAACAATTATAGAATGCATTGATATTAATCTGAATTATATGACAATTGTAATTATCTTTTGTTTTTCTCTCCATTTGATATTTTACAATTTTACAATCAGATCTCTTGAGCATTGAGAAGAAAGAAATTCAGTAAAAAAAAAAAACAGTACTTGTTTGTGGTATGTTGATCTAACTATTTTCATTGGGTATACACATACTTTTTTGTTTCTTTTTTTTTTTTTTTTTAAGGTCAAAAAGTTTATTAGTGTTGGGTTGTGATTTCTTGCACCTAAATTTTCCCTGGACAAAGTTTTTACATTGTTTGAAGACTGAATTTAAACAGTTACTCCCCGGAGGGTAAAGGAATGCTTTCCTGTAATTGAATAATCAATGCCATTCTTGGATACCAGGTGGACTTACCTGAGCACTTAACTGATGCTTTGTTTTTATGGCTGCAAAATGTATAAGTTCCTTGAGGTCAGAGGTCAGATCTGTTCATGTTTTGTCCTTCTAGCACCCAGAATATTCTTTGCAGATAGTAATGAATAGATGTATGAATGAATAGATGGTAATCTATTATAGTCTACTCAATTCTTTTCTTAAAGATTCAAACCTAAGGCTAAAATAAATATTGAGAAAAAGAAGAAACACGGATGACTACCACCTTGCTCTTTACAGCGCAGCAGCCAATTTAATAATCCGTGGAACTATGGTGTTGTGCTTTGTTGTTTGTTAATTCAGTGGTCGGCATGCAAAACACACACCAGTGCCTTTTTACTTGCTCTTAAATTTTATTTTTTTTTACTCCCAGAGTGATGGCACATGTGGTATGTTCAAATAAATTGAAGATCTCTTCATTGCTGATTCATTTAATAATTACAGTCCAAATGGCCCCACTCCCACAAAGAAAACTGTCTCTCATTTTCACAGTAACAAGCTTGTGCTTCTGCTTGATTTCCATACTTCTAGATATTGTGTCAATCTGAGGAGTTGGAAAGAAATTTAACAGGATGTTAGGATGAGAGCACCTTTAAAAAAAAAAAGTTATTTCACCGTGGTAAATAATGAAACAAGCTTAAAATTTGCTGTAAGTTAATGACTTTTCACGTAGTCTTTATCGTCTTCACATTTCATCAGCTGATTGCTTTTTTGTCTTAGCCAAGTTCATCTTAAAACCAAAATAAAGTTGTTGGGAAATGTAGTGTAAAATTTTATTTTTCTATAAATGTGTCATTTCCAGAATGAATCTAGGAAGAGCCAAGTAAATTAAGACGTGTGAATTGAGATGTTATGACATCTAAGATAGCCCTCAACCAAGAACTTCTCAGAAAATTCTTGAATGGCACCAACTTGCATCACTAAGAGCCCACAGATATGCCTCATTTTAATTCTTTGGAAACCTAAACTCAACACAAATGATAAATCTATAAATGATTTTGGAATCTCCTAGTGGTTTCTTTATTAAAAAAATCAGTTTCTTAGTTTATTTAGAACTAGATTTGATACACAGAAAACTGGCTTCCTGCCTCCTTAGGAATATTTCAGATCATGTAATGACATAAGCCTCTCAGTAGATGTGGAATTCACCAGATTAAGGCCTCATCTCATTTATAGAAAAATCCCAGCCTGGCCATGTGAGCTTGAAACTCTAGAGGGCTTTAACAACTTCTTGAGCTTATTGTCATTTAAAGAGAAGATTGAGTGGTTTTATTTAGTAGAACACCTATGGTGTGTTGTGTGTGCAGATTATCCAAGGGGTAAATTGAAGGATGTTGACAGAAATCAGTAATTTGTGTCCTAAATACTAATGACAATCCATTCTAGGCCAACACCAAAAATATTTCAGAGATTTTTTAGGCTTCTCTCAAGTAGTTGGGAACAGAAAAGGATTATAGAAATATTTATAGTAGGCATAAACTTGCACATAAACTCAAAGTACTTTAAGCAAGCTTGTTGCAATTATTCTTTTAGAGAGTTGGAATAAGTAATGATTTCTTGTAGCCTCTGACTATTTAACTCCTCCTAAACCATACCCATTGTTTAAATGTCTTATTTAGCTCTGTTTTTCACCCCTTAAATTTAACGTTCTCTAGGCCGATATTATAGGAGTGATGGTCAGGACATGTTTGAAGACAATTAGATTATGAGAGGACAATTTATATGAAGAATTGTGAATATTCATATCACTGTGAGGTAGCACAAAAACCATTCTTTCAAAATAACATTTCCACTCAAAAACTGCTAGACTTCGTTGCCAAGACTCTAACTGTACTTTACTTCTTTGCAATATTTGAAGTTGGAGGAAAAATCTTCCACAGATGGAAAGTCCGGCTAACCGTGAGACCGTTTCACACCTGCTCAGGGTGTGAGAGTGGGCATTAGAATTGGTGCTGATCCAAACGGGGCTGCCCCTGACTGATAGGAACTTCTTTTCAATACTTGGTGGTGGAGAAGGACAGCACAACATCAGTCATCTACGTGAGTCAGCTGCTGCACAAGCAAAATGCCCACTGTATTCTTGTGAGCCTTGCCTCATGTTCTCTGTGTTTAGCAGGCATGCCTCTGGTCTGGGGAGGTCTCTTTTCCTCCGCCCTGCTTGGAAGTTGTGGGAGTCCATGGATTGGAAGAAACCCTAAAGTGAGTGAGGAGCTCCTACATGTTTGCTTATGGCAGCTGGGAGCAGGGGGTTCAGGATTTAAGGGCTAAGTGGTGCTTATTGGCAGTATCTTTCCTGCACACATCTTTATGGAACATCTCAAGGCCCACGCTGAACTGGATAATGCAGCTACTTGGCTCTTCCAGCACTGGGTTGAATCCAGGACTCAGAAACAATTGAGCTGGTGGGTGGCAGGTTCCAAAGTGGCACTTAAGAAAGTCTCAGGGAAGTGAAAAGGGAGATGTAGGGAATGGAGTTTGGAGTAGTGTTTTCATTTCTTTCTTTTCCTTTTTTCTTTTTCCTTTCCTTTCTTGAAGGAATTAGAGTAGTCTTTATTTACTTTTATGTTTTGCTTTCCTTTTTGTTCGGGGTAGGTGATTAACAAGAGAAAGGAGGGAAGGAGACAAAAAAAAAAATTAGGCTTCAGCAAGCTCTCAATGATCTGTGACCATGTGGTTTCCACTGAAGTTTATTTCAAGTTCATGAGGCCTTGAATACTGCTTAGCTGGGTTCAGGGCAAATAGATAGGATGTTCCCAAAGGGGAGACTGAGTCTCTTAGGGAACTTTTCATTTGTATGTTTGTAACAAATATCAGCAAGCCATTCACCATGAAGCATCCTTCCTGGATTGTGAAACTCCAGGTACCCGAGCGGTTAGTCTGTATCCTTCTATTGTAAGTCTTTCTAGAGAGACATACATTGGACACCGCCCCCCCCCATGCCATCCCCCACATCCCAACTGCATAGACTCTATCCAGTCATCCCTATTCTAATTTTCAAATAGTTGTGTTTTATTGAAGGTGGTCACTGCTTCTCAAGTGCTTACAGATTTACTTTAGCTTTCCATTAAGAAATCAAGTAAATAAATTTCAATTAAAAGACATCGCAGAATGTTAGCACCAGCTAGCCCACGGTGTGCGATAAACATTGTATGATTACATTGTATGTATATGTTTAGCCACTCAACCCTGTACTATTTTATCATAACTTTCTTTATGTAGGGTAATCTTTTCCCATCATGATTGCATGGAATGAATCTTAGAAGAAACGATGACTTAATAATAGTGTGAAACCAGAAAAAAGAAGCAATGGCATGCCCCTTTTGGAATTGCTGTCTTCCGTAGTCGGTAAAACAGACTAGCCATCTGAATGTAAAGGTGGCTTCTTACTTTCCATAAGTAATAAGGCACAATTTCTTAATGAGGCAAATTGTCTATTATTTAGTGAATTCATAGTGTGTGTTATAACTGAATTCATTAAGAAAGATCATGGTTCCAATAAAGCCAATTCAATGTCACGGACAATTAAGGGGCATCTTCCCTTGTGCTCTGCACTGTGCTAGCCACAGGGATGGATACAGAAATGGATGAGCTAGGGGTGGGCTTTTTAAAGAAAGTTATAATTTCATGGAAATAACAGACAAGGGACTAATCTGCACTCAAAAAGGAAAATCATGATAAATGCTACCAGAGACACAAAACTAAATTGGTAAGCGAGCCCAAGAATAGGTATTAAGGAAGTAACATTAGAATTTGGTCATAAAGAAAGGATAAGCTTTGAACAAGTAAGTAGAAGGCATTGCAGGAGAGAGAACAGTAACAAAGAATGGAAACAAAGGCTAGAAGATGCCAGATCTACCAGAAGAATAGGAAGAAGTCCAAGTAGTTGAAATACAGAGAATGTGGGAACAGGGAGGGTTTGACGCCTGCCAGCTGACCTTGACATTTGGTGAGGGTTGGTTTTCCCTTGGTTGGGGGGTTTCCAGTTCTCTGCCGATCACATGCACACACTAATGTATTCATTCAGCCAATGCTTTTTCTCTTTTCACCGTCATTTCTACTGTTGCCATCCCATCGTGATTTTATGCAAACTCCTTCTAACGTTAGACCAAATGATGTAATTTCTTTTCTTCTGCACGACTGGTTCAGTGAATCCTCTTGAATAATACGTTTCCACTTGCCGACTGTTTCAGAACCAAAGAATGTAAAATCTAATTGTACCAGGTTTTTGAAAAGCAGTAGTTTCAATTCTGTGTGTTCAAAAACTCCCTGAAGGTCTATCTGTAAGACTCCAAAAGAAACAAATGCATCCCAAACGTTAGAGAAAAGGGAGACTTAACATTTTAAAAGCGGTATTTACCTTTGCATCTTGATGTTCTTAGAATAGAGTCTCGCTTTTATAGGTGGTGTTTTCTCGAGGCTTTTGGGGAAAGGATCAACTGGAATGAGGAAGGCACATCTTCTGGAAAGTCCCCAAATTCAGTGTTACCTAAGATTTCTAGTATCTATTGAGCAAGACAATTGGGATAATAAGCCTTGCATTAAGTCTGTCCTACAGGAGAGGGGAGGAGAAAGGGAGCGGAAAGGTTTGCCAGTCGTGCTGACTTCTTAAAGCCTAACGAAGGAGGAGGAGAAAAAGGAGAGAGGGCCCGAGTTAGGTGACCTGAGCCCTGGACTAAGCCATTTAATGGCAGGATCCCTTTAATCCAATTTCATCAGAGGAAACTGCGTATCTTAGGTGTATTTTACTCAAGGTTTTCTCTTTACTGAGGATTTTACCCTCCCCTTATCTTACAGTTACTTTATAAACTATTAGATTTACTTCCTCCAATAGATTAACTCTTTGTATATGCTTTGGGTACCTAGAATAAGTCCTATGTAATCCCAAATGCACAATAAATATTTCTTCAAAATAAGATGATTCTCTTTGACAGAAATTGATTTTATTCAGTGTATGTCCACTGAGAAAACAGGCTTATGAATGTTTAATACTCCCTGATTGTCGTATACTTTCTTGTTTAAGCAGAAGTATAAAACTCATGCCAGAGCCTAACATAAATGATTTATTATGCACCAATTAATGTTACCTGAGTCGTGGTGGTTCTTTATTGTTATGAATTGAGCAACGACAGTAATGCGACATTCTGTTTCTATACAGAAAGTATTTGAAATAGGTGACTATTGCCTTTCCTGAGTAGTTAGAGAAATATGGAGATATTTGTGTTATTATGTGTCCATATCATGACCACAGTACACTGTGCTTTTGAATTTTGCTTTATTCTTAATATTGTAGTAACTATAAATCTGCCATTGAAACCATCCCTACAGATGGTCATAATCTTCCCAGCTATAAGCTCTGTTTCTGCGTTTTTAACTTCTAGCCTTAAGGGTAACTATCACATAGGTGGCTCTTTAGGTATCAATTAAGATGATCTTTTTATGTATTTTATTCATGATGCAATTTATAGTACCTTAAGGAAAAAAGTCCAGAATTTGTATATGGTCTTCAATAAATACATAGATTGCTATTTGGTAGAATATGTACTGTAGAGCAAAACTTAATTACTGTTTTCTGAGTAACTTTTCCAGTAAGGCTTTTCATAGCGATATGGACCTGACTTAGCTTATTAAAAATAAATTGCCTTTGTGGTCTTATTTTCAGGGGCCTGGTATTGAAGTTTAGAAGCTGATTGGGCAGTTTTCTTTACTACAGAAATAAAATAGTGAACCCAGAAGAGATCTTAATTGACCCATTAGCTGAATTAAGCATATGAATTAGTTGCAGGAAGTTCATCAAAGTTAAATAATAGCTGTGAGTTTGAAAGGGTGAAATAGTGGAACTTTAGAAGAGAGAGGGAAGAAGGATGATAAATGACTGAGGCCAGCCACACTATGGGGAGAATGAGCTGTAAGTAGCTGGACTGCTCTGTTGGCCGATTTCCTTGAAAAGAAATGATAGGACACTCTTACTCCGATAAATCTCATATGTATCTTTTGTGGATTGAACAAATTATCACTGACTCAATGTGATTTAAGGTCGAAACAAAAGACACTCACAAAATACCAAAATCATTCTTTTAAAAAGCACTCCACAGTGAGTAAAAATTTAAATTATTATCTAAATATGACAAGATTTGAGAGGCACAGGTGGGGTTTCTAATTCCATGTTGGCCTTTATGTAACAATTTCGTGTCAAAGTAATCTTTTCAGGTTGCCCTCTCCCCCTTCCCCTTTCTGTTTTCAGATAATTATGTTGTCAGGACAAAGGTAAAATCTTTTGAAAGCATTGCTTGCAGGGTGCCAAATGCAAAGCATTTAGAACTGGCCTCAATTTGCAAACAATTTGAGAGTTTAATAAGTTTTTAACAGGACCATGTCGAGTTCACAAAATCTGGTTTCTTTAAAGGAAACAAAAAGGGTCCTAGTGTTCTTCGTGGAAGTCGATGTTACGAAGTAGAAAGGAACCCACTGTGCTGTCCTACAGCAGAAGTGCCCGGGCCATGGGCCAAGAATTCCCCAGCCTGGAACCTGAGCTAAGAAAAAGCCCCTGGTCACACTGGCGGATAAAAGACTTAATGAAAGCTTGGAGGACAGGTGAAAAATTACGGATTGGGAGCCAGGCACTGTTAACTAGAAATACAGAAGTCAGGGAGGGATCTGGTAAAAGCCGCTATTAATGCCTGAAACAATAGTTTAAAATGAGTTTAAAATTTAAAGTTTTAGAAATTTGGAGTTTTGCCATTTTTCTGTACCTTTCTGAATTCTTTCCTTAGTCCTTCGAAATCTGTTATACTATTGCCTTCTAAAAGAGTCTTGATAGTAAATGGGGTGAAATGGTCTGGTGCAGTCTATTTTCCTCTCCTGGTTAAATGACTAATTAGTTTAAATAAAGGCAGTCCTCTTGTAGTCACAACTAGTAGTACTTGTTCTCATAAGAACGGGTTTGAATCTGAGGTATGTCCTTGCTGTCTTTATGGTACTGGGCAAGTTTTCTTCAATGTACGGCTTTATTATGTTGCCTCATTTGCTAAATGGGGACAATGCCAGTTTGCAAGACTGTACTCACAAACATGCAGTGATTAAATATGTGACAGGCCCTCATGCAGAATAGGTGCTCAGTAAACTCAGCTGCATCCTCACCCTAAATTAGCACTTAAGTATCACAGCGAATTTCCCGTGTTTATAAGATACCCTACAGGTGCCGTTCCCTTTCCTAGAGAGCAACATGAATGAGTGACATGAAATTACAATACTGGTGCTTGGCAAGTTGTCCAGATTGGTCAGTATTGTGAATGCAGGTATCCGAACTGTCCATGCAGTGGCATTTCTGCCAGAATATCTGTTTAAGATAATGAAGCTCATGTAACTTTGGTGATTCATACCTCATACTGAATTCTGTGCATTTTGATTTACGTTACTGTAGCTGATGGGGCATTTTGAAAATCTGGGCTCAATTGTTGATGATTCTAGTGACTTTTGGCCTGGAGCAAATCGCTTAGCATATATATTTCATGTTTCTCATTCATAAGGATGTACCCTTTCTATCCTTACATTATGTATGGGAAGATACATGTGAACACAACTTCAAAAGTTAAGTTTCATAAAAATGCAAAATATTGCAATTCACATCAAGCCTGTTGGTTTTAGAGTAAAGGGGTTAGGTAGAGGTCTGAGTCATGCTCCCTGGCCTGGCCCAAAAATCCCAGAAAACGTGCCAACATCTCTAGGTGTTTAGTTTACTAATCTGTGAATTGATGGGACTTGCTGATTTCCTGAGCCCTTTCTTCTCAAACATTCCATTCTAATCTATTCCACTGGACCTTTTCTGATGCCTTCTTCCCAAGTGGTTGTGACAAAGTGGTTCACAGGCATTAGGTCCCTGTATTGGCTGTAATTCAGCTTGTGTTGATTAATCAGACATTCTGCCTAAGCAAGGCCACGGTAAAACCTGTTTAGTGCTGAGATGTCATCACAGACTGATGCTACTGCAGAGCCTCTAAGATTTTGGCCTATTTTAATGAGCTCCAGTGACTACACCCTCCCGATAGATATCCTGGCACCTCCGTGGGAGGATCACGTGACGATTGTTCTAAGGTTCCAAGATTCCCTCATAAAACAGCAAGAGGTGTACTGGGGAGGGAGAGACCTGTGAAAGTAAACAACTGTTCTTTTCCCGTCCTCTTATTAAAATTAATTCCTTGAGGCTGACTTCAGCTAGATGTTGATCAGATTAAAGCAATTGATGCTGAGATGAATGATTAATAAGCTTGAACAATTTTAATTTGGAGGCCTTGAGGTATTCATTTAATCTCCAAGCATTTTCCATCTCTACCCCAAATAGTCCAGTAAAATTTGTGGCATCATTTAGCAGTAAATAATGTACCTGCCTGTTTTCACTGTTGGACACGGCTTTGTTCCACTCTTTCCTGGGAGAACAAAGGGAATGAGTGGGGAGACGGCCCCCTGAGTGCTGGGCTGCTCCATCCTCCATTTGGGCTCACTGCATCCTGGCGCCAGGCATCCTCTGCCTAACCCTTCAGGCCCAGCTGAGCCCTGGCCCCCTCCAAAGGCCCTTCTTGCTCCCCCCACACAGAGGGAGCCCCCCATACCCCCAAGAGCCCAAGCAGCCTGTTGGCATCACCACTGTGGGACCTATCAGTACTGCCAGGCCTCTCATCACGAGGGCGAACATCTAATTTATCATCCAGACCAGGACACTTTTGAAAGTGAAGGGAGGAGAACCATTATTAAGCTGGGACAACAGGCATAAACTGGGATTGTCCGGGCAAACTTGGACATATGGCCACCCTACTTGTCACCTGTACTTGATCAAAGCCTTCTTGATGATAAGGACAGTCGTTATACATCTCCTCAACCTCCACAGTGGCACAGACATAATTAGTTTATTGAATCAAACAATGAAGCTGTAACTAGGGACAGGGATGGTAAATAATCAGTGGTTGCCAGTTATTGAGCACTTACCAGGTGTAATATGTGAGGTAGGCACTTCATATGATTATTTAATCCTCACAATAACTCTATAGATGAGGTACTATTATTTTCCTTACTTTTAGAGGAGGATATTGATGCCTAGAGAGGTTAAGTAAATTGCCTGAGGGTAAGTAGTAAGCAGCCCAGCCGAGCAGTGGTTCAGCCCCAGCCTTTAAGCTCACATGCACTGTATTACCCAGATGATGTAGGGACAGGAGGAAACTAGTAGTAATTAAGAGTATGCTAATTGTATATTGCCTCCAGCATTTCTCCATAGTCAATGTCAGAAATGAACCATTTTCTGTTTATTCCCCCCAAAAGCACAAATTTATGATCATGTGTGATTATAGAATGCAAATAGTAAGTAAAAATGTGACGTATGCATTTATTTTTGTAGTTATTTTAAGTTGCCCCATCTTTGACAAAAACATATTTTAAAACCAAGAAGATTCCTCTGTGTTGCTAGCAGCTAAAAGAAAAGAATGAAAAGAAGAAAAACAAACAAACAAAAAAAAAACGAAGAAGAAATAATTCTAGAGTTAATCACGTAGCGCATCAACAGTGCAGCCAGAATTCTCTTCTGATTCCAAACTGCTTGGCCCCACCTGCAGTCGCTAAGGAGGTTGAGAGGAGTTCAGAAGGAAGAGAATTGTGGACCATCCTGAAGTTCAGAGTCACATTAAGACCATTTTGAAAGTGATCTTACTCAGTGGAAACAGAGGTGGGCTTCAAGCCGTAGAGAGGTAGCCCACTCTGGTGGTACAGAGAACAGCTCTAGACCCGAGATCGCCCAGGTTCAAGTCCCGGCACTGCCACTTCTAACTTTGTGACCTTGGGCAAGTCATTTAACGCCCTCTTCCTCCCAGCTTTGTTAAGAGTAGCGTGAAAATAATAATAGCACTGCTCACATTGGGATGGTCACAGGAATGAAACCAGTAACTGACTGTGGAGTTCTTAGACTCTAGGGTCTGGTATAAAGCCACCACTATTAAGTGTTCTGTCTGTAATATATATGCTGCCTTTTAAAGGCCACGAGATGATGCATTAGAACAAGAAAGGTACCGTCTAAGGGCCTCTTTGTGACATCTGGCAATACTGCCTAAAAATCAGATGGTGGGTTTTCTCCTTCAAAGTGGTTCTTTAGGCACAAGCAAGTCTCCTGAAAATCCCCACCTGATGCCTGGCACATGATAGGCGTCTCATACTTGTTAAATTGTACTGAAAATTTTAAAGGGCTTTAGTACCTAAACAGATGTAGAAAAGTAAGAAGCTGTATCCAGGGGCTGCAGTCAGGAAGATTTAAAATGCAGACAGAAGACTTGGGGGGGTTGTGGGGTAGATATCAGTAATTGTGTAGGTATCATATGAAGATAGTACCTGTTACATCTTACTGTCCATGAGACTCAACCTGGGGACCTCATTTAAAAATGTACCTTTAATCTCTGAGATTGAGTCTGTAGCTTTAGGGTGGGATCCAGGCATCTGCATTGACACAGGTGGTCTGTGGACCAGACTTGAAGAAATAACAAGTTTAAGGTCCAACACCTTGGATGCACGTGTATTTACAGCTTCTTGGCAATTGCAAAATCAGAAACCTAACCAAAACCACCTAAAAGTTAGACATGCATGTATTACGTATACAAATAGAACCTGCTATCTGAGTCTGCTTATTAAGAGAACATTTCAGAGATAAATTCATGGGTAATTGGGTGGCAGTGGTGAATCGGTAATTCTTTAAAATGTAAGTAAGCAGTGATACACCTATGGTTTCCCAAGAAGTGATAATTTAGTTACCCCAAATTTAAGAAACTTTTACTCTTAGCTGAATCTTTGTGACTGTTTTATGTGATATGCATTCTTTATTATTAAGACATCCTGACAATCCTTAATTTTCGTTTTTTAAAAAGCCTAACCCCGCATAACTGTTTAAGTACATTCTGTCTCAGCAGTGTCCTCTGGGGTGTTTCCCTAAGAAATGAACTGAATGAGTAGCCAAGACAGATGGGTCAGGGTGTTCATCACTGTGCCACTTCTCAGAGGGAAAATCGGCAATGATCTAAAGGGGGCTACAAAGGGAGGGAGGTTAATTCATGGCCCACATGTATGATATATGTGACTATTAACTGTGACAATGTAGAGGTATATTTGCTGTCATGAAACGATGTTTGATATATATGTAAATGAAGAAATGGGTTAAAGTACGTTATTGTTAATATATAATAAGCTGATATTTACTGAATACTTTTGAGATTGGCACTTAGAATGTATTATCTCATTTAATCCTCACTAAATCTATGACTTTAAAATATTATCTCTATTTTCTGATGAGGGACATGTGGCCCAGAGAGGGTAAGTGACTTGCCCAAGGTCACACAGCCTATAAGTGCCTCCCCAACCCTCAAGGCCTTATACTTTCACTGTCATGCAATACTGCATCTGTATTAATAGCACCATACTTTGTTTTTTTTAAAGGCCTGTAAGAATAAACACCAAAATATCCACAATATTTATTCAAAATAGTAAGACCTCGGTGATTTTATTTTTTTCTGTATGCTTTTCTGAATTTTCTCACTTTTCTGTCAATGGAAAAGCAGCGAAATTATGAAACAAGTTTATTCTGAGCCATGCCCAAGAAGCCTTGGGCAAGTTGGGGGTGGGGGGAGGATGCTACAAGTTTATAGGTGAATTTAAAGACTCTTTGATTTGTAATTGGTTAAAGAAATGAAGCTTTGTCTAAAGGCTTGGTATGTTTTGAGATAGGAAATCTTAATCAGAGACAAGCCACTGGCCATATACCCAGACTCAAGTGATTTGTTATGTAAGTTGAGGGCCTGCAGGTATGGTTTAAGCTTTGTTTTGTGTAGTCTTAGGCCTGTTTACTGAGTTACAAAGGACGTCTCCAGGAAGGGAGCGGGGCATGATGAAGCCTGTCTGACCTCCCTTCTCATGGCCAGCAACTCAGCTTTGGGGTATTTCTGGGGTTCCCTTGGCTGAAAGGGGTCCATTCAGTCAGGTGGGGGGAGGGCTTAATATTTTTAGTTCACACTCCTAACCACCAGTTACTACTTAAGTAACCAACAAATAATCCTAGTGGCTTTCTAAATGTAGAAAGTTAATTTTGGTATTGTTTTTGCCATTCAGGCATTTACAAGGAGACAGTCACAGCAGCTTGAGCAAGTTAACCCTTGCAGGAAAGCCATCACAACCCTCCTGTTTGCATTATCAGTCTCCATCCTCCTGTGGGGGAGATTACCTCTGGGTTTTCAACACCTGCAGTACCCAAGGCTTGGATGTAGGTGAGAAGCCAGGTTAAATGGTCCTCAGGTTTTTAGCATCTTCTCCGTGCACCCCGGGCCTTGAGCAGCCTTTGAGTTAATAAGGAGACCAGCGTGTCACTGGTTGGCTAGTCCATTTCCAGAAGTGGGTGTGGGCGGCCCCTCCCTGGGTGGACGTGCTCCACCTCATGGGGAGGGGTGACGCTGCTGCCCTGGAAACGGATGGGCCGGGGAGGGCTATGCCCACCCCCGTGCTGCCTGGGCATGACCCATACACCAGGGATTTTTCTTCTGCCTGGGGCTTTTCCACAAAATCCTTCCTGCACCACCACATCAGGCTCTCCCCACTCGACCCAGCTCCCTCACCTGCCTGTGGCCTCTTCACCTGGTCCTCTGTGTGCCAAGTGGCACAGGGTGCGTGTGTGGCTCCTGCCCCCGTGGTTGAGGAGCGCTGAGTGTTCCTCCTCTAAGAGGCTGTTGGTCCAGGGCCTGCTTATCTGCTTCTAGGTTTGTCTCTATCAAGATCACACCCGTGTCGCCCCAGACTCCTCTGCTGCTCACGGGGCCTCTTGCTGGCATTACCATGGCACCCGTCCAGCCTAGAGGAGACTCCACTATCTGATTTCCTCCCTCAGCCTCCATTCCTCTCTGCACCTCAGCCTCCTGAATTAATTAAGCCAGCAAGCAAACAAGTCTTGGTGGTGTTAAAGAGGAGTGGGCTTCCTGGTCTGTGGGGAGCTGCAGGGAGGGATGTGATGACTGAATTGCAACTGCCACTTTGCTGAGCGTCTGCTAAGTGCAGCTCCTGTGATGTGCATTCTTCATTCTGTTGCATCATCATACCTCTGCATGGCGTGCATCCTTGAGGGGGCAAGAGCCTAATGGAAGGATGCAATAATCTTACCTGTGTATTCTGCGGAGGGTTTCTGGTCAGCAGAAGTTCTGGCAGGGCTCGGCATGGAGGGGAGAGAATGAACAGTCGGATTAGAGGTCAGTCCAGTTGTAGATAATAAGCATTTGAGGCCAAGGAGGTTCCTTAGCCTGGTTGGTGGGTATTTATTGCCTGTCCTGTCACCTGGAAACACCCCAGTCTCCAAAGACTTGAGGGCACCAGCTTTATACAACAGGCAGCTTTTGCATTGGACTTGCCAGCCGAAGCCAGATAAAGACTCGGGAGCTGTGCAGTGATGGCTGGTTTATGCTTCCTTGGTCTGCTCTTTCAGAAATGGAGCCTGCACTGCTTCTACCTGGTCTCCGAATTCTGTCCTGTTAGCTGGTGACTGCTTAGTGAAGCCACTTTAAGTCTTTGGCAAAAGCATCCCAGGCATGTTGTATTCCAAATGTTCTGTGTTAGCTGCACACTGCTTTAACAGGTTGTGTATTAAAGCTTTTGGGGCAGTTCCTGAGGGGTGTGTGTGTGTGTGTCTTTTCTGCCATATTTAAAATAGTTGCATCCATTGGGCTTGTTTTACCCTTCAGGTTATCTACCAGGGAAATCCCAAATTGGGGGAAAAGAGAGGCAATGAAGAGGTAAGTATATAAAGATAAGGAGGCTCGGAGAAGCTCTAGCTGTGAGCCTGGCACCTCAGGCCGGCCCTGCCCGTAGGAGCCGTGTAGACCTGGCACCTTGCTTAATCGTTGAAAGCCTGGGGCTCCCAGACAGCTGTAAAGGGGGCTGCTGCTACCTGCCTTGCCAATGTGTTGAGCTGTGAAGGTCAGCTGAGGTCATGGATAATGAAGTGCTGGGCACTTGTACAACATGATTTACGATCTCAGCAAAGATTCCCTTGTTTATTCAATACATATTTATTGACTTCCTTCCGTATGCTGGGCTCAGAGCTTTGTACCAGAGCTCAGAGTGCAGTCCCTGGACAAGCAGCCTCAGCTTGATGGAAATACAGTTTTGTAGGCCCCAGTGGAACCTGCTGAATCAGAATCTCCAAGGCTGGGGTGCAGGAATCGTATTTAACTGGCCCTCGTGTGACTGCAGTGGCACTAAAGTTTGAGAAGCAGCCCTGGCACGATAGGAGGGGTACAGAACAAGGAAGCTGACTGTCGTGGGCAAGGCTGGCATAGGCCATGGAAGGCATTGGTAGGAGGGGAACAGTGGTCTGCCGGGTGAGGACCCTCACCCCACCTCCCAATCCCTTGCCTAAGGGGTGGAGTGCTAGACTTCGTGCAAGATATGCGGGACTGAGGAACCGTCCCAGGCACAGGGGAGCCCCTTGTAAATCCTTACGCCGGGTTTGTGCCGCCTACATAGCGCCTTACTGTGTTGGGGGAGAGCAAGACTGGACCTGTGACACACACTGGAAAGGTGAGTCAAGGTCTCCTCTTTGCTGGTTTCAAATAATGGAGAAGCCCTGCGTGACGGAGACAAGATGCTGGAAGCTCCGGCACCACGCCAGCTCAGAGCCTGGAGTTCAAGCCTCGGGATGTTAGAGCATCGTCAGTCCTCCCACCCTCCTGGCAGCCTCAAAACACTGAGGCCAAGAAACAGGAGTTTGTTTGTCCTCAGTCCATGAGAAGTTGAGCTGCGGTAGAACCCAGGTGCGCGGCTTCTTCCTTTGCCCTTGCTGATTGGCGCAGTGCAGTGTGAGTGGATGAAAGGGGAAGTTGAGAATCATTGCTGGATGCGCTAAATTGTGCCCATTGTATTTGCATGTGAAGGTTCTTCTAGTTTTTTTTTTTTTTTGCTTTGTCACATATGCACTTTTTTAAATAACGGATTTATGGAAATATTCTCTTACAAAATTCACCATTTTAAAGTGGCATGTTAGTGGTTTTAATATATTCTCGGAATTGTGCAACTATTCAAACCATCTAATTTTAGAACATTTTTGTCATTCCACAAAGAAACTTTGCACCCGTCAGCAGTCACTTTCCATTCCTCTCTTCCTCTGGGCCCTGGCAACCCTGAGTCTACTTTCTGTGTCTTTGAATTCGCCTATTCTGACTTTTAATATAAATGTAGTGGCCTTTTGTGTCTGGCTTCCTTCACTTAGTGGAACATTTTCAAGGTTCATCCATACTGTAGCATGAATCAGTATTTTATCGCTTTTTATGGCTTAATATTCCATTGAATGAATATATATATTTATATTCATGCACACACACATTTATCCATTCATCAATTGGTGGACATTTGAGTTGTTTCTACCTTTTGACTATTATGAATAATACTGCCTGCACACATTCATGTGTGAGTTTTTGTGTAGACATTGTATTTTCATTTCTCTTGGGTATTCGCCTGGGACTGCAGGTTGTATGTTAATTCTGCGTTTAACGTTTTTAGGAGCTGCAAAGCTATTTTTCAAAGAAGCTGCCCCATTTTACAGCCCTGCCAGCAACATAGCAGAGTTCAGGTTTCTCCACATCCTCACCAACGCTCGTTATGGTTGTCTTTTTTATTTACTCATCCTGGTAGGTATGAAGTGATGTCTTAGTATGGTTTTGATTTGCATTTCCCCAGTGACTAGTGATGTTGAACGACTTTTCATGTGCTTATTGGCCATATCTTCTTTTTTGAGAAATGTCTCTTCAGAATCTTTGCCCATTTTTAAATTGGGTTATGTTTTTTTATTGAGTTGGAGGTCTTTATATACTCTAGATATAAGTTGTTTATCAGATACGGAATTTGCAAAGATTCTCACCCATTCTATGAGTTGTCTTTTCACTTTTCTAGCGATGCCCATTGAAGCACAAGCAGTTTTAATTTTGATGAAGTCTTGAATCCAATTTCTTTCTTTTTTGGGGGGGGGAGAAGGGGGGGTCACTTACGCTTTTAACATCATATCTAAGAAACCACTGCCAAATCTTAGGTCGTGAAGACTTATTCCTGTGTTTTCTTCTAAGAATTTTATAATGCTGGCAGTTATACTTAGGTTGTGTGATCCATTTTGAGTTAACTTTTGAGGTCTTTCTAATTTTTATTATTAAAAGTAATCTTTAGTCAGGGTTATCGAAATATATAGCAGATAAAAAAAAAACTTTGATTTTTCCACAAAAGGATCATGGTGCTCAGTTCTGTCCTATTGTTGAAATTACTAGTCACAGGATACCAAAATTATAGGTTTAGTTTTTTAAGGGAATGAATAAGTGCCTCAATCTCAAATTCATTTTATTCTGAAATTTAGCTGACTGCTAAAACAAGACCCAATTTAGGAAGTGTTTTGACATTGCCCCCCATGAGCATTTCAAGAAGCATGTATGGCAAAAAATAGGAATATAAGCATTCACGTGGGCTGCTTCATAGGAATTTTTAAAAAAATGTTATTTAACATTATGAGAAACACTTGAAAGTATGTGACTTGGTTGTCTGCCCACACTTATATACATTCGAATATGTAAATAGAATTTATATAGTTTTAACCAGGGAATAATACATCTTCTCAGGTTCTTCATAATTCCTTTTTTAAAATGAGGAAAATACAAGCACATACCTTCTGGAGTTCTTCTGAGGGTTTAGATGGGTTGTTATATATTAAAAGGTTTAGAAATAGAGCCTGGAGTTTAGTAAATGCTCATAAAGTGCTTATCATTATTAAATATTCCATGTATTTATCTTAATATTTCCAGTATATATTTTACCCACCAGCATAATTGGTACTTCTCGCTTGATGTTAAATACTGCTATATTTTTGAATTATTGTGTAAATATGTTAATTATGATTTTCGCCCACAGTAAAGTAGTAATAAACGGTTCTCATGAATAACTTAATGAGATAAGTCTAATAATGTTTCTGTTGTTTTATAACTTGTTTTTCACTTAGTTATGGTAGCCTAGATTCAGAAAGGTAATTGTAGAACCACCGACAGAGTGGTTACTTGTCCTTAATCACAGAAGCTTAATGAATGAAGTGAGGCTAGGTCTTGCGTGAACAGCACCAATGATAGTAAAAAGCAAAACCAAACAGGCAAAAATGCAGCCCCCTATGAAATTCACCCGCGCTCCTTATGAAGAATCCTCAGAATAGAATTCTCTATTAAGTGAGATGTTCTGCTGTCTCTCCCAGACCAAACAGGAGAAAAGTTCTCAAACAGGAGAAACTCAAGAGGCTTTTTAGAGATGGCTTTAGGCCAGTTATGAGTCAGCTTTTATAACTTGGAGATCCCTCTCTGTCCTCAGGAGCTCCCAGTTTAGGGGGAGCAGTGAGGGTGGGTGACCTGGGGCAGTGGTGAATTCACGTGGTGGATGGTTGAGTGTGATGGGCTATGGGCATCCAGGAAGAAATGACCAGCATGAGAGGGGGAGGGTCATGAAGTCTAAATTCGAGAGAAGAGGGATTGGACAATCAGATTGCAAAAGTAGCTTGAGGCCAATTTGGATTTTACTCCACATCTCGATTTGTTCTATAAGCAATCAAAGGGATTTGCCAGCAGCAAAATAGACATGGATTTGCTAATAACATATAAAGTTAAAATTGAATGCAGACTGTCCTGTCTTACAGTTTATAAGTTTTAGTGGTCTGCTCATCCGATTCTAAGAAATAGTTTCACTTGCTTTGCTGTCACTTTTTAGTTATTCTGTGATTTCTCTACGACCTGTTGTTTCCAAAGCAACAGTCTGGGGCCAGTCAAAATAATACTTCATTCTTGTTTGTAGAGCTCTGTAGTAATTAGAAAAGAGTCAAAGCTCCATTTGAAATACAGGCTGGTAACATGATTATGCATTTCATGTTTCTCAGTGGAGAATAAGGTGCTCCAAAAACATGGCAGCAAAACACCAAATGCTGTGGAAGAGATGGTGATGTCTGCCTCTGCCCATCTCCATTATGGAAAATTCTCAGATGTGGATTTAATTTTGCAGGAGGGGAGTGGCGCAAGGCAAGGAAGGGCTATGCTTCCGTGGAGAAAACCCGGTGTCCTGCCAAGCCTTGGCTGTCAGGGCGCCCAAGGAATGGGCCATGTTGTGGTAGAGAGAGACCCATTAGTCTTGTGTCCTTGACTTAGGGGGTGATACACCAAGGAGAAGGGCTTTCGGTGTTGAGTAAAGAGTTAGCCATTAAATATTGGCTGCTTCTGTTACCATTTATTTTTATTTTAAAAATGTTTTAACATGAATAATAAAACAAAAAGTTAAAGTAGGCAAGAAAGTGATTTAAACCTAGTGATTCTCAATCAGGGGTGATTTCCACCCCCTACTGCCCCATGGAACATTTGACAATGTCTGGAGACGTTGTTGATTGTCAGCTCCTGGGGCTGGAGGTGCTGCTGGCATCTAGTGGGTAGCAGTTAGGGGTGCTGCTCAACATCCTACATGCACAAGACAGACCCCCACAACAAGAATGATCCAGCTTAAACCACCAATAGTGCTGAGGTTGAGAAATCCTGCAGTAATCCCACCCTAACAATAATAATCCCACCCCTAACACAGTAATCCCACCCCTGTTATGTTGGTGTTTCCTGTCATCATTTTATATGCATATTATACGTAATTGTATACATAGCTTTTGTCTCTAGATCTCTTCATTAAGTATATCTTAAAAGGGTAATTGTATAATCTTCAAAACTTATGTTTCTCATCTTCAAGAAACTCATGTTTCTTTCCTGTTTTTTAATGTATGTATATATTCTAATGTACTGCTATTGTGAATGACTTGTAATGAACAACTTTGCGTATTTGGCTTTTTCTGAATTTCCAATTATTTCTTAGGGGTAAGATTTATGAGTGTTCATATTATGTTTTCTAAGGGGTGAACTTTTTATGGTTGTTGGCAAATATTTCCAAGTTACTTTCCAAAGATGGCACTAATTTCCCAGTGTCATCATCAGTCCATGGACTTCCTGTTTGCCTGTGTTTTTGCCAGCATAAAGCGTAATGTTGTGGGGAGAAAACACCATTTTTTTTTTTTTTTTGCTAATTCAATAGGCAAAAAAGTTGTATGTCTTTGATCAGTAGTGTTTTTCTGTGTGAGAAACATTGTCATGACCATTGTCATCGGGACCCTTAGAAGTCATTATAAAACCATATCTTTGTATCTTCGTCATAATTCTAGATCTAAATTTATAGATCATAAATTTACTTATGAGAATAAATTCTAGATAAATTTCAGAGAAATTTATTAAGATGTTGCAGTAGTTTCAGCTTTCTTAGAGAACTTTTTAAAGAACCAGAATCATTCAAAGCATCATGAAAAATCTTACCAGATTCTAAGAAAGAAAGTAAAACTGCTGGTTGTGATCGCTCAAGGGCAGGAGTTTGAGACCTGTCTGAGCAAGAGCGAGACCCCGTCTCTACTAAAAATAGAAAGAAATTATCTGGACAACTAAAAATACATATAGAAAAAATTAGCCGGACATGGTGGCGCATGCCTGTAGTCCCAGCTACTTGGGAGGCTGAGGCAGGAGGATTGCTTGAGCCCCCAGCAGTTTGAGGTTGCTGTGAGCTAGGCTGATGCCACGGCACTCTAGCCCAGGGAACAGAGTGAGACTCTGTCTCAAAAAGAAAAAAAAAAAAAAGTAAAACTGTTTTTGATGAAACTATTAAGTTCTAATATATGTAGGTATTAATTAGAACTCCATGCTCTTTCCTATTTCTGATGAGTTATTTTGTGCATTTTACAGGCATGTAGCATTCTTCAGCATTGCATATACATAGAATATATTTGACATGTGGAAGGGTGAATAAATATGTATTGAATCTCAGTAAACTTATCCCCACATTATAGGGTTCAGAGTATAATTTTCTACTGTAACAATGACAGGGTTATAGTTGAGTGTTACCTTTCGATGTACTGTTAGTCTTGATTATAATTTGCTTGACATTGAAGCCCTAATCAGGAATAAAACCCTCAATTATATCACTTTTTCAGTGGCAAAACTATTTTATGGAATAGTGATATGTCTTGGAATGGGGCTTTGGAAACTCGTTATTGTTAAAAGCAGGGATTTTCTCCTGTGTTTTCTAATAGTATTACAAATAGAGGCCATGGATAAACATTTTGTCTCTAATTTTTGGAGATTTTCTCCTTTTCAGAATAAAAGATCTGTCATAGTTTCATGTCATGTTTTCTAAATTTTTGTTCTTCCTTGGAGGAACCACTCCAAGGTATACAAATATATTTCTTCAAATATTTGTGTTTGAAAATGACTCTGTTCTCTTCTTCCTCCATTTTAAAGTATTTTGTCTTAGTACTTAGTACTGGTATGTGTAAGTAAATGCCTGACCTGAAGTTTTGAGAACTCTACCTTCTTCCTCTTTGACTTTTAAAACTTGTTACTTGTTGTACAGTAGTATCTTCCTGAATCATGGGGCAGTTTTGCTTTATCTGGGATTGGGTGTGCTGACCTAGGTCGGGTGGCCGTGTAATAGATTGTCCGGTTGGGACAGCAGGCATGAGCAGGACCACCCCTGGCAAGCACTGTGCGGGGATCACTAACTTCCTTTGTTTTATGTTCTTTTGCCACTTTCTGTCCTTAGCCCATCAACCTAGAGTCAAAAGTAGGAAAAAGCGTTGAACTGCTGAGTGTCTTACATTTGCCATAGAAGGCACTTGAAGTCAGTTGTTTTTTTTATGGGGGGGGGGGGCGCGTTATTTTTATGGAAATCAGGTGCCTGACTTATCTTTAACCTGAGATTACTCAATTCTAAATTAACCAGCCACAGGTGTGGGATGATTTTGGTCATGTTATTTTATAAGGCATTGCCTTTCTCTAGTTGAAATATTGGTGATACGAATCCTAAAGTTCTATTCCTCCGTCTCTGGTATCACTGATGAACTTCTAATCTTCTTTGTGAAGACATTTTTAAAAGTTAAAATGAACACATACTGTTGATAGAAAATTCAAAAAGATGGAAGGGCACAAAACTTTTTTTTTTTTCTTAAATTTCTTTTTCCATGACACAGGCACATTTTGCAGATGTAACCACTGTTGAGGCCTCTTGTGTATCTTTCCAGAACTGCTTGTGACATATCTCTCTGCCTCTGTCTTACTCTCTGTCCCTTTTATTGTCCCACATTGTATTGTATTATCCTACAGTCTGCATATTTTTTTTCTTTTACTAACAATATAGATCTTGGACCTCTTTCCAAGTCAGCACACAGCGACAGTACTTGTTTTGCAATCATTTAGCAGTGCTTCATTGTGTGGATGCGCCATGATTTATTTAAGCAGTTCTCTATTGGGCATTGAAGTTGCAGGCTGTGCTTTGCCTTTTTAAACAAAGCTACAGTGAATAGCCTTTGCCTGAGGTTGGATCCTGGCTCTACCAGTCTCTAGTTCTTTGAGCAAGTTGCTTTACCTTTATCCATAGGTTCCCCTCTGTAAAATGGGAATAATAACAATAGCTCCCTCGTAGGGTGGGTATTCAGAATAAAATAGCTAAGGTGTGTGGTGCACTTGGAACAGTGCCTGCGATTGTTAGCTGTGGCTGCCTATGTCTTTGCACACTTCAGTATGTCAGTCAAATGAATTCCTAAAAGCTGAATTGCTAACTTGCTGGTTCAAAAAGTGTGCAAATCAAGTTTTGATGGGTACTCCCAGTTAGTTGCCCTACACAAATGTTGTGCTAGGTTATTCTTTTACTAGTAATTAACCTTCTAATCTCTAAGAGGCATACTTTTTTAAATGTGAAGCTTGAAGGCAAGGACATTCCTTTGTTACTTCCTCCTCCTTATCTCTAGGTTTGTCCTTACCACATAGTGACGTAGCTTATGAAATACTGGTGTGATAATAAGTGCATTGTGCAGCTCTCCCATGGACGAATTGGTGAAAATGTAAAGATTCTTAATGGTGTTCAGACTCCTGGTTGAAAGTTTCTCCCTCCTTGTTTCAATCCAATGTGCCTGTCTAAGAGAGTAAAGGTTACTGCCTGGGCGGTTAATGTTGTTTGACATTTGCATATGGGCAGGTGCATCCTGCTTGATAGGTGGTGTTGAAAGCCATCTTGGATGATTGACATCAACTGCAGTAAAACAGGGAAATGTTCCTTGATTAATTTTCCTTTTCACTGGGTAGGGTTAAAGGGCAGCTGCAAATGAAACACTAGGCTACAGGTAGATGGGTTATCTCAAGTTGGTGAGTAATAGCTTAGCGTGGGCAGAAAAATTTTGGTTTCTGTGTGTAATACCCTGTGAGGCAGGGTCTGTCACAGGGTCAGAGCATGTCTAATAGCTGGCTGTCCCCACTGCAAAGGAAAACTAGAAGGAGAGGGAGAAGTCAATGAGTGGCAATCAAGGGACTCTTGGCAAAGCTGGGAAGGATCCTGCACCCTGGGAGAGCTCCTGTGTCCTGCAGTTAGTGACACCCTCTCCTTTTTATAGGGACTCCTGACAGCTCAGTAAAAGGGTTCTTCCATCTTGCCCTTCCTACAGGGCTGGGAGGGGGAGGGGTTTTTGGGAAAGTGGCTTTTAGCAGAGAACCACAGAGGTTGTGGGATGGGCTTTCACTTGCTTTGCTGCTGCTTAGTTTGTCATCATCCTCAGCATGTCCCCAAAGATCCCCTGGTTCCCAAGGCTGCAGGTTCTCTACCCCTAAGGGACTCTCAGCTAAATTTCTGTCTGCTCCCTGAGGTGGCCCCGCGGCCATTATAGCAGCTTATTAGGAGGAACCCCAGGGGTAGGGCGGAGGTGGACAGGAAGCTAGAGAAAGCCATGACACAGCAACTGAAGCGCAGCCAGCCTGTCCTGCAGATTTTCCAGATTGCTGCCCACTTCGCGATGGACAGGAACATTTTCTCTCTCAGTGCTCAGGCTTAATTATGCTGCCTCTGGCTCCTTTCTCCAGTGATTCCTGTTCTAAGGTGTCTAGACCTTTGTCCCTTGTTGGTGTGGAGAGGGTCTCGTTTTGAAATAAATGGGTTTTCTGCTCTGCTGTCTTAAAGCTGAGATACTGTGTCTGGGCTTGAGGATGGGGCAGAGACCATGGAGCCAGGATGGGTGCAAATTAAGCTGAGATTCCTGGGCCTGAAAGTGTCATGACATAAGGAGGCTGGGGTGTGGGGAGAGGTGACGTCTTTAGCTTTCCATGGGATCATAGACATGCTTTCATTATTTTGTACCATCAAAGAATCTGAGTTGATGTTTTCCTCTTATTGAAACTGTTTTCTTGGAGAATTTGGAGAAAGCCAAGACCCTCTCCCTAGAAAAATGCACACTCAATGTACTTATACACACACAAGTGCATGGCGCTTAAGGGGGTTCACGAGCCCCTGAGGGTGGTCTGTGGATCTGCACCGTGGGGCAGCTGCATCGTCCTGCACGTGAAGACCCAAAGTCGTGAAGGGCGGGGGACCCAGCGGGGTCACACAGCTGGAGATGGTGCACCAGCCTTTATTGGTCTGCAGAGTCCTGTCTCGCCTTTTCTATTCCACCATGTTGCCTCAGTGCGGGGACGGGGGTGGGTGGGGAGGAGGGCATGATTTTTTGTTTAATTTGAAGATCTGGGACCAAAAACCAAAGTCTGTTTCATTTGTAATGTCATCAAATATGACATCCCTACGGGGGGAAGAGCACTTATGGAGGTGGAAGGAAAAAGAAAAAGGTGTGGGACATAGTGAATTCATGGACACTGATGGTCAAAGCCTGATTTAAACCGATGATGGAAATGATCTCATTTAAGAAACTGTGTCCTGTGTTACAGTGGCCCTAAACAATGTGCACCTTCCCATTCGTCCTGCAGCCGTGAAGTTAACCAGAGATAAATGCCACCTTCCTTTTCCTCACATCTTCTCTATGACATCCATTAGAAGACCCCACACTTAGAAGGTGCTTAGATAAACATCCGTGGAGTTTAATTTCACTTACATAAAAAGGCTGGCCTGAGCAGGAGGGAAGACAGGAGTGTGGCTCAGCTTGGGCCCCTGTCCCCCTACAGCCAAGCCCAAGAACCTCTCCTCCTGCAGCCTGGTATAGGTGAGGGATGCCACCTGTGGTTCAGGTCGACCCTGGCTGGACTTTTGGGGGAATCTCTAGCGCTGGGACCTGAGTGCCTCTGTCTCAGTATCTTCCTCTGCAGAAGGACCCCTTTGTGGGCTATTTTAGGGAATGGAGAGAGTGTATTGGACAAAAGCTGGTACCATCTGGTTCCTACTGGGATTTCAGGAACTGGGGCTCAGCCCCATCTTCATCATCACCTTTTATTGTTGTCATTATTGACATCATCATCATCCTGAGCCAGGGTGGTTGACTGTCGGTGGGTGTGGCACACCCGTTGTGCGTTGCCGTGCCCCTGTGCTGTGTGAAGCACGCCACTGTTGTCTGTAGATCCTGGCCACGGAGAAGCATCAGCTTTGGTGAACCAGGCTGATTAGTTTGAAGTGACCATCTATCATTTGATATTGGTTGAGAAAACCATTGACCCTAAAATTTAATTCTTACACGTAGTCTTAATGTTCTTGGTAGAAAGAGAAGGACTTCACCCATGTAAAATGCACACAAATAGTGGCTTGTCCATTTGTAAATAATCCAAGTGAAAATGAGTTTCTTGAAACAACACTATAAAATGAAGAGTGGACCATTTTTCAAGATATATAGATATCTTGATATAGATTTGTAGACATTTTTCAAGATATATAAACCTGTATGTTTCCTGCATTCTGTGATGTTTGTAATCATGGTGTAAACATTAATGTTAATTGCTTTGGGTTCCTAGTCGCTTTGGGCTACAGAAGCCAAAATTGGGTTGTAGGAAATAATTTTCAGAAAGAAAAAGATATCTCTGAGCTAACAAAGCTTTGACTTCGGAGGAAAGAAAGGAAGAGCTTACAGTCGGCTCCCACTCAGCTCTTTGTTTTGAAAAGAACATTGCTTTTTATTTTTAAAGAGACAGAGAGAAAGGCCAAACTGTTTCCACAGATGTATTTCTCTCTGAGTTGTCAACAACACCTGCAGGGATTTTGTGGAGGCTGGAGAGGAAATGAACTTTGATTTCAGAATTCCCCCGTGATTGTCCAATTGATGCTCTTGGTGATGAATCCCACCATTTGGCCTGAAAATTTCATACTTTAGCCATGTCTTATTCAGATCATCCTCACAGGGATCCCCAAAAAGTTTCACAGGTGCTTCCTTGGGCGTCTCTGTCATTTGAAACTTTAAGCACGACGTGCAAAGCCTTCAGGGGCTTATTCTCTGTGGGGATGAATAGCCACAAATCACCACGCTGGAAGAAGAATGTGGGCAGCTGCACCACCACAGCCTTGGAAAGAGTAGGCCAGTGGCTTCTTCCCCAAGGATCCCCAAACAAAGCCAGGAGCCAGTCCTGGCCGTTAGCGCAGACCTTGGTCAGCACTCAGTGCTTGCTGTGTCCACCTGTCCAAGCCATGCACCAGCATCTCTTTCCCTCCACTCTCACCCTCCAGCCCAAAGCTGTTGCTGGGACATAGGATGCCTAGAGCATGAACTCCAGGAGGGGGCAGGGAGGGGCCGGGGTGGTCTTGGAGAAGATGGGGGTGGAGGGACCCTCAGCCAGGAGCTCCCCTCACCCCCAGCCTCGCCTCTTCCTCACTCGACTGCACAAACTCCTGGAAGAGGCAGGAAGGTGGGTCCCACAAAGCAGCTGGCTGCAAAGACAGAAACAAGGAAGAGGGGACAGTGACCTGTAGCAGCAACAGGACAAGAGGGGAGGAACAGGAGATTCAGTGAGCTTCGGAACCAAGTCCAGGTAGCAGAGGGGACTGGCAACCCCGAAGTGCTTGCTGCAAGGAGGAATTGGGGACCCCCTGAGGACTTGTGGAATTCACCCCTGGGGTGAGAATTTTCCATTTGACCAGATGGGCTCATCTTTGGCAAACTTCTTAGCAGGGAATTCAAGGTGTTAACAGGGGCCTGCAGGTGTTCCTCACTCTCCACCACACTGGCTTCCAGCCTTGGGTGCTCACTGCTGTGTGTTGGCCCCTGTGGGGGGTGGTGGTCCTGGGATGGGGCTTTGGGATTAGTGAGGAGGAGGGGAGGGGGAGGTCCTTGTCCCTCCTGCTTTCGCTTGTGGTGTTCCACCCCGTCAGACTGCTCACTGCCTCCCCACACCTAGACAGATTTTGCTGCTTCGGGGCACCATTCATCTTTCACATACTTTGTTCATTCACTCATCCTACAAATATTTATTGGTTGTGATGTGTTCCTTGAATGCCCCTTGGGTTCCCTCTTCCTCCTCCCTCCTTCCAAAGCTCCTCCTACCCACCATTAGTGTCCCATGGCATTGCTGGTGGTGGTCATCTGCTTCTCCCCATGGACCAAGGATCCCAAGGGTCAGGAGGTTCGTTTCTCCATCAGCTGCACCTGTCACAGTGGCTGGCAGTGGGCGCTTGAATACTTATTGGACGAAGAATTCCCATTGTCCTCTTTGCTCAGTCACTAGGTGTTCATTTAGTAACCACAAAAATACGGCAGTTCTTTATTTTATTGGGCAATCAATGATTGAGCCCCTACTGTGTGTTGCACTTTAGAGTTTTTAGTTTAGTTTGAAAACTTTCAAACTGACCGAAGAGTTGACAGTACTGCATTCCTGTCTGCATCCAGCAAGTGTTAACGACTTGGCATATGTGTTCCATCCATCTCTCTCCCTCTGCCATGCACGCACACGTATGCGCACACGTGAGCACACACAAATCCTCTTTTGCTAAATCATCTGGAAGTAGGCTTTCCTAAATATTTCCATCTTATGAAAGGAATAAGATATGCCATTAGAAAGTGGTGTCACGGAGGAGCACGGTGCTTTGGGATACAGTGCAGGGGAAGTTACTTTTCAAAAAACTGGAGCAGTTAGAAATGGTCTCTTTGAGGGGGAGGTATCATCTGCGCTGAGCCGTGTGCATAGACGCAGTTTCCAGTTTGTGCCTAAAATTTTAACAGGGAAAAGGTACGGTTTTCGAAAAAAGAGCTTACTATCAAAAAAGAGCTTACTATCTTCTTGAAAAACTCATTCAACTTTACCATATTTGGAGCTCTTTTATGATTCGTCTGTGGTTTTGTAATAACCACACTTATTATTTCCTTAGCCTCTCAGGGGCTGTCATTGAAAAAGTGCCTTTAATTTTGCTTGCATTCACTGCTAGGTTTATTAATGTGCAGAGGGGGCCATGCAGCCCTGTGAAGTGTTTAGTCAGCCGGGCTCTCCTTGCTGTGCAAAATGCTCCTGAAAGCTCAGTGACTTAGAGCGATGAACAAATCCAACTTTTGCATTTTTAATAATAGCTGTGGCTTAATTTTGTAATTATGCTTAAGAATTCTATACATCCGTACATAAAAGGAAATGTTGGCCTTTCTAAGTAGTCAGAACTTGAGCTATTTCTACCATATAATAGAGGGTTTTGCTAAATTTAAAAATGTCCTTGAAGCTGAAAGGCCACCTCTGAAGCGCTTTGGGTACACGCGAGCAAACAGCACACACCATAGGCCAGCGAGAGAGAGAAAGGCACTTTTCAGGCCTATTGGGCATTTTGTTGGCTAAATAGAGGGAGTATGATGGAAGACAAATTGAACATTGGTTTGGGGTGGAATGACAACAGCCTGTGTGAAATGGAGGTGATTTCAAGCACAAACCAGGAGGATTCCAGAACACAGGGTGCTGGGGAGGGGGGTGGGGATCAGCCTTAGCAGACCAGGGCATTGGGTTTTGTTCAGTTTAGGCTTAGAGAGTGCTTGGGGCCGTGGCACAGGTCCACTTTTGATTGGGTGGTCCTCTTCTTAAAAAAAGCCCTATTAACTGAGGACAAGGAACAGTTCCAACCACTGATCTATTTTGTATTTTGTTTGCTGCTGAAATGCTCATACAATCAAGGTAAATTACTGTGGTTGAATCATTATTTCAGGTGATTAAAACAGCTGATTTTTTTTTTTTTAAGCATTTTTGCTGCAGGCACGTTGAATCAGATTCTCCAAGGACAGGCAATAAGAGATCCTTCAGTTTTATATGAGGTGACGGTGGTGAGAGATCATTGAAATCTTGAGGGAAAGCTTTGGGGTTTCCAGGGGCCACGTTTTATCAGAGATGGCATTTGATGTACAGGAAAGTTGGGCTTGTAGATTTCTTTTCCACTCTTTTCCTTAATATGATGGGGAGGAATTCCTTCAACGTGTGTGTTTAACCTGAAAAGTCTACCCCTGGGAAAAATAATTGGCACAGGCCTCATGACTATTTTTAGCATTCTTTGAATATAGGTTTAAACTTTTTAAAAAAAATGGAATATTTTAAACTTAAGGATATGGTTACTAAGTTTAGTTCTCCCACCTACTGAGAGTCTTTTGGGTGGGTAAAATAATTTCCATCTGAGTTTTTTAAGCTCAGTTTCAAATCAGGGAGTTGGTTTAGAGTCAATTTATGAAAGAGGTCTTAGAAAACACTGGAGAGAGTATTTTGTGTGTGTGTAAAAATTAGAGTTGTGGGAAGGCGAGTGGTAGAAACTGCTAGCAAATACAAGGCAAACGATTTCTATAAAAACCATCTTCCCTTGCCTTCATGTGTAAAAGTAATGTATGTTCTTTGGAGCAAGTTTGAAAAAGAATAAATCATCCATAATCGCATACCTTTTTACGTTTTTTTTCCTATACTATTAGACATGTATTTTATAACACAATTTTTATGCAGTTTTAGCCTACTTTTTCTTAATATAGCATGAGTATTTTCTCATAGTGGTAAATATTTTTCAACAATATAATTTTTAAATGGCTGTATAATATTCTACCTTATGAATAGCTGACGCTCATTTAACCTTTAATCAAGCCTCTTGTTATTTTCCACTTTTCATTAGTATAAGTAATGCTGGCATGAACATCCTTCTACATAAATATTTATATGAATAGTTATTGCAGTATGAATTGGTAGAAGCAATTATCGGGTCAAACAATTTAGACATTTTTGGGGTTTTTTCATTTGTGCTGCCAAATTGCCCTCCAAAAACATAGCACAAGTTCAACATTTTTACCCTCGATGTGTGAGTGCCTTTCTCCCCGCAGTCTAGACTGTGCTGGGATTTATAATTTTAAGGGCATTTGTTAATTTGATGATGAGTATGTCATTTTGGTGTAAGATTTCAAAATAAGAAAAGGCAATACATTAAAAAAATACTTTTCTCTTTGTAGCTTGTCTTTTGGAGTCCTTGTTTGACTGATGAAGAGCAAATGTCTTTCTGAGAGATGACTAGGGGATGCTGAATACATGGGTCACAGATGTTTTTTTTATGGCTTTTTTCTTTTTCTTTTTTTGTCCATCTCAGCTAAGTTCAGCACTAGTTTTGTAACTTATACTGGAGACGTGCCTGCATCCAAGGCACTCCAGAGATGGTTAGTCTGTAACACGTTACAGGAGGAGTATGACCTGCTCAAGGGGGACTATTTTTGATGGTACCATTATTCACAACACGGTGCTGACGCTTGCATCCTGAAGACATCACTGTAGTCCAGCGCTCTCTAGGTTTGCAACATTTTTATGGCCTTTGCAGAACGTGGGAGCACCATAAGGCTCTGTGACATTGTCTGTGCTCCAAAGAATTACAGCCATTGTATTTGCTTCCCCAGGGAGCTGTCGCCTACCGTCACTGACAATTTTTGAGTCTTGCTCTGTGCCAGGATGTGGACCTGAGCATTATTTCCGTGATTAATCCTTACATCAACATATGTGGCGAGAGCTATTAGTTTCTTCATTTTATTGATGACACAACTGAAGCTCAGTGTATAGACAGTTTCCTTGGAATCACACAGCTAGGAATGGGCAGAACTGGGAGTTGAATTGACTCCAGAGCCTGTGTTCAAAAGTGCGCACTCAATATCCCTGAGACCTGGAAGGAAACGAAACAGACTAAAACCAGACTAATACATAAAACCGTTAAGATTCCAGTCCAGAGATTCAATTGGCCAAGTGCAGACAGGATTTATACCCACACAGGGAAACTGGAGAAACAAGGTGGTAGATGAACAGTTGTCTCATAAACCCAAGCACATTTCTTCAAGTACGTAGTGGCTCATAATGGCTTTAAGATGTCTTAGGAGAAAAATCATGGTGGGTGTTGGGCTAATTTGGAAGATGAGCTGAAAAAGATAATTGGGTAAGAAATAAGAGCTGGTTGGAGTGAGGAAAGCATTTGGGTGTGGTGATGAGAAGATGGGGAAGGAGAGTTCCCTGAGCAACGGTAGGACTAGAAGCAGTGTGGTTTAATGAGACAGTTTGGAAGCAAGACAGAGAGGGAGTGCTCCCCATTTGGAGGGATGTGCCAGGATTCAGGGTAACCAGAAATGGAGACTCAGAAGGAGATGTAATTAATGAACAGGGAAGCCAGATGGATGATGGGGAGGTGGGTGGCATCATACTACTCATATGTTCTTTTAATAAGTAAAATTATAGCAAAATTTCATTCACTCATTGCAAACAAGGTTATGCAATTAGGATCCTGCTGCTGTTAAAAGCTTCCAGAGATTTGAGTGCACTGGGCAGACAGAATTATGATGTTTACTTTAAAAATCAAACTTGTTCTCTTTCCAGAGACTTAATTTTATTTAATGCTCAATTTTGGTGTTTACTGGTTCTGTATTTTCTCATGTAGATTAAGATCCAATTTAGAGACAAAATACATGGGCAGTCTGGCTACGGAAAGCACAGAGGAATGATGCGAGGGGCCCTGAGGAACTGCTTGTTAGGTAGCATTTTCACATGGTCACGTGGAATTGTCTTATGACTTCTATGACAATACAGGTAATAGTTTTATCACAGACCAAAAAAAAATCTTAATTTGTGAAAAGCAGTAAATGAAGTTTTGGATGCTTCCTTTAAACTTTTAAATTTTTCAAATTTTCAATTGGTAGTTTCTTTTTTTAAAAAAAAATATTGTGGTAAAAGATACCTGACATAAAAATTACCATCTTAACCATTTTTAAGCATACAGTTCAGTTAGTGTTAAGTATGTTCATATTATCCTAAAACAGACCTTTCGGAGCTTTTCATCTTACAAAACTGAAAATCTCTACCCATTAAACAGCTCCCCATTTCTCTCTGCTCCCAGCCATTGGCCACCACTATTCTACTTTCTGTTTCTATGAATTGGACTACTTTAGATATCTCATGTCAATGGAATTATACAATATTTGTCTTTTTGTGACTGGCTTATTTCATTTAGCATAACGTCCTCCGGGTTCACTGTGTTGTAGTATGTGACAGGATTCTTTTCATTTTTAAGGCTGAAGAATATTCCATTGTATGTCCATACAGGTTGAGCATCCCTTATCCAAAATGCTTGGGACCAGAAGCGTTTCAGATTACAGATTTTTCCAGATTTTGGAATATTTGCATTTTTCTTACCAATGGAGCATTCCTCATTCAAAACTCTGAAATCTGATAATGCTCCAGTGAGCATTTCCTTTGAGCATCGTGTTGGTGCTCTAAAAGTTTCACATTTTGGAGCATTTTGGACTTCAGAGTTTGTATTAGGAATATTCACCCTGTACTCATCATCAGTGTTGCCACTGGTCTCTTTATTAACTTGAAACCCACTTTCTGCTTATCCTGGTTCTGCCTTCTGCAAGAACAGTGGTTTTGATTTCTCCTCCTGTATGTAGCGGTCATTTTAGTGATATTTATGGAATGATCTATTTCTTTACTCTCCAGGTTTGAGCTGTCGTTGAGTATGTGGCATTAGATTATTTTAACAGTGTTATCTCAAGAAGAATGTACTGTGTTTTTTGTTGTTGTTGTTTTTAACAGTCTAGTGACTTAATAGCATGCGTTCCATTTTTACTGGTGACTTGTACTGAGAAATCTTCTGCTGGGAACATATTGGAATTGTTGCAGTGTGGCTTAACATTACGTGTTTTAAAAACTAAGAAGCTTGTCATATCTTCTGAAATGTATCTGCATGGCAAGTTAGCCTATGAAGATGTTATTCCTGACCCTGATTTGGTGGGAGAGATAAGGAGATGCCTATGTTTGGTGATTTGCAAAGCCATACACACTTGCACAGATCCACAACATACAGGCTTCAATAATGGGCAAATAGAAATCTGCAACTCATTTTGCATTTTAGCTCCCAAATAAGGTACTAGCATGGTTTATTTATGAATTTACCCTGAGAGCTATAATTCAAATCCTTGGCCAATCAAATGGAAAAATAAATTATTGGGAGTAGTGTTTTACTTAGAACCCATTAAAGCAACTTAAGTGCAAGTTTTTTCAGGTATAAATACCCAGCTCTCTGTGGGAGGACAATTGTAGATGTAGGAATATCTTTATTAATGCTCTTGGTGAGATTGAGGGAGAATGCATACAATACAGTCTTTTAGAGAACTCAGCAGTAGCCATAAATCCATTTATGAACAATTCAAGTAATAGAGCTTTGCAGCATAGTGTTAGCTTTCAATAATGTTCTTTTTAAAAAAAAATCAGGTTTAAATGTAATGCATGGGGAAATAGGGCACAGTAAATTTGAATACGTAAGCATTACTTTTTGGTGGATCCAGTGGATTCCCTTATTTTCTAATTTATTGTTCAGGTTGTTGAATTTCAGTTATTCAAACAGAGAATGAGATATATTCTAGAGAAGAGTCCTTTGCTTATGCATGCTATATAGTTTAAAGCCTGCTGCGGTTTTTCTTGAGCTACATACACTCCATAATTGTGGAGGAACAGAAGAATTTAGAAGTCGACTGGCTGTTAGTTTTGTATCTTAAGGCTGTAGGCAAGCACCGGACTTGTTCACTCTGAATCCTTAGCTCCCCAATCTCTGTTTCATACACTCGCATGCTGGGTGCCTGGAAGGAGAGTGATGAATGTTACGGTAATTGACTCTAGGACAGTATCCTGAGTAGGACCTTGCACTAGGAGATGCCCAGATTTGTTGGTAGTTTTCACTTTGTCTTGCTGGAAAAGCCTCTGGAGGAAATCTCTGGTTCTAGGAATGTCAACTTTCCAATAATCCTGGTAAGGTAGCTGCATCCTATTCTTGACTCCAATGGGGGTGGTTGGTGGGGAGGGGAGGACTCCCTTTGATACTACAGTGCAGCATTACACTGCCCAAAGTGCCACGGGAAATTGTGTAATATTCTTAGTGTTCGTGTCTTAAGTTCTTGTTTGTCTTTTACTTATTTTTTGGCAGGTCACTGTTTACAGGCCCCAGGAAGTTAGTGGCAAGTTTGTCCTTAGTCCTCAGCAGCAATAATGTTTAAGAATTGCTGGAACCTTATTCGTCTTGTTATCACTCCCCAAATATTTCATAAGCTGGAAGGCCTTCTTGCTGAGAGAACACCCTCTTCCTGGGATTTCATCCTGTCCCTTTCCCTCTGATCAGGAGGGAAGGTAGACAACAGTGATCGTCCCTGTGGTGGTCTCTGTTGTTCACTTCACCAAGGTGGCATACAATGTGCCCTCTCCAGGAATTGTGCATAAGGCTAGTGTGGAAACAAAGAGCTGCCCGAAGGCCATGAGGGATTTCATAGCTGGCAAACCCACCATCCCTAAGGTGACATTACTTAAGCCCAGGGTTTTGCTGCTCACCTCTCATATTCCTGGAATGGCGCGTAGACGTTAGTGGCGTTAAGCTGGGACTGTTACCCTGCTTTCCTTGGGTTTACCCATGAGCTGTCCACTCCTCTCGCAATGCTTTCTGGATCAGCTGCAGCTGTCAATTCACATGGAAAACATCTACCAATATTTAGTGTCACTGCTAGATCTTCCAGCATCAGTTTTCTGTTACTGCATATTCATTAATAATAGGGAGGAAAAAAAACCCAACCCTCTATGTAAATACTATTTGAATTTCACAGTTAGAGTAGACATTTAAAGATTTAGTTGGCTTTAAAATGTAAATTTAGAAGTTCCTGGTAGGCAAAGCATTATTTCTCGAAGGGTTTATAATCCAATAATTCAACCCCTGTTCCTTTGCGTGTAAAATTAATGCTTGCCAATTGGGTACTAATGCCTGAATGGAGAAGGTGGAAAGTTCTTGGTAGATGGCTATCTGTGGTCTTCATCGGTAATTTTTTTTTTTTTTTAACTTGAAATAGTCGAGGATAATTGGTAGGAGAATATGGTTTGCTGGACTCTGCCAGGTTTACTCTGGCTGTGTTCCTATTTCGTGGGTTTCAGGGGCTTCCTGTGGACAATTATTATGGTTGGTGTGGAGGAAGAATGGAATACATTATTCTTACCTCTTCATATAAAAAAAAAAAAAAATTTGGCTTCCTTCCCTTCTCTCCAGCCAGCTGTCAGATGCGAATGCCTGCCCTAGTTTGCTCTGTCATACATTGAGTTAGCGGGCTGTGATGAGAGCTGGCAGCAGCCCAGTAGAGTGATTGCCAATTGCCAAACACACCCAAAAGCTCTTGCTACAGATGTCTAAGAAACCAGGATAACAGATTTGCCTCCGGGTTTCAATACATTGATTTCTTGCTCATTTTGACTATAGGTCTCCCATGTAAAGCTGCTCCCATTACAAGGGCAGCTTTGATTTAAAAATGTGATTTCTTTATGGGTTAAGTCTCTTTATTGAGATGACTTGCTCTAAAAAGAAAGTTTCATTGGATACTCTCAAAGTTCTTTGCAAAAATATCCCCATTGGACAGATGCTGACAACATGCCATGACCAAAAGGCTTGTCTGGGTCTTCTAAGGGTCTGGTTGGAATCCAAAATAAAACTGGTTCCCAGGTGGCTAATTCTCACTTTCTACATCATGCCTGGAAAATATATAGTTTCTCATACCAGGAGCCTATGGCAGGGCAAAAAATGCTGCCCAGGCAGCTTCGTGAAACTCTGTGGCTTTTCCAGGTTTTTTAATGTCATAGAAAAGATATTGGTGGATATGAGGCCGGGCGCGGTGGCTCACGCCTGTAATCCTAGCACTCTGGGAGGCCGAAGCGGGTGTGTCACTTGAGGTCAGGAATTCGAGACCAGCCTGAGCAAGAGTGAGACCCTGTCTCTACTAAAAATAGAAAGAGATGATCTGGCCAACTAAAAATATATATAGAAAAAAATTAGCTGGGCATGGTGGCGCATGCCTGTAGTCCCAGCTACTTGGGAGGCTGAGGCAGGCAGTAGGATCGCTTAAGCCCAGGAGTTTGAGGTTGCTGTGAGCTAGGCTGACACCGTGGCACTCACTCCAACCCCGGCAACAGAGCGAGACTCTGTCTCAAAAAAAAAAAAAAAGAAAAGAAAAGAAAAGATATTGGTGGATATGAATCTGTTGTGCTGCAGTTGGATGACAGAACTTACAATTAAAAAATGCCTTTGATCCTTTGGGCTGATTACTTTGGGTTGGAGCCTGATATCAGGTAGGTCAAAATATAAAGGGCCATCTGCCTACCTTCTTTCCCACCTGTTTTTTTAACGCGCCTGGAGATAAGAGCTCATGTCTGCTTTTAATGGACTGTGAATTCTTGGCAACCTCTTCTGTAGAGGACACTGCCTTTCCAGGAAATCTGATTTCAAGAAAATGATTGCATTTCTGAAAGTCTTTCCCATGTGACCTCTAGACAGTCTTCGTTATTTTGAAAATGAAAGCCTGGTTTTAATATTTTTACACCATTGCATAGATTTGGTGCAACTAATTCTGTGCTTGTCCAATGGGCATCCTGTTGAAGTATGAGTTAAATTTATGAATTGTGAGCTTTAGTTGTCTTTTTATTCATGTATCTGTTTTATCCACATATCCATTATTTATTTGGACTTAAACATATCCCAGGAATTGTGCTAAACTGAGAATAGAGTTTGCATCATCACATTTGAAGTTTGTGTGATTCTGCAACTCTGAAGAATGTTTTGCATTTCTTGTAAAGAAAAAATTGATTTTCTTACAGTTAAATTTACATATTAGTAAAAGTATTGCATTTTATGGTGTATTAAATTTTACAATTTCCTAACTTGCCAAGGATTATGGTGTTTATTCTTTTTTTTTTTTAAGGCTAGTCAAGTGAAATGGGAGTGGAGAGGGAACCAAACAATCTGTCACTGGTTGTGATCAATTAGTTGTAAACACCGCTGCACTTGGACCAGCCTGGTGTTTATTCTTGAACATTGCAAGCACCATTCTAAGTCTGTCTGTAACACAGGTATACATTTTTACCTGTGTTTCTTAGAAATAAATAACAGATAAGCAGTCGAAAAATCATTGTTACTTTAAAGCTGAAATTAATCTTTTTGAAATAGGTTGGGTAAGGATTTGGGCATTTATGTAATTTGTTATTAGAACCACCCATGGTTCCAAGAAGGTTATGCTCAATTACATATTATAAAAATCGGTATTGACACTAATTTACTTTCTCTGCCTCTTTTGGGTAGATGGATGATATACAGCATAAGAAAGATTTACTGGAAAACACGCCCTAAACAAAATAGACTGTCACAGGTAACTGTAGGTCGATGACATGTTATTTGCCGATAAACTGAAATTATGCAAAAATGAAAATATTTGGAAGGAAAAGAATTTCATTCTCATCATCCGGTGTTTTAAAAGACCTTCTAGCGATGAGATTGCATTGAGTATGTTTCATTGATAGTTAATTAGTACCTTTGTAATGGTATAATTTATTCAAATCACTGCACTTTAGGCCATTATTTTAGTCTTAAGAATGTCAAATGTTTTCGTACTATAACTTGAGCTTTGAAAACTAGTTTGTAAAAATGAGGAACACATTTAATCAGTGTCAAATAATCATTTGAATCCACGACTTACAATCCAACTTGAGTGTTAAGCACATGCATATGTGTGGGTGTGCTTGTCCAAGTGGGAGTGTCCAGGCCCGCCGTCTGTTACCTGATTTTGCATTTTTGATTTTTCTGGCTTTTCACTGTCTTACTTCATCCATTTTTAGTGCACATCTTAATTTCATTTACCTTCACCAGTGATTAGGGCAGAGAACGAGAAGGTCAAGAACCAATCAGTTAACTTGCTGCTTGTTAGTTGGTTTGACGTGCGGGAAGTGTAGCACTTTTGATTGAAATAGTGTTTGTCAATTATCAGAAAACCTTAATTTTTTGGTAAGTATTTGAGTTACCACTTGTAAGTGAAGGCTGGAGGGAATTTGGAAAGCACTGTGAGATCCACTCATGAAAGATGGAACATGCCCAGGGGTTGTTGGGGAGGGGCAAATGGAGCAGAAAAGGCGTAAGGCTCTGCCTTCCCTTCTTCCTCAAGTTCACTTACTGAAAATCTTGGATGCTTCCACCAGGCCTTAGGGAGAACCATGTGTATCTTGTGTCTTCTCTGTTGCATACAAAGCAAGTAACGGCCTTGTTGTCTTGGAATCTTGTGTACATTGTTCCTTTGAATTATAATGTATGATACAGATTATTTGTTTTTCTAGGGAAGAGACATCTTGGGAAAGCCAATGCCTGTTGCCTTAGTATACCCGTAGCCCTGTGCACTATATCTTCCCACTCTCTCAGATGGATTGGGAATATTAGAAATTATTGATATCTAAAAAAATTCAATATTTGAGAGGTTTGTATAATATCTAGATAGATATGTGCTCTCTAGTTCATTTCAAATAGATAAAATCAGAAGTCCTCAGTATTCTGAGACTCCCACGTAGAAATCAGACTCAGTTGGCAGGTCCTACTGGTCTGTCTACTGTCCATCTACTTTGTTCATTCATTTGTTTATTCACTCATTTGTTTAACCAGCGAGTACCAGCTGGTGCCGTCCTATGTTGCAGTGCTGTGCCAGGCTGGAGTGAGTGTGAGGACTGGTCACTGTTTCCCTAGTGTCTTTCACAAAAGTTTGTAGCAAATATATTAATGAATTTCTGCTTTGGGAATCCCTTTGATTTTATAGGAGATACCAAGAGGGATTTTTTTTCTGATTAATGAAAATCATTTGTATCTTCATTATTTGAGGATACTTTTTCCTCTTTGTATGAGGAATATTTGTACATCATGAATATTGTGAGCATTGAAAAAGGATTTCCCAGTATAATTTAACAACTGATGAATAAACTCACAAACGGAAACTCAGAAATGGCTAGCCTGTGTTGCTTATCACTGAAAGCTATGCTAAGTTATTCATTTTCCTGGTTTGAGGGATGGTTTACAGTTGCTAAAATTGCTAAATAAATACCCTAATACAAGAAAACTGTACCTTAGCCTTTAAAAAAATTACATTGTTATTCTTGGTTTCTGAGAGCAGTTGTATAAATTTCATTCCAGTTCATTGACATTGTTAAGTAGTTGAACTCTGGAACTTGACCAGCAAATGACTTTTTCAGATGTGTGCTCTACTCTGGACTGGGACTTTGCTGTGGCTTTGGCTTAGAGATGCTTCCACCCTCTCACTGAGCCAAAGTGAGCCACTCTTTGCGTAGAATTAGTGTTTCCTGTTTGATTATTGTTTTGAGAATTCTTAAATCCTTAAAAAAAAAAGCAAGCTTTTGTCTTTTTAGACACACTTAAATGTTTTAAGATTGTCTGTGTACTTAGAGTACTGTAAAAATCAAACGGTGAAAATCCATCCTGAAGTCACTTCAGTTTTCCTGCCCTCTGGGGCAGCGGTTCTCAAAGCGTCCGTGAACTCCTGGGAGTCTGCAAGACCCTTTCAGAGGGCCTTTAGGGTCAAACCTATTTTCATGGTACTACTTAGATGTTTCTTGCTGTTTTCACTGGGTTAACATTTGCCCTGGTAGTAGTGCAAAAGCAGAGATGGGCAAAACTGCTTGAGCCCTCTTGACAGTCAAGGCAGCAGCCATGGGCCCTGATCTTCACCACCAACTGCTTGCAGCAAGAGGGAAAAAGTCAGTTGCAGTTAAGAATAGCCTTGATGAAGCAGTAAAAATTAATTTTATTACGTCTCGACTCTTGAGTTGCATGTTTTGATATTCGTTGTAATTTAAATGGGAAGTACGTGTAAAGTGCCTCTGCTGCATACGGAGGGAGGGTTGTTTTGGGAAAAGAGACTTGTGTGGTTTTTTGAGTAATGAGCCAAACTAGCTGCTTTTCTCATGAAACTTCACTTAAAAGAGCACCTGAGAGATAAATCATGGTTATTCAGACTTGGGCATTTGTCAGACATCTTCTTTAAAATGAATGAAGTTGGTGTGTCACTTCAAGGAAAATGACTGAGAGTGTTTATTTGTCCTGAACCCAAAATTCGAGAACTGCTGATCTAGGAAAATCAGAGTCCACAGCTGAGAGCCGAAGGGACCTCTTTGCTCCATACGTTTCTGCAGAGACTCTTGCCTGGTCTGCTGTCTGGCATCCTTACTTTGTGAATTGGCCAAGCAGTCCTTACTTATCTTAGCAGCAAGGTGGATGTGTTCCGTGTTTGGGTTAATAATTTTGTGAACTATGTTACCCTTCCCCTTACGCTGTCTCTGAGATACAGGAAAAAAACACAGTGTTTTCTCTATTCTCACTCTCAATATAGAGTCTCATTTCTGGTCACCAAAACAGGTGGGGGTTACTCTGCACCAACAACCGATCAATTCTCCAGCAGACACCAATTCTTGGAGGAAAAAACACCAAAGTATTTTTCCTACTTTTACACACCACTCAACACAATACTACTTCTTTTTTTTTTTTTTTTTTTTTTTTGAGACAAGGTCTCACTCAGTCTCCTAGGCTGGAGTGCAGTGTCGTGATCATAGCTCAGTGCAACCTTCAACTCCTGGGCTCAAGTGATCCTCCTGCCTCAGCCTCCTGAGTAGCTGGGACTACAGGTGTGCACCACCATGCCCGGCTAATTCAACACAACACTTCTGACGGCAGATACGTGAGGGTTTTACCCACACACCAAGCAATTCTCCAGCAGACACCAGCTGTGTGTGCTCTAACTCAATTCAATACTGACACTGTCTGCCTGGAGACAGCATCAGGTCCCGCAGGTTAGGGGCTCCTTCCCACAAGACTGCCCACCCCCTTCAGATGCAAATCTCAATCCCCAGGTTGTGACCTGTGCTTCTGACTAACCAGTTCTGAACTGGGGTTCCCATGACCCCGTTCTCGGGTTCCGTGAATTTGCTAGAGTGGTTTGCAAACCAGGAAAACACTCACTTATGTTTGCTGGTTGGATTATTATAAGGGATATTACAAAAAGAACAAATCAATAGCCAGATGGAAGAGATGCACAGGGCAAGGTATGTAGGAAGGGGCATGGAGCCTCCCACGCCCTCTCCAGGTGCGCCACCCTCCTGGCACCTCAGCAACCAGGAAGCTGTCCATTATGTAGACATGATTGATTATATCATTGGCCTTGGGTGATCAACTCAACCTTCAGCTCTTCCTCCTTCCCCAGAGGTCAGAGAGTGGGGCTGAAAGTTCCAGCCCTCTAATCAGATGGTTGATTCTCTTAGCAGTCAGCCCCCCGCCCTCCTGTGAGACTGTTCAGAGCCCACCAAGAATCACCTCATTAGAACAAAAGATATTCTTATCACCTAAGAAATTCCAAGGGATTTAAGAACCTTGGGCTGGTTTAATGCATTGTGGTCTTCCGTATATGACATATGATGAAGCCACTAGAAATTGTTTGTAAAGACTAGTTAGTAACATAGTTAATGTTAAGAGAAATGGTGGGATACAAATGTCTGTAGACCATGATGGAAATATATTTAAATATACCCAGAAAAAAGACTGGAAGGAAATATACCAACATAATAACATTTATCTCTGGGTGCTAGTTTAATGGGTAGTTCTTGTCTTTATTGTGTTCCACATTTTCTAAAATGGGCTTGGGTTACTTTTATAATCAGTAATTTAAATAAACTGTTTTAAAGAAAATCAGTAATTTAAATAAACTGTTTTAAAGAACAAATCAACTGTAGTAGAGTCTATATAATCTCTGCTGAATTTAATTTCAACAATATTATGTATTTAACCATGATTGAAATAAAAGATGCTGTCATTGAATTTAAATTTTGTTCATTTATAAAATAGCCCCCTTTGGACAGAACAGTCTATGTCAAATTAGCATGAGGTTGATTCTGAGTTGGCTCACACCGTGAAGTAAATGCCCTTTGTGATTTTCACAGTGATCCCCAAGAGATTAGAAGCTTGCTGTGTGAAGTTGCAGTTTACCTACACTTGCTCAGCTGCAAATTATTAACTTTTGGCCCAAAGGTGGCCCTGAAAGTCCTGAGCTATTCATTCAGGAACACTATAGGCAGAGGCCCGAGGTTTAAAACCGAACTGCCAGGTTTTTAAGAGCATTCTTATGTTTCTCACTGCTGTTACCTGCTCTTACGGAGGTGGATAACAGACTGGGTGCTGCAGCTGCCACCGTAAGGGCAGCATGGTCCTGGAGCCCTGAAGCATGGGCAACCACTGTTCTGAACAGCTGAGAGTCGACCCCCAGGAAAGGGTGGGGTGTGGGCTGTGCAGAAAGCTGGAGCAGAATGTGTTAGAGCAACTCCCTGTGTGCAGCTGATGGACTGGAACAGGGATGGGAAGGAGAGACAGAGGGCGGCACACGTGCGCATGGGCAGAGCTGGCTGGGGGAGTGGCTTGAACACCGTGTCACTGTGTTATCCCCATTTTACAGATGAGGAAGCAGGTAGCAACAAAGTTGAACAAAACACGTCACCGGGAAAAAAGGTGCTGGGATCTGATTCCTGGCAGCTTGACTCTTAAGCCTGCGTGGCTGCCTGCCCTCTCCTGTTGCTGGAGTGTGCTTCTCCTGAGTGTCAGCTGCCCGTTACTGGTGCCAGGAACTTCCCTGTGTTTGTTGGAATCTACTCTGTCCACAGGTCACAGTACTGGAAGAGGTCCAGGAACACCTGCCTTTTTAAAAAATAAAGACAATAAAAAGATTAATTGAAAATCATTAAATCCATAGTGTAGTTTACTGTATCATTAAACTTAAGTGTAATTGCAGATACATGCTGCCCCAATACTACAGAGTAGCCTGGCTGGAATGTAAACTTTGGTCTCTGAAGAACTGGTGAAATCCCTAGGCAGGTGCAACAGAGGAATTTGGCTTTGTCTAGGTGATTACTTTGGTTGCTCCTGTCCTGGGTTGCCCGTCTGGTTCCTAGGCTGCAAGGGCTGCTTCAGGCCATTCCCACTTGTGGAGACTTGCAGTCTCTTTCTGCAATTGCTCTTAGCTCCGGTTTTATGTTGAGCAAGCACTTATCACATGCACTTGCAGAGAGCTCCTGCTGTCTGTTTTCTTAATTGCCACCATGCAGGGTGAGGAGGGTTCCTCTGCCTCCAGTAGCACTGCAAAGCCACAGCTACCTATTACCGATTACCCAGGCACAAGTTCTAGTCTTTTGCTTGGCTGCCTCTCAGATACCTCAGCACACACTTCTGTCAATGAACCTGAGTTTTATTGTCTTCTATTGAGGCAGTGTCTCCCATTTGGAAGGATGCACAGAAGTGAAGAAAGGACATGGCTTGCTGGAGAAGATGGGGGTGGCTTGCTTGTTTCCTATGGGTTAAGGAGTTCTAAAGGCGCTGAGAGAATTGCCTACTTGCAAATGAGCCTAGTTTAATGTGGTCTTGGAGACTGAAGTAGAAATCTTGGGAGATGGTTGAGAAAGTCTTCAATGCATAGATCCATCTGTTTATTTCTTCACTCCTTCTTGCATTTATTGACACTTTGTACTCAGCACTTGCTGAACTACAGAGATTCTTAGTAAACATAACATGTCCTCAGCCAGTATTTGTTGAAGCAGTAAAGAGACTGTCCCTCTGGGGACATGTTCCTAAAGATTGTGAAGCATCAGTTTTGTCTAAGCTTTGGGAAGCGTTGGAACTGGTTCTATATATGGTGCCTGAGTTACTATGCTTCAACTTATGATTTTTCAACTCTGTGGTGGTGCAAAAGCGATACACATTGAGCACAAATTGTACTTCAGGTACCCATGTGATCATTCTGTTTTTCACTTTCTGTACAGTATTCAGTAAATTACATTCAACAGTTTCTTATGAAATAAGCTTGGTGTTAGATGATTTTTCCCAATTGTAAGCTAACGTGAGTGTTCAGTGCATGGTTGAGGTAGGCTAGGCTAAGCTATGATGTTCAGTACGTTAAGTGTATTAAATGTTTTTGATTTACCGATATTTTCAACTTATCATGGGTTTATTGGGACATAACCCCATCTTCAGTTGAGGAGCATCTGTGGTAAGAGGGAAGAGAAGACATTCGGATGATTTTTGACTGGCTACTTGGACAAAGGCTTTATCATTTTGACGCCAGTTTTGGACCAAGAAGACACTGAAACGAAGGGTCTCTTTTGGCCAGAAGACCTGGAATTCAGTGATGTGTCCTGCGTTCTTTCCCTTTCTAGGGTTTCAAAATCCCCCTGAAGAGAGAGATTAACCTCGAACAAAGAAAGGATTGGTATTTCTCCTAGCTTACTGATAATGCATTATTTTTATGCTGTGATGGGAAACGGAAATCCTCTTAGTTTATAAATTAGCAGATGCCTGTCTGGTGGCACAGTCCAAACTTAACCGCACAATGAATTTTAGAAGCGCTTGTTTGCTTCTCCACTTGGTCCCCATGCAAACGGCCTTCTGCTTTTACTCAGGAGGAGGAGGAGAAGTGAAACCATGAAAGGTTTTGGTTGAGTAATTTAGAGAGGAGTGGAAAAATAAAAAGAGATGTTGGCCTTTGAGGGGAATTTATCACCGGAGTTCACGGGCTCTTCTAAGGGAAAGGAGAGCTGCGTTAGGGGCCAGTTTCAGGTTTTCATCTTTCTGGAAGGAAGGGACAGTCCCTTTCCCTTTGACTACGTACCTCTTTTGTCAATTTATATTATGTAAACATCAAAACTTCGGCCTTTTGTTCTTTTGTAGCTTTATTGAGTGGCTTTCAGCGTTATGGGGAAAGATATTCCTAAAACTCCTTTTGTCTGCCTTTCCTTTTTCACCCACCACATGAGTTTGCTAGGAACTCAGAACAACTTAGTTTATAATTACTTGATGTGTCATGAATGAAAATGTAAAGTCTGTGAGGCAGGGATTTTGTTTTATTCGTAAAACTATATCCCTAGCACCTAGGGCATAGAGTAAGCCCTCAATAAATATTTGTTGGATATTGTTGGACGAATGCATGCCAAATATATAAGAAAGTTAAAGGAATGCCATAAAGACATGTTAGTTTTAAAATATTGTAAATGCCCAGAAAGGCAGTGATGATTTTCGTTGGCTTTAGGGCTCTATGCAATAACCCTAAAGTAGAGAATCTTTCAGTAAAGCCAGCCAGCAGGGCAGACTTAGCATAGCCAGTCCCACCTTTAAAGCATCATCATACAGTAGAGGACATTAGATTCCATGTCAAATCATTGTTATATACCATGACACTATATTTTTTAAATGGTAGCTGGATTATTATTTTTTTCTTTCTTTCTTTTTTTTTAGTAGAGACGAGGTCTCACTCTTGCTCAGGCTGGTCTCGAACTCCTGACCTCAAGCAATCCTCCCACCTCGGCCTCCCAGAGTGCTAGGATTACAGGCTTGAGCCACCTCGGGTAGTTGGATTATTTATAGCTATCTTAAATTCAGCTAATAGACACAGTTGGACACTGGTCTTTACCCTGTTAAAGTGTTACCGTAGAGAAGGAGGTACTGTTAGAACTCTGGACTCTTTTTAGCAAGAGTCCAGTGTTGGGAATTTACAATGGAATTTCATTTTACTGATCCTACTGAGATACGGTGTCTGGCCAGAGGGCACGGAGGACTTTCCCCCTTCTCTTATCAAGCTAGTACTTTTTTGCTCAGATGCCTGCCTGATGCAACCTTTTATGAACTGCAGTAAAAAGTTGTGCTTAACATTTTTATGACCCCATATTTAGAAATCTTCAATTATTTGAATTTACAGATTTGATAATTTAGAGAGATTGGACTCAAATGAATTTTGATCTCTAAGCAAAAGATTTAATAATAAAATTAATATGAAATCACAGGACTAAGAAAGACTTAGATTACTTACAGATATCTTTAAAAGCCTCATTTACATACAATAATTGTTCACCTGACTCAGGAGAATCCCCTAGGGAAGTCACTTGCCCAATCTTGGTCACTGTTCATACTTTAAAGTAGTCTATTATGGAGATTTTGAATGCATACTGATTTTCTTCCCAGGTAATCTGCGATAGTAATTACGATTTAGTTGAGTGGCCTGCCCCCAGGTGAGAAACACCATCATATTATGCAGTAAAAAATACTTAAAGCATACTTATAGTTTCTGAATCTTACATGGATAGCTCTAATTAGACTGAGAGCGCTTCTCTGGAGCTGAATGTGTTTAAGAATTCAATCTTTTAAGTGCCGGTGATGTCAGTTTTTGAAACAGCAGCATGCTGCTCCAGTCTAGTGCGAATCCTTCGCTAGCTGCAGTGTACTTTAGCTAATAGAATCAAGTGCTTATGTTCAAGTCTTTTAAGAGCACGAAAACCCTGTTTGTTAAAACAATTCTCTTTGGCACTTTGTAGCATTATGATAATGCTGTCTTAGCAGAAGTAAAGAGCTGTGAACTCCTGTGGGGCAGCTCAAGAGAGGTTTCCCAATTGTGTGTCTTTGGGAGAAGCTACATTTCTTTCCTTAGTCAAGAGCTGTTTCTCAGCGTGCACTGCACACTTTGAGTATCTTTCTGGAGAGAAGGATCAGCAAGCATTCTGGTTATCAGGCATGATTTTGTTTGAGGTTTATGTAATATAAACTCCTAGTCTTCTAGAAATTTATGTATATTTTTTTATAAAAAATATTACTTTTGAAATAAGTTGGTGATGGGGAAGGAAATTTTCCAAGTCTAGAAAATCAATTCATGAAAGGTCCATAAGTAATCTGAATTTGTCTTATTGTTTCTATAGACAATGTAAAGAATGTAGCAATATGTTTCTATGTTGTTTCTGTATGGGAGAGTCTAGTAAAATGCAGTTCATGTGTGAACATTCAAGAAATAGTTGTCCTGGTGCTCATAGAAACTGCACAATTGTTGAGTTAAGGTAGCAAAAGCTTTTGGAATCACTGAATGCTGGTAGGTGCTTCCCTTTCCTCATTAATTCAGAAAAGTCACATCCCTGTGAAATCATTCTACACATACATCTCATGTCAAAGCCATTACCACCGAGCCCCTGTTGATGTTTATCTTAACGATGGGGTTTATTGTACTCACTTTTCTGTTTTCTCTGTCCTGCCCACCCAGGCCAGACCTTCCTACTGTGCTGTGATAGGGAGTTATGGCTATTTGCTGGGTATTGTGTAGAGAAAATTTGTCAATTCCTATCCACCTATTGTTTGAGGCCTTTTGTTTCCATTGTCAAATGTGTCAGTGATTATATCATGGCAGTTTCATGAAAAAATCACAGTGGAAGATACATTCATGATACCTTGTAGGAAGGGAAAAAATAATGGTGTTCCCGTGGCCTGTTTACCTGACTCTGGCACTAAAAATAGTGTTGCACGGAAAGCAATTGTAAGGAGCTCAGAAAAGAAGGTTTTATATCATTTTTAAAGCCAGTGATTCAATTAGTCAATTATTTGCATTTGGCTTATCCTTTTGAAAGCTGGAAGGTATCTGGGGTAGAGTAATCCTAATGCAGACCATATTATATCCTGGGAACAAGAATGGTCTTGAAAGGATTCTTAGAGGTGGTACAGTTTGGGAGGAGGAAAGACAGTGTTGTAAGCCAGGCGTGCTGTCGCTGCGCATATTTGGTCCTTGTAGGGATCCTGTGAAGTACCCACTGTGACCCTGGCTTTGTGGATGAGGACGCTGGGTCTCAGTCTGGCCAAGTGACAGTGCCACAGCACGTGGCTGAGCTGGGTGGGCATCAAACCACGATCTCCCTGGTCTGCTTTTAATTGCTTGTTCTGTGTCTGTGTCTACTGGCATTAGAAAATGAGAAAGATGTAGTTACTTGGAGGAAAATAGGAGTAGGGCATTGCAGGTTAGGAATGCAACAAGAGCGAAGGTTTAGGATAGAGGTGAGCATGAGCCCAGATACTCAGGAAAGGATGAACAGGCCAGCTAGAGTAGAGGGTTGGTGTCAGGTGGAGGAAGGAAAGGTTGGCAGAAGGTCAGGTCCTTCTGGCGGACCAAGTGCAGATGGAGGAGTTGGTTTTCCATCTAGAGAAGGCTTCATGGGTTTTTGAGGAGAGACTCTAGTGAATGACAACTTGCAAGTGATGTTTTACCATAAAGATTAGTCAGCATATGTTGTGCAAAGTGAATTATACGGGAGCCAGATTGCAGATAGCCTTAATGCACCAGGTATGCAGGGAGGCGCTAGATTCAGGAGAGGCAGAGGCATCTATTTAGATGGGGTGGAGGAGGAGAAGAGGTGAGAGATTTGGGTGGTTACGAAGGGGGGAGGTGGTCTGGTTTGAGAGGAAAATTATTGTGGATACTGTGTGTCGGCTGTTTACCCAATAGCCATTCTTCTTTCTTCTGTGCTGGCTGAGCCCCAGTTTAGTTCAGAGGTCCAACTCTTGCCCATGTGACTCCTGGGTAAATCTGATTGGTCTTGGACAATCATGGTCTTAGACAAACATTCAAGGGTGGCCATGTGATTCCTGTCATTGAGCAGGTAGCTTCAGCTGATGGTTTCCTTACCCAAAAAAGGAAGAACTTCTGCTGGAGTTGCCATGTGTGCATATATCTCTTGGAGTTGTGGCAGCTGTCTTGTGACCATGAGGAAAGCTAGCTTTGTCAGATGGCAGAGGGAAGCAGGACCTTCATACATGGTTGAGTGACTAAATCAATGAACCAGAGATTTTCCTGCCTCAGGGCTTGTTTTGTGAGATAGTCTTTATTGTTTAAGTCAAGGTTTGGCAAACTATGGTCTATGGGTCACCAGTCACCTGTCTTTTGTAAATAAAGTTGTATTCGAATACAGCAATGCTTTTTTTACATATTGTCTATGGCTGCTTTTGCTTTGCAATGGTATAGTTGAGTGATTGTGAAGGAGACTATATGGGTTACAGAAGCCTAGAATTCCTATTTGGCCCTTCAGAGAAAAAGTTTGCTGACCCCTGGTTTAAACCATTTTGAGCATTTTCAGTTAGGCTTTCTATTTATTTGCAGCCAAAGCCTCTTATAAAAAGATTCTGGCCTCATTTAAGTGGAGATTGCTGTGTAGACAAGGGCTTTGTAAGCCAAATGTGCAGTCAGGACTGAAGATGTGTGTTGGAGGTTCAGTTCTGCATCTGAGAAAGAGTCTTCAAGAATGGGTGGTCAACAATGTCAAGTGTGGATTGGTTGCAGTTTCAGTACGGTAGTGAAGAGCCAGTTGGCAGGTGCTTAAAAAGAGGGAAGGAGTAGGAAGAAAAAATTGGGGGGTAGATCAGTTTATTGTCCTAATTCAAAGAAAAGATCTGGATATTTTAGCTGTGGACAGAAGGTGCATCATGTTGGTCCTAGATATAAAAATTAATGTTTAATCTGACTTGCTCCAGACAAGAACAGGTTAAGCAAAATTACATCCTATGTAATTTGTTTTTATAGCCTCTGTGATTCCTGCTCCTGACCTCTGACTCTGTGGTCCTGAGCAAAGAGGTCAAGAGTAATGAGACCCTCAGTTTGTGACTGTTTGAGCAATGACCCTTTATTCATATGATCTTTCTCATCATAAATAAGTCCTTCGCCGCACAGTAATGGCCCGAAGCATATTATTGGCTTCAAGAGATTCCACTCTGTGTCTGATGCTGACTGTTACGCTGTAGTCGACAGGGATAAAGAAGCCTGATAGATTGATTTGATGGCAGGCATGTGTGATTAGAAAAGGTGAATCCACAGGCCTTTGCATGAAGCAATGATTGTAGCAAAGGCACTGAGCTGTCTTCAAGATACTAATGAACAGGTGAGATGAGATGTCAGAGGAAGACAGGAAGAGCCAAGGATGATTTATTTGATCACTTCAAGGGGGAAAAAATGGTTGGCATCGTCTCAGGATTCAGGGGAAACTGTAAAAGACATTTCAAAAAAGTGGAAAGGTATTCCAGAAAAGTTAAGCTGAAAATTTTAAAGAGGAAGGCTACTACTTGTAGCAACAGGTATTTAATTTTGATGAAGTAGGTGGTGAAAGATCATTGAAGAAGTCACTACAAATTTAAACTTTTATGTATGCATAGACCACCTGAAGACGTTAAAAGCCACTCATGCGCTTTGAACCTAGTAGCTAAGTGTTGGAGATAAATTGTCTTATTTCTAAATGTAGTTCGAAGGTTTTTGGGGATGATAAAGAACACCTTTTTTGTTACTGGGAGATTTCTTTTTGTGATAGTTCTTCTGGCTCTTCTACCAGATCTGAACTCTTTGAGAGTAGGGACTGTGTCTGACATTGTTCAGCTAACATCTGGCATAGTGCTTGGTATCCAGTAGGTGCTTCATAAATATAAATTGAATAAATGTGTTTTACTCCAAATTTCGTAGGACTTGTGTTTTAAGACGCTTTAGTCAATCTAGCTGCATATAGTAGAAAGATCCTTCACAATGAAAATTTACAACTTAGCTTTGGTATTGTTTGGTTTCATGAACTTGATAAATGTACGTGAGTGCATATTTGGGCTTTTTAGTTTCTTTTCATGGTCAGTTTTGGTATATTTAATGTATGAAATGAATGGATTTTCAGAAATAGAACCCCAATTTATATCATTACAGCTCTAGGAAATAAGGATTCTCTACTTTTGGTTCAATTAGTGATAATCATTTAAAAACCAATTAGTAGTACATGAGGGGTTGCATGTACATTGCGTAGAATGTCAGGGCTGGGAAGAGATTTAGTGATGGTTGCATCTAGTGCATTTATTTTCCAAATGAGGAAACCAAGGTCAACTTCCTAGATCAAGGTCTAAGTGCTGATTATTTTTATTGAGGGAAGCTATCCCCTAGCTGGTTTTTTCTCTGCACTGGAGGCATGTACCTATCTCCCCTGCCCTCAACCCTGCCTGCACTTCCCTATAAAGTTTTTAGTGGCAAAAGTATAATGGAGTCCATCTTCATAAGAATATACATTGGATAGCAGAATTAAGGTGTGATGGGTGGAAAGAGTTACTTATAGCGATGTTGGAGGTGGTGGTGTATCTTGTTTTCTAGTTGCTTTAAGATCTCTTTCTAAAATGAAACCCTTATTCTTAATAAATTTGGAGTTGGTGGCTGTAAGTAGGTACTTACACTTGACCAGCATCTCTTTGGTCTGTGCGATAGAATGTGGCTTTTCTCTGCATCCTTCAAGGACTCTTCAGCATTGCACTTGTTATTTTGCAGAAGGATAAAAATATAGACAGACCTATCTATGTGTCGGGTGGTTCTGGGTGGAAGTTCCTTTGTGTTGTCTGCACAGCCCCTGACGAGTGTCTCCCTACTCTGCCCTCATCCTCCTTTTCCCATCAGGGTTCCTCTTCAGGCTTTGGGTGGATTCATGCAAAGAGGAAAAAAAAAAATCCCTCCTGCCTTTCCCCATTGCAAGTCCCTAGAGCCTCTAGGCACCGGGCGCAACACCAAGTACAGGGGCAGAGTGTGGTAACCTCCGGCATCATGAGCTTTTGCAGCCTCAGCCCCCCAGTTGACTACGTAGAGACCCTTGCTTTGCCTCAGGTCCCAGGGCCATGGCCCTGGAAGAGCCAGCATCTTCCAGGTGTGGTCAGAACCTGTGCTTGGGCTCCTGGTAAGCCAAGGCATCTGCCACATCCCTACCTTGCTCTTCAAGAAATGGTCTCTTTCTGAGGGTTGGAGTCTAAATCTGGGATAGAGGAGGTCTGCAGGTCCTTGGTGGGGGGGCAGCCCTGTGGTGCACTGGAACCCCCCCCGTGGGTTGAAACCGGTTCAAGATCTACCTCTAGGAGAGCTTGATTTTCACTCATGGTATAGAGAACTTGCAGGACAGGATGAATTTACACCCTCCCGTTACTCATTTGCTTCTGTCTACATAGATGAGAAGTGAGGCTGGACTTCAGGAGACTTTCTTAGGGGCACAAGGAATTGGGCAGGTGATTGGGCATAGAGGGGAAGATGGCTATATTAGGCCAAGGCTTCCAGCACCGCAGCTTGGTTTGGTTATTGCTGATTGCTTCAGTCCCTTCCACTAATCCTTCACCTTCCATGCAGAGAGGAAAAGTCCCACTTGCTGACTGGCAGAGGGCTTACCAAGGAAATCACAGGGCCGAAGGAGAAGCGGAATGTTAATTTGCTTCATGGGGTGGAACTGCTTTCTGAAAGCATGGTTTGGGCCTCAGGTTTGTAGTAAAATCACAGCCAGCCCTTATTGTTCACACTGGAAAATTTATTCTTGTTTGTGTACCACTAATGACTAGCTTTCAGAATGCCTAGTTTCTTATAATTGTCCACTAATTTACTGTCCTTCTGATGGGATGGAAAAAATAACAATGTATTCGAAGTCATCACTGTTCCTTGAGCTACTGGGTTTATTGTTTTTGATACTTTTAGATATTTCAAACATGGATCTTTTATGTACTTTATGTTGTGGAATATTCATATTTATTAGAGCCGTTTAATAGCAATGTAAATGAGTTCAGTGCAGCTGTGTTGGACAATAGTCATGGAAATGAATTCATTTTGTTGCTTTTTTCTTTTCTTTGACAGTTCAGATCTTTTCATATTTTTGTCGATGGAACAGACAAATTTCTTCAGGAGAGAAGAAACTTTCGTTTCTTCATATTTTCTCATATTTTTATTTGCAGGGAAACAGTTTGAATTTCATTACTTCCTGTGTTTCCTGATCCATGCTGTTAGAATAAAATTGATTATATCAGAAATATTACAGAAGTTTCATCTCAGCTATCCAGAGGCCTGCAGAGAAAGTCTTGCTGTGGATGGCTGTGGCTTTTTACATTCTCATTAATGACACACACGCCCCTTCCCCTCTGTTGTATTACCCTTAAATTTCTTAATCCACCCCCCTCCCCCAGGCTAGAGTGCAGTGCAATGGCGTTATCGTAACTCACTGAGTAGCTGGGACTAGAGGCACGTGCCCCCTGAACTGAGAATTCAGCACTAAATAGAGTTGATTCCTGAGCTTGGATGAGTTTGAGTTTGTTAGTATTTTTCCCCCATATCATTTGCAGCTTTTAATCTCCGGTGATAATTGAATGCCAATAATTAAATGTATTAGAATGACATCTGAAACAAGGTCAAATTGGCACTGGGTAAACCTTGAGGACCTGTTCTATGGGAAACCAATAATAGTTTGCCCCCATATTCTAATTATTATTTTCCGTTTCAATTCAGCATTTCCAAAGCACTTTCAAGACCATTCCTTCTTTTCATCCTTCGGCTGAGATGTACTCTGAAAGGCAAGAGAGAACATTTTTATGATTCATGCTCAAGAAAGATACCATTGCTAAAAACTTGAAACAGCGAGGTGAATTTATTACTCATGTAAGTGAGAGAGCTCTGCTTTGTAGCCCATGTTTCTCAGCAAGGCTGGGAGTGGACCCCGTGTAGGACTGGGGGAAGCAGGGAGCCCAGGGCTGGTCAGGCTCAGGAGGTGAGAGTGAGTGGATGTCAGCAAGGCCATCAAATGCAGGTGGCGTTGGTCAGGCTGCTGACAAGAACATGGGCATGTCACAGGCCTGTGTACTGGTTCTGAGCTGTCATCGATCAGTTAAACTGGTGGTTTCTTGTTACCATGACTACAGATAAGGGTGTTTTTTTTTTTTTTCTCCCCTAAGCACATCTCCCCCTCCCCATTTTGGTGCCTTTCTCAGACAAAGCTTCAGGAGACACCACCAGGGAGGGTCTTTCCTGCAGCTAATTCTCCTTCCTGATAATTCATTTCTAGGGGTCTGATTTTTGTTTGCATTAATTTGAGAAAAGTAAGGCTTAAGGAGGTCATGGGGCTTTTCTAGGTGCCTGTATCTAGTCAGTATGAGAATCTAGGCCTTGTAGCTTCTTGAGATCTTGGGCATCTTGATGCCAGGGACTGTGCTTTCTTCATAGGAGTCTCTTAAGTGCTTCCCATGTAGTAGGTGTGCAGTCCATGTTTGTTGATCGAATAAGTGAGGCCACCAGTGTGCTGAGTAGGTCAAATTTTGTTTCTTTCTGACAGAACAGGACCCCACCTTTACAAGCAGCCTATTTAGGTACCTTTCAGTAGGTGAAAGGGCAGCTTGGCAAGGCAGGCAGGTCGTCAGGTATAAGCTACTGATGATGAAGCATCCATAGCGAGGCTCCCATGTGTGCCATCAGGTGGGGGAAGGAGGTAGGTAGCCCAGAAAACAGGAAAATGGCAGACTAGAGTTAAGAATTCCTGTCCCCTATTTTGGATATATCATTACTGCCTTTTTTTTTTTTTTCTTTTAAGCAAGGAGAACTCTAGAGATTAAGTGTTCCAATAACTGGGATGCTTTTGCAAGGCTGTGTATAAATCACTGTGCTTATTCCCAGTAGTTTGTGCTCCATAGGAAACCCCAGAGCCCAGAGCTTCCCCTCGGCCCTCGCCCTGGCCCTGGAGACATCTTGTAATGAAATTACTTCCACTGAAGTTTCCTACAAACATGGTCGAGAGCATCCTCTCTCCTGGCTGAGTTACAGTGAATCTCTCCCTCTCCCATTCTCCTTTCTCAGGAACACCAACGAGGGTGCTTGTTGGCTTGTTTGTAGCCCGGGGAAGCCAAAGGAGCAGGGAATGGATCTTGAGTTTCTCTAGCCCAGAGGTTCGCCCAGGAAGTATTTGCAAAATGTATTCTGACTCAAACCTCCTGTGGCGAGGCCTGGGCTTGCTGTTGTTGATAGAGCTTCCCTGAGGGGTATGCCCAGAACCCCTCGCTAATCGGCTGTGTTCTGAACCAGGCCCCTTGGTTTGTGGGTGGAGCCAGGTGGTGCATATGGAGGTGAATTTCCTGGGCCAGGAGCAGCAGAGCTGGGATGGCCTCTGACATCCGACCTCCCTCTGCCTGAGTCCTCTCTCTCCTACCAACTCTTCTTGGGGCTCTTGCAGCCATCCCGGGCATGCCAGGAGCTAGCATGAGCCAGGGGGCACATGGGCCACGTGTCTGCTTGATACTGGAGGTCTGGAACAGCTTGACTGGCAGAGAAAACAGTAGGCTGACCCTTGCTCTGTGCACCGGCTATGCTCTCCCCCATAGGTGGTGGCTGTGCTGTCCTGACTCCCCATCCCGTGATGGAGCTGTCAGTCCAGCCCAGGAAGGGGTGGCACGGGAGTGTGCATGGAAGCCAACCCACCTTTTCTAGACTTTGTAAGGTGGCTTATCAAATGCAGTTTATGTAGGCCTCGTTAAGACATGGAAATCAATGGCTTTCAGTGATGATTTGCTAGAGGCAAATGAAGCACTGATCTGAGCTTACAGGCCCTGTCCGTGGGTGAACATGCAGCGGTCAGAAGTGGGAGGCACTCGATTTCTTCCTGCTGCTGCTGCTGCTGGAGTTGTTTTATCCAAGCTCTGCACTTCTGTAGTTGGCTCTGGCATTTTGACGATTTCCTCCTTGCTTTGGGGATCTGGAAGCACAGAACCAGATTGGTAGCTGCTGCTTTGCTCACTGGGAGCTCCCTGCCACCCTCTTCCTGCCCAGTGTGGCTTTGGAGTCAGATTACCCAGGTTCAGCTTGCTGTGTGGCCCTGACAGCTTGCCTAACTTCTCTGTGCCACTCGATAATCATGGTATCGATTCCTCAGTTGTGGTAATACTACCTACCTCACAGGGTTGCTGTGAGGATTAAGTGCAATAGTAATGTCAAGCGCTTAGAGCCTTCCTAGAACACAGCAACCAATTAATTAATGTTCGCAAAACTGCCACCACCAATGAGATCCTAGCTTGAAAATCTACATTCTCCTTGTATCCCAAACGTGACTTTTTGATTTGATCCACATTTTCCCTAAAGCTGACTTTGAAAATTATTTCTACTTTGCTGTTTACATTATTGTGGGTAACGTTTGATCATGTGTGGATGAAATATTAATAAAAATAAGTTCAAATGCCAGGCTTTTGCCATGGGGTCCAATGGGCTTGAATTCAGAATGAGATAGAAGTGTTTGCTAAGCCTGAGGGCAAAGAGGGTCTGCGCTGCACCCAGGGCTTTGAGCCCCAGGACTGTGTCCCGACCTCTCAGGCCTGTCCCTTCCTGGTTTGCGCCACTCACGGTCCCAGAGCCGTACCTCACTGGACAGTCGTCCTAGCGCAGGCAGAGACGTTTCTTTTCTTACTCTGACTTCCCTTTATAAAGAGTCAGATACAAAGTTCAAAATGTTGTGACAATAAGACTGCAGTCCTCTGCAGCCAGCATTTTGTCAACTTGGTGGGATGGCGCCTGTGTGCTATGTTCTTATTGACAAGTTTGAGATGTCTCCACAGGCTGAGGACCCCAGATGCCACCTATGAGAGGTACCTGCTCCATTGAAAGCAGTTAGCTGTTTACTTAGTCCTGGACTAGGCTCAGGGGGGTGGGGTGGAGGGGTGCAAAAGAAGACTTAAAACCTCTGTGGAGAAGAAGTATTATGTAAAACTGGGAGATACCATAAAGCACTAGAGAAAAGAAATGTGAAAAGATGTGTTAAAAACAATAGACATTAAGCACAAGGCCCATAGGGCAGCTCCAGTGAGCAAGCATGGAAGACTTTTTAGGAGTTGGTGATGTTAAGCTGGGTCTTAAAGGAAAAAATCAAGTGAGGCAGGTTTTTCCAGGTAGAGTGGCAAGACTGTGTCAATGCAGGCATAGAGTTAGGAATGAAGAAGACGCATGTTTGCTGTGACCACCGTGAAGGACCCATGTGCCACTGAGCCCAGTAGTGAGGCTGGAATTCAACAGGCTGATACGAGATAGGGAGTGTAGCTTTGTCACCATGGATGAGAGGAAACTCTGTAGCTCCGTGAGTAGGTTGTGGAGGCGTCACGTACTGCAGACTTTCATCAGATGGGTGTGAGCAGGAGAGCTGCGGCCGTGCCGGTGGGGACCGATGATGGCCAGACTTTGATGCTGGCAGTGGAAAGGTGGGCTCCTGTTTTCAGGCAGATGGACAGAAGTCATCAGGATTTGTTCATAAATGAATGATAAAGGGAGAAAGAGGGAAGATAAATAATTTCAAGTCTGCAACGCTTGAGGGCCAAGAGGGTGCATGGCATTGATCCTGAATGCAGATCGTGTAAAAGCTGGAAATGAGTGACTTAGCAGGGAGAGGTCATTAGCTCTCTTCACAAGAGGAGAGGTGGTATATCCCTGAAGTTTGGGCTCTGGGCTCCAGTCCCCCAGGTTCACAGCCCAGTTTACCAGTGATTAGCTGTGCAGCCTTGACTAAATTAACCCCTCCGTGTCTTACTTTCCTCATTTATGAGACAGGGATGAGGCCAGGCATGGTGGCTCACGCCTGTGGATCCCAGTGCTTTGGGAGGCTGAGGCGGGAGGATTGCTTGAGCCCCCAGGAGTTTGAGGTTACAGTGAGCTATGATCGCTCTGCTCAACTGCAGCATGGGAGACAGAGCAAGACCCTGTCTCTTAAAAAAATAAAATAAAATAAAATAAATGAGGATGATAATAGCGTCTACCTCATAAAGTGGTTGCAAGGATGAGATGAGATAACACGGGCAATGTGTAGCACAGGGCCTGGCATGCAGTACGTGCTCAGCAAATGCCAGCGCTCTCATTACTATTAGCATTTATCATAATGAAAATCTGACAAGTAGGTCTGGGATCAGATGTGGGGGTGAGCATGAGACGTCTAGATCTGGGGATCAGTCACGGAGCTACGGGTGACGAAAGCCTGAGAATAAAGGATCTTCCCAGGGGAGTGAACGTGGAGCATCAGCACGAGTGGAGACCCGCATGGTGCCCTGGGGAACGCCTCTGCAGATCCTGGGGAGGACAGCGAGGAAGCCAAGAAAGACAAGGCACAACTGGAGAATTAGGAGGCAAATCAAGAGACTGTTGTCATGGAAACCAAGCAAGGGGATTTTTTTTTTTTTTTAAGATGTCGTCTTAAGTCAGATACATTGAGAGTTGAGTGAAAAATGAGGGTAAAAAATGTACCACTGATTTGGCCTGGCTATTATTAAACATGCAAGAGCCATTCAGTGAGGAGCTAGTGTTGAAGGGATGCCAGTGCCATGATGGGAGATGCCGGGAAAAATCCGAGGTGGTGCTTGGAAGAGGCAGCAGGCAAAGGAAACTGCTCACCTCCCCAGGAGGGAGTTGGGAATTTTAAAAAGACATGTGAAAAGCCACTCATAGAGGGCAAGAAAGTAGAAACACTAATGCAGGAGGGAACAAATGTGGGGGCCCAGGTGGGGAATTGGCAGCCCGATGAACACAGAGGAGGAAGGCCCGGCGGAGCCAGGGACCTTCTTTCCAGCAAGGAAGGGGGCGGACTGGGGGAGTGCCATCGTGGAAGGATCCGGATCCAGGCACCGGCCTGTAGACAGGTTTACTCTATCAGGGGGGAAAAAAAAAAAATCTGTGACTTGTGTATATGTTGACGCTTCTCAAACCTTAAGAAACGTCTAGTTTTTACCTTTTTGCAAATATTTAATAATTTTCTTATTCATAATGCTTCTAAGTGTCGGGAAAGAAGTAACTTAGGGAGTTTTGAAAAGCTTTTGTTTTTAAAGAGGTCGTGTCTCCCAGGAAATGTAAGTTTGCAAACAGTTCTCAAGGAATTTGCTTTTGGCTAGAGCCCAGGCAGCCTCCCACCCCCATCCCCAGCAGACACAGTTGAGGAATAGGGAGCCCTGGACTAGAGCAACTTCGCTCAGGACACTGGGATCCCAGAAGCGAATGGGCAGTTGTCTTAAGTTTTCTTTTTTTGGCTTTGTAGAATAGCCAAATGAGTCCAATATGTCCTTAGACAATCCAGACCCACATAGGTGAACTCATCTCCCTCCCTGTTTCTGCTTAAGTTTTCTGAAAATCTTCATCTGTTGGTTCTAAGAACTGACTCATGTCTATAAATACCTTTTACCAGGTTCTCTTCCTGTCTGGACACCACGAGTAAGTCAGTGACTTTACAGCTACACGCCAGGATTCCCGATGAGGTGCTGCCGTGCTCTTTGTGCAGGCAGGTGGGGGTGGGGGCTGTGGGAAGCAGAAACTCCCAAACTCTCAAAGAGGACAGGGAGCAGCGTCCTGAAAGAGCAGCGCTCAGGCGGCAGAAGAGCTGAGGGTCCGTATTCTGAACCTGCTTTCTCTCTGTCCCCTGCCTTGTGTGACTGAGGTTGGGGAAGGCCACGGGACCAGGGGAATCTGGTGACCTCGGGGTCCCATTCTTGCTTGGCAGGAAGAGTCCTGAGCAACTTTATTTTTCAGTTTCTCTATCAGCAAAGCAGCTCTGTCGGTAAAGGGCAAATTCCGGCCGTTTGGTGTGTCCTGCACTGGTAGCTCCAGTATTTCCATGTCTGGACATATGTTCTTGTGAAATGAATGAGTGGGATGAGGTCATGGGCCCACGGCTGTGAACACTCAACTGGGCTTGTTTCTGGCTACAAAAAGCTCAAGAAGGGGGAGCGCTTTGGGGAGGAAACAGTCTTCTGAAGAACTTTGTGTGGAGGTGACTTTGAGCATGTGTGGGAAGTCAGTCTTCTAGAACCAGTTCTTTCATGTAAACCAGACCAAGATGAGAAGGTGATTGAGGGAGAACAGAGAATGAAGCATCCCCTCTCAGTAGTGGTAGGAATGGTGGCTGTCGTATTGTCAGCAGTAAGTGACATTTCTAGAGGACCTCAGTGCAAGAGGCCCCATTCTGTTTTACACTCTGTGTCCCATTTGATGTCATTAAACCCTGCAACAACCTGTACTACATTGGATGGTGAAAAAATGGTGTTGCTCCTAGCATTTTGACAAATGGCACGGGCTGGACCAGTGTTGTCATATTCCAGATTGCATCTCTTTTAAATAGATACTTAGTTCTTTTAGGGCCTCTTCTGTTTGTGCTTTGTGGTTTGAGAGCCTTCGTGTTTGATATTTGCGGAAGCCCACGGGTGGAAAACAGGGCACCTGGGGGTCTCTGCTCATCTGCATTCTGTGTGAGGATGCAGCGGACTATGGTGTACACAGTCTTTGTATTGCTGAGGTTCTTTTGGGCAACAGGCACCATTTTTCATCATTTGACAAGAAAACCTTTCTTGCATTTGACCTTAAGGACCTGAATAGCATAGGCAGAAATAAGGCAATCAAGAAGATGTTTTAAAAAGAAAAATAAGGGTTTTTTGGTCCTCCCACCCACATGTCCTAGAAATCCCATAATTAGTGCAACAGTCTTCCTCTGCTGATGTGTTTCCTAAGTCACTCCCAGAAAGAACTTGGGTGGTGTATATTGTACATTCATTCTAAATAAGGGTCTTGGGTTTTCTCCCCCGCTCCCGAGATATATTAAGACGATTGCTTACTGTAAGGTTTTATTTATTTTTTCTATGAAATACCAGAAACACTGAGTCCTAGAATTCCAGATAGAAGTCATTGACTTCAAAGTGATTGTGGCCACATCGAATTAATAAACTCAAATTACTGACATAGTGAATAAAAATAGCTAAAAACAAGTCCAGGCCCCATGGTTTTAAGAGCCCAACTCCCACTCAAACTGTAGGATGTGAGGGAGTCCTGATCCTCTAGAGCTGAAGAGTGTGGTGACCGATAGCCACTTTTCATTTCTTCTTCTTTCTGTATTTTGCCATCTTCGTCAGCTTGAACTAATTTGATTATTCCGGAAGTGGACACGTATTTCTCAAGCTCCCGTGTTCTTGAGACCTGTGACAGCCTCTGAAGACAAGAGGCAGAGGAGGCCCCTGCCCTCATGGAATTGAGACTAGCAGGGAGATGGCTGTTCAGCCAGGACCCTGACGTTTCGAGTCCCGATGGCAGCGAGTGACTTGGAGAAGCGGGACATGGGCATAACCGACGTGTAGCCCAGTCTGGGGCTGGTGGCCAAGGGGGGCTCTTTTGAGGCCTGGACATTGAAGCCACGCGCCGAGGGTGGGCTCATGAGAGCCAGGGCTGTCGGGGGTGAGGTGATGCTGTGGCACGGTCTCATCACCGCCAGGACAGTGGCGCTCCAAAGATCGGGGGCTCTTAAGTTCATAGCTGCAGCGACTCCCGTGTCCTTAGGGAGGGAGGACGCCGATCCCTGAGGGTGGAACCTACTTCCCCTTTCACTTCAAAGTCTGCTTCTGCATCTAAAAATGAACCGAAGCCCCATCTGTTTGCTGATGTATTTGAAAACCCTTGAAAATGTTTGTTATTTTTATGCGGCTTCATGCGACTCTTCTCCCAGAGCTGCTCCCCCTGTCCCTGTGGTTTCTCGGCCACTCCGGGGACCCGTGTGCATCCTCTCCCTCGGAGGGGGGGGGTCGGGGCCGGTAGAGGCTTCTGGGCCGTTTCTTCAACACGAGGCCCGTTTTCATGCGGTCTTTGTTCTCAGCATGATGAACTTTATTCCGGTGAAGACGGAGAGCTCTCGATGTACCTGAAATTCTCTCCCCTCTGTTCGTTAGACCTACTGACAAAGACGTGCGTGTGTTGATTAACAGATGCTAATGGTCATCTCTGGGTGACAGTTTTCTGAGAATGAGTCCTCACTGGGCTGTAACTTTTGTGATGTTATTTATAGTGCGGCACCTCACGCTGCTGGCGAGCGGCGGGTGGGTAGATGGGAGAGGGACAGAAAAATCACACAGGACCATACCCAGGGTCCAGCCAGTTTGGCCTCAACTCTGCTAAGGGATGTTTTTTATACGATGTCATGTTTTCTCTTCCTTCTGGATCTGATCTCCTGGCCCCTGACCTGGTCTCCCTGCACCCGTTCCTGGCCCCTGCTCCACCCTCTTTCCCGCTGCACAGAGTGACCCTGGACATTCCCAGTCCCACCCCACGCGTCCTGCTTGTGGCAGGAGGCCTCCACTTGCTCTTAGGATGAAGTCCATGGTCTTTCAGCTGCCCTACCCGGCCCCGCATCACCTGCCACCCCTGTGTCTCCAGCCTCCTTGCCTCACACCCCGTTCTCCAGGTGCCATGGGTGTGCCCCACTCTCCTCGTGTCACCCATGCTCTTTCTTCATAGTGTTCACCCTAGCTGTAGTGACAGGTTTGTTTTACAGCTATGCAGTTCACATTGGCCTCTCCTATTGGACGGCAAGCTCAGCGAGGCCAGAGGCCTTCCTGGTTTTTATTTACCCTGGGACCCCTACACTTAGCACATAAAGCTGCGGTCCCCAGCTCTGGGCTGCGGACCTGTACTGGTCTGTGGCCTGCTAGGAGAACTGGGCCGCACAGCAGGAGGTGAGAGGCGGGTGAGCGAGTGAAGAAGCTTCATCTGTATTTACAGCCGCTCCCCGTCGCTGGCATCACTGCATAAACTCCGCCTCCTGTTAGATCAGCTGCGGCATTAGAGTCTCATACGAGCGCAAACCCTGTTGTAAACTGCTCATACGAAGGATCTAGGTTTCATGCTCCTTATGAGAATCCAACGCCTGACGATCTGAGGTGGAGCTGAGGTGGTGATGCTAGTGCTGGGGAGCGGCTGCAAATACAGATTGTCATTAGCAGAGAGGTTTGCACGATAAATGTAATGAGCTTGAATCATCTGGAAATCATCCCCCCCACATCCCCTGCCCCAGTCTGTGGAAAAATTGTCTTCCGCGAAACCAGTCCCTGGTGCCAAAAAAGTTGAGGACTGCTGACATAAAGGTACTCTATAAGTTTTTATCAAATATTTCTTTCTCTCTCTTTCTCGATAACTGTCCCAGAATTGGGTGGCTAGGAGCAATTCCTGGATCCCTGTTTGCCTAAGAGCCAGTAACCATTCTCTCGTTTTGGGAAACAGGCCTTCTCTTTGCGGTGGTCCTCATCTTGCGTGTTCCTTTCCTGAGGCGGCTACACACGGTATCTCGTTGCATCTCATGGACTTCCTGTTGGTTCTGAGAAACCCTATTTTACAAACAGCTGAAGCTCAGAGGTGGTCAGGAATTTGCCCCCTTGTTGCAAGTGATAGACGAGGATCTGAAATAAAGATCTTTGTTTCTGGTCTGAAGCTGGGACTGCCCTTTCTGAATTGTTTCCGTGCCTGTCTCCTAAACTTCACAGTGAAGAGTAGACCGTCTCTCACCAGTGGTGTTCTGACTGGAGGGTGTAGAAAATAACAAATGAGAAGTCACTTAGGGGAAAACTGTAATGAGGTTGTTTGCATTCCTAACTCCTAGAAAGAAATCTAGCCTTGGAAACCAGAGGCTAAGCAATAAAGTTAGGCTCCTTAGATGTCATTGTGTATTAAACAGAAAGCTTGTTTTCTCTGGCTGTCAAGAGTTCCCATGAGAGTTTGTGGAAGAAGGAACTTGACTCAGTAAGTAACCCGCTAAACATGTTATACCCTTTTCTTCAGCTACAAGTAAATGTCTCAGTTATGGTGAGTGGATACATTGTGGCACATTGGGATGCGTGAAATGGAGCCCACTGTGCCGCCTCCCTGGAAACGACAGTCCTGCATTACTGCCTCGCTGCTGAGTGATGTTGTGAATGTGGAGTGAAGGCTAGGGCGGAGGGAGGAAGGGGCAGGGGGAGAGGTTAGCTCACATTAAACTTCTGACCACCCACACCTAGTGGAAAACAGTGCTCTCCCACCGCCAGAGGCAGCGAATTAGGCTGGCGATGTACTGAGGGAGGGGAGAGGAATGAGGATAGATCCCGCTTCACCTGAAGACAGACTTACCCAAAAATGCAGACGGATGGGAAATCCCAGGCTCTGGACTCTGGTGGGCTTGAGCTGGGATCTGTGCCCTCCTTCTCACTGGCCTCAACAGGTTAGTTAGTCATTCTAAGCCTCAGTTTCCCATTCAGTAAAAGGGGTATGATAAAGATAAAACCTGGTAGGATAATTGCGAGACTCGAATACCCTAGGAGTATAAAGTTCCCAGCACTGGTTTCAATGAAGCTCAGCAAATATTCATTGATTCAGAGGGGCCAGGGACCAGATCATAAAAGTCATCATGGGCGTATTTGCTGAGGGAATCCCTGGGTGCTGACATTGCTCTACGAGTTCTGGATCAAAAGATGAGCAGGGTCTGTTCCTACAGTCAGGGAGCTCCAGACAGAGAGCAACTGGCCACTCCGAATCTCACATGTGTGTGCTTTCATGTCTCAGTGTTCTGGAACCCAGAGGGTGTCTCACATGACGGCATGTTATAGTTGAATTGGCAGCGTTCTTTTATTACTTAGAGGTGCATGGATGGAAGGATGGTGTCTTGGGATCTCGGAGACCCAGTGTCAGATGACTCCTTAGAGCAGTTCTCAGAGCTTGGCTGCCTAGTGGATGAGGGCTTGGGTCTAGAGCCCTCCTCCTTACGACCTTTGGGGCAACACCCCCTTTCCTGGAACGGAACAGATCTGGTGGTGTTAGGCTGCCATTTCAGCGAGTTCTTGGTTAAGGGTGGGAGGGGTGATATCACAAGGCTCATCTTTGAGGCTGCAACTCAGTATATTCATCTGGAGAAGTATGCTGGCGGTGAATTCAGGGGAGAAGTTTTCCCTCATCTGTAGGAGTTTAATTTTTAGCAGTTGGGATTGTGAGTTATTTGTCGAAAGGCACTCCCACCGCTAAAGCCCTTGTTTGCACCTGGTGGAGACAATAAAGCTTTTAAGAGCAAAACATAATTTCCTTTGCTACTTGTTTCTTTTCTTAGCGTTTTAGAAAATCCCACTCAGTATCCTTGAGTCCTTGAACTCCTTTCCCTACTACTCAGAACTCAACACGCAACACACAGACACGTACACGCTAACCAGTCTGAAGGGACCTTGGCTTTCCCGCACACACAGGCACTGGAGTTGTAGCAACGTGTACCTGCCCCTGAGTTGGCCACCTGGATGTCACCTCTTGCCTGTGGCATTGGCCTAGGGTGGGACTTCTGAACATAGTCGTGTCACTCTCTCTGGTTCCCTTCAGAGGGAGCTCCCTGTGGAGTAATCGAGTCTCCACTTGTCCAGGTGCTGAGGAGTGCTTGCCCGCGTAGGTAGGGCCAAGAAAACAGGAGTGAAAAGGGCTCAGTTTCCACCCAAGACAGCATCCAGCGTTTACATTACATTTCAAGGCCGACTGGGTAGATCCAGGTTGTCGTTGGCACTGGGGAGCCAAGTATTCGAGGCTAGAGGCCATTCTCCGAATAGAAGGCTTCCCGGTGAGTGGAGAGGAGCAATCCCCGATGGCTCAGGGCTAACTGAAGCCATCCTGGGAGGAGGAGATCTAATTAAGTCTGACTCCTCAGAGGACTTGAATGGTTACATGTGCAGAAATGCTAATTTTGTGGCCTTCCACGCGTGGCTGGGGGACTCAAGAAGGTCTGTGCTGCCACACCAGCCCTCACGGCCTCACCAGGCGAGCTGGGCAGTGGACGGGCAGAGGTGCCCTGTCCGTTCCGTGTTGCCGTGACCCTGATAGAGAAAGTGGAAGGCAGAAGGCTGCTGTTGGTGTTGCTGTCCTTGACCTTGTTGTTTTAATCTGTTTACGTTAGGGTGGGGTTTGTATTTTGAATTAGGAGTTAACTTCTCGAGCCCGGGTCTTCTCTGTGATTCCCAAATCCTGGGTCTCGGGGAAGGTGCTGCTTTCGAATATCCTGAGATGATGCGGATGCTCCTCCCAACACACTCACAGCCACAGCACAGTCACGCACTCGCACACACGCAGACACACTCACAGCCCTCCAGGAGACCGCGGGGGCTGCGGTGGGGACAGTCGTCCTCAGTGTGGCTGTCCTGGCTGTCAGTATGTGGGCATCCAGGTAATACATCCAGATCCAGATTCACCTCCAGGATGGAAATCGTTTCTTTCCTTCCTTCCCACTCAGCCTTGCTCAAGAAATGTGCCAGGCATTTTCAGTGTCTCCTGCCTGGACCCTGAAGGGTACCCAGCCTACTTCTGCTTATAAAAATAGGTGGGGGCTTGCTTTTCAAAAGCAGCAGTATTTCTGATGCGGCTAAATTTGGACAGACCCTCCTAGACTGTGGTCAAGGGCTATGAACGCTGCCTCGCCTGAGCACCGTGTTGGTTTGTGCATTCCGGTGACTCATCGCTGCTTGCGGTGCTGGTGGTGCTGGGCAGAGGGGTCCTTGTGCACGAGCCCCCAGGAGGCAGCAGTGCTTTGTCTCATCTCTCCTCTGACTCATCCCCTGGCAGCCAAGGACCCAGGCTGCCTTCATAGCCCAGATGTGTGTCTTAGGGGTCTGCTGGTCCCCAGATGTGTGAAACTAAGACAGCTTAGTGAGTTGGAGGGTTTACTCAGGGTGTGTCTGCGTGTGTGGGTGGGGTGGGGCGGAGAGGGTATCTTCCTGCTCTGAATTCTGAGAATGAAAACTTCTAGGTGGTTTTGCTTTTTTTTCAGTCACCTATCTAAAGACTGTACTCTGGTGTGTCTGGTGTGTTCAAATCCTTTTTCACAGTTGGAAAAATTCAGTCTTGGCTCCCTTTCATTTTAAGTAGTGGTTTAACCTAGTCTTTTTAAAATTTTTAAAAAGTTTTTTGGAGACAGAGTCTTGCTCTGTTGCCCAGGCTGGAGTGCAGTGGCACAATCATTGTTCATTGCAGCCTCGAACTCCTGGGCTCAGGTGATCATCCTACTGCAGCCTGCTGAGTAGCTGGGACTACAGGCACATGCCACCCTGCCTGGCTAATTTTTAAAAAATATTTTGTAGAGATGGGGTTCTGCCATGTTGCCCAGGCTGGTCTTGAATTCCTGACCTCAAGTGATACTCCTACCTTGGCCTCCCAAAGTGCTGGCATTACATGCATGAGCCACCGTGCCCAGCCTTACTTAGTCTTAAGTTCCAGAAATGCTTCACAATCAAGCCATTGAAAGACAGGCTAATAAGTCATTCTAGTCCTGTATTTGGAGGGTGAGCTCCCTGAGAGAATGTGTTGGCAAGAACTTAAAAATGTCAGTAACGTGTAGATGGTGATGGAAGTGTCATACCCTTGAAGACGTATACGACACAGTGACAACCGAGAGAGGCGTTAGGGTGTTGAAAGAAAAGAGTGATTATTGTATATCCTTTTCAAGTCCTGATTCATCATCCTCTCAGTAGCTCTTCCCTCAGCCTCCTGTGTGCAACTTTGGCTGGACGTGGCTAACTGAGTTCTGAGTGGGGGCCGGAGGGTTTTTAATCCCTTTGCTCACAGAGTTCTGTCATACAGCTGACAGCTTCCGGAGACATCCTCCTCTTCCCCAAAGGAGTGGGGTCAGTGTGCTTTCTGAGTAACCTCCTTGGACCATTGGTTCAATAGTTTGGATAGTAAAATGAGGAAAGGCATTCTCTTGCTAAAGTGCAGCTTAACTGGGGGCGAGAGTTGTTAAAAGGAGAGGCAGCATGGATGATATGTGTTGATAATGCACTGAATTTAGGAGACCTGGAGACTCTGCCTCTGAACATGGAAACCTTGACTCAAACTGCCAAATGTGACTGTCTCCAAGCTGCCTTCAGCTTCCAGGATCCTGTCATCAAAGTTGGTTTCCAGCAGCCTCCAGGGTACCCTTGGCCCTTCGTGCTCTGTCCCCACCCCCTCTCTTCCCAGTTTCACCTGTAGCCATGCAGCTGCCCCCTCACCTCTGGGCACCCTCTTTCTGGGATGCCCTTTCTGCTTTTGTTTACTGGAGGTCTTGTTTAAGAACAAACTCAAGTGCCCCCAATTCCTAGGCAGAACTAGGCTCTTCTGTTCCTACTTCCCAAAGCATCCTGTGCATGCCCCTAGTGTCCTGTAGGTATCAGGTTATTTTTCTGCTTCTGCTGGCTGGTGAGGCATCCACAAGTAAGGCTGCCTTATTCACCTTTGTGTCTGTGGGTTCGGGAAGGCACTCGGTGAAAGTGAACGGATCAAACTGAGTTAAACCTTTGAGTTACACTAGTAAAGCTTAGGTTCTTCAGAATGAAAGCATGGTAAAAGATGGCCTTTGTGTGCCGTTTATTTTGTGCCCTTTTTTCTAACAAGTTGATACCATGCTGTTACTTTGTTTTGTTGGTATCACAGTGTGCACTTTGTACTTCTAAACTTTAGGATAATATGGATCATTAGTCATTTTTGTCATGAATAAGTGTGGTATCGCAAAAAAAAAACAAACCAAGATCTGTTAAAGGGAATGGTGAATTTTGCTGCTTTGGAACTTGGTAAAAGCTGAAAGTTAGTTTTGTAACTCAAGGTGCCCGATGGAAATCAGTGTGTCATTTCGGCTGCACTGTGATGGCTGAGCCCTGCTGGGCTCATTGCCATCAAACTGCTGTGTGTAGTGAGGGTGACAAATGGGGAAGAAACTCACAGCCTGGTAAAAACATTTAATCTTTAGAAATACTCTGTGTGTCTATCTGTGTCTCCCCTTTATTTTAAAAATTAGTTGCACAAAAATCCAAATTTAGTTATCAAATACATTAGGAGCACATTATTCAACTTGTAAGAAAAGTCTATACCTTCAAAAGAATTCACTGTGGGTTTCCCTGGCTCTTGGCATAGAATTTTATTTATACCAAACTGAACAAAAAATTCAGCAACATCACAAATCCCTTTAAGTAGTCAGTGAAAATAACTATTCATACAATTTTACCCCCCAAAATGTGCTTTTGAAAAGTGAGGTGAATCTAATGTTATCATATGATGCCTCTCTGGACAGGTAGAAGAGAGATCTAGCTTTAAAAAAAAAAAAAAAACCTAAGAGCTTTTTAAACTTACTGAATCTGTCAGTTTTGTTCAACAACTTTTTTGTATTGTTCATAGCATTTTGAAATAGGGGGTAGCCCAACTCTGAAAAACTCTGAACTTTAAAAAAAATATGTTGTATGAGCTTTAAAGAGAATGGATAGATGGAGAAATTGAGGTGTTTTTCTTGTAACTCATTAGCCATATTGCCTTTTTTTTTTAAAAGCATATTTATAAAGTAGTAAATAAACTGAACACTGATCTTGTTCATGTTGTTTGAATTGAACCTCTTTGCCCAGCCAGCAAATACATCCTCAAAGTTGTTTTTGCTTCCTCAATAGCTCACCTTCTATGCCCCCAGCATGGTGCTAAATGCAAAAAGGTTCCTTGTCCATTAGTCAAGTATGGTTTAGTCTGGAGAAAAGGCACCTGTGTCTGAAGCTGCTACTTCTGTAAGTTCTATATAAGAACATCAAGTGCCCACGTCAGAGGGACTAAATACACCAGGGCAAGAAGCTTTCTTCTAGGTCTGGGGTTGTTGCTGTTGTTGTTTTCAGTTGTGTACCCCAGCATGCTGTGCACAAGAGGAAACGGTGGAGGGTGGTGGCAGGGGAAGAAGGAATGAAGTCTCCTCCCACTGTTGTTGAATGCTTAGGGCTGCCCTGAGATGTAGGCAGTGCATTTTTTGTTGCAAGGAGCTTCGGTTTCAAGGCGGCGTGTATGGTACTCATTTATTGATCATTTTTAAAGAGCGATTTGTTGTTTCATTTTCATTTCCAATGAAGTGTCCTTTGGGGAGCAGAGGTGTTTTTTGTTGTTTAAAGCACTGTTTATAACCTTGGAAGAATTTCATTGGAAAGAGTAGAGGCTTTGGAATTACATCTTTATTCCATACTAACTGGGTGACCTTCGACAAGGTATTAATCCGTACAATAGTCACTTACCGAATGCAGTTCCTGTTGTATTCCAGAAATCATGCTGGGCCCGCAAAGACGTCATGTTCAGGAGAGCGAGATACTACTAGTGACAGAACAGCTAAGTTAGGCTCATGGACCAGAGCAGGGACCGCCCCCCCCCCCCCCACAATCTGCAAGGATTGGAGCAGCGTGTTGGAGGAGGGGCAAAATCTGAGTCAGAATCTATCTCCTTTTCTGAAAATAAGAATAATAGTACCCCAGAGATTTAGTGCTGAGTGTTAAATAAAACAAGACTGGTAAAAATGCCTTCACGTGTAGAGTTGCTTGAATGAATGCTGGTTCCCATCCTCTGAACCCTGGGAAGCCAGTGTCTGACGGGTGTGTGGTAGGAGTGTGCTCAGTCTACAGGGAGGCTTCCGGCGAGGTGCGATGGAGATGAACATACAAACCCCAGGAAAAAGGAGGCACCGAAGGAAACGGAAAGCTTGCAGTTGGAAAAGTGTCCCAGAGCAGGTGGCGTTTCTCTCTCGTGAACTAGTTATTAACTAAGATGACTTTCATCTACACGCTTAACACTCTGCATGGGAAGTTTTGGGGAAGGGTAGGCATCTACTTTCACATAAAGTAGTCAGTGCCCGAGCTGGTCCTTGCTGATGATGACCTGATATTTCGGTTATCCAGTGATGGGCTTCTGTACTGTAGTATATTTGCCTTATATCATGCTGAATTATTTATTAAAACCACTAACTGATGCAACTAGTAAAACATTTTGGTTTTTTCCTTGTAACCTTTGATGAAAACAGCACTGTTTTAGAACTGCGACACAGGGCTTTCCTACTGAGCGAAGTTTTACAACTTTGCTGAAAGTAGTGTGACCCACTCTCTGTTGTCTTCAAGTATTTAGCAACTGGAGGAAAAGAATTGGTGTATTTCAGATGATCCACAAAGGGAGTATGTTCTGTGGTTCTCTGTTTCTTTGATTCTTCAATTCGTGAACCAAGAGATAGATTCATTTAAAATGATGAAATTTAGAAAATTGGATAATTGATATTCACCTTTAGAAGGAAACAAAGTGTACGTGCTGGTGTGGTGAAGCCACGTATGAAATCCTCTCAATACTTAAACTAGACCTATTGGGTGTTTTTCAGACTTGATCTATAGGTGGAGATTCTAATGATCTCATATAACAGAAGTTATATCAAGGACTATTTAACTTCAAAAAACTTTAAAATACAGAATTAGAAATACTTGAGACAAGTTCAGTGAAAGATACTTTTAAATTGTTACTGTATTTTGGCTTTTATTGGCTTCAATAACACGCAGGCCATATATGAGCGAAATTTTGTTATTTCACAGAATGACGTGGGCTTCAGTTTCTCCTGATCAGAACATGTCCATATGAGTGGAGGGATTGTAATTTTCATGTTCTAACAGTGCTTGAGAGTTGAACAAGTATTTTGGGTGAGTAGTTAGTAGTCCTTTGATCATATTTGTATTTGCCTTTTCTTTCAAGAGCCTGGATAATGAAGCCTTCTGATGGGTCATGGGTCAGCAGGGCAGGGGGTGTTGGGTGGAGGATGGAGAGGTGCGGGACAGACCCAGGAAGGTCTGGCTCCCCGTGCACAGCGCTGCCCCCAGCTACAGCTGGCACCAAAGGCACCAAAGCAAAGTCGTTTCCTGAACCTTGGGTTTCCTGTATAGTCTGGCTAACTCTAGGGTGATCTCTAATAAAGACAAAGGCCAAGGGACAGAAATATCTTTCTTTTGCTCCTGGCAAATACCATTTTGATTCCATCTCAATCTAACTGTCCAGAAAATTAGATTGAAAGCAGGACATTGCCAGGAAGTAAATCAGATTAGGGCTTCCTCTGTCACAGCCGCCAGCAGATGTTTCATTTTGCAGTGCACTTCCCTCATTTATATGAAGTCGCTGATGGCCCCTCCGAGGAGCAGGGCACTTGCAAACTGACGGAGCAAATGGAGGCATCGGGTGATCCTCCGGTCCACGGGACCTGGATGATTCGATTTACTGAAAATCCTGCTGATGGCTTCATTTTGTCCAGAGAAGTGTCTGCACCCCTGTTGCTTTCTCTTTATTTGGATGCCTGCAATGACCTCATTGAAGTCTTCATCTCCTCCTCACAGCTCATGCAGCACTTGCCAAAAAGCCAGGCCTCGGATAGGGCTGGAGTGGGAGCCCCAGCATCCAGGTGCAGCACAGGTGTTTCCGGAGCCTTCTATTTGGGTGCTTCTGGAAAGGGTGATCTGTTCTTGCAAGGTGTGACAGGAAGACAGAACTAGGGGAGAAGTATGGTGAGGCGGGGGAAGCACAGCTGTGTATGGCAGGAATAAGGAACTGCCCGAATTTATCTTGAGGTTTCTATTTCCTGTTGAAATATTTTGCATTCCAAGAACCCCGAGGAGTGTTTTTGACACTTGATATGAAGCAGCTCTAATTTTTCCTGTTGTGTTGAAACCTTCAGGAATGGGGCCTGTGTACCTCTGGTTAAAACAGTGCCCAAGAAACCCACAAATGGGCTCTGGAAGTTCATTTCTGCAGTGACTGGGTCACAAACATAATTGTCCCTTAGAAATAAATTATGAGGTTTATAATGGCTGGGGTCTTAAACCACAGGAGCCTATTTGAACCCCCACGGTGCTTGTCGAGTATCAAGTTGTGCCACCTGTCCTGTCTAACCATGTCTGTAGGGTTAGAGGCATTTAGGAGTCCTGTCTGGAAGAGTGAGGACGTCTTTCCCTCATACTGGCCTGGGGAATGGAACAGGAATTCCTCCTTCCCCTCACTTCCCGTGGACCAGGTGGTCGCGGATGTGGAAATGCCCCAAGCTTGAAACCACTGAAGATGGATCCCATGTCTTGGGGCAGAGGCTCTGGGGTAAGGCAGGGATTGGGGGCTGGAAGGGACCCCGGGAAGGACTTGGAACCAGACCCATCTCCCATCACGTGACGCTGCACAATCACCCCTTTCGTTGTTCCTGTGATCTCTAGACTTGGTCTGCTGCTTCCCCTGGCACTGCCGTCGTCTGCTTCGGATCGAAATGGATTAAACGCAGAATGTCACTGGGAAGCAGGTCAGGGTAGGGCTCCTGTGACTCTCCTGGGTTTTCTTCTATTCTGACTAAAATTGGTCTCACCAGTTTCCCTCGGCTTTTCTCTCCCTGATGTAATCATGTGTCGTCTTGTGGTTTTGAATGTGACTGATTAGCTTATGTAGGAGTCAAAATACCTTAGTTTTTTTTCCAGATCCAATAGCAGGGACATATCCAGGCTTTTTATTGTGGGATACGATCTCTATGTATTTGGGCTAAATTATTCTATTTATTGATAACCTCAGTCATTATCCTGCTTAGCTGTCAGAATCGGATGTGAACCCAGTGCTTATGGAGCCTTTATTTACGTCTGGTTTCTTTCCGAAAACAATTCTTCCTCATGCCCTAGTTTCATGTTGTGATTTTAGCAGAATTAATCTGAAATGACTCAAAATTATACAATTAATTGCATTCAGCTTCAATTACAGTTTGTGTTGGCTGAGCCAGGCCCCCCATCCTCCCTGGGGAAGTCGCTTGCACATGGCAGCTGCAGTAGGTGCTAAGGCCCTGCGGACTGCCCAGGCAGCCCACGGGCTTCCAAGGGAAGGCATTTGGGGGCTGCCAGTCTCAGGTGGGCAGTGCCTCAGTAGCAGCAAATGCAGTTGAACATGGGTGACACACCAAGTTAACAGGAAAGACCAAGTGTCATGAACTCTGGGGGTAAATGTTCAACCCTTTTCTTTTGTAGAAGAAAACTCAGATTTTCAGTATTTGGGGTTGGAGAAGGGAGGATCTGGGTGGGTTTAAGGTTGTGAAGGCAGCCAAGCCCCGAGGCAGGGGAGCTTCTGTCCTGGGGCATTCCTTTCGCTTTCTCCTTCCTGCTGTCTGCAGGCAAGGGGTGTGCCTGGCCACGGGAGGGAAGGGCCTGGGTGATGGCCCAGGCAGGAGTGGGATTTGTACAGGGAAGGTGGAAGTGGGGGGGTGGGTGTGTGCAGAGAGAGGGCAGAGAAGTGCTGTTGGGGGGTTCCTGGGGGAGGAGGGTCTGTGGTTGACTCAGCCACAGGTCTGGGCTGATTTTTCCCGGATGAGCTGTCTTTAGATGGGCATAAGTAAGTCAAGGACTGCCTGTGTTCAACTTCTCCTTTGGAGTGTTCTTATTTTCTTCACAAACTGTGACTTCATTCACACTATTTGGCAATACAGGAGCGAATTTGGAGCCTAGTTCTTTTTGGCAAGAAAAGGTCATTAATTTCAGTCGGCTCCCCACACACTTCACAAATGTGCTTGAAAAAAATAAAGTGCCCCTTATGGCCACACAGACACCATGCAGTAGCCAGGAGTGCTGAGTTTTCAGATAGAGAGGACAGCCGTTTATGTTGATGCTATGAGAAAGAGTCCCCCGGAAGCATTTTGAACAAATAGCTGCCAGGAAAGTGATGTGAATTGCAGAAGTATCAGTGAGCCCGTAGGATATATTCATCATTTATCATTCCAGATTCCTAAAGATTGTCTGAATCTCTTTGATTCCGTAAACACTGATCAACTTTTAAAGGTGATGGAAGTCTGGCTGTGCCAAACCTTCTCATCCATCTTAGTGGATTTAGAGAAAAAGCCTCGCTGCGGTGTTTTGATTAACTGGGGTCTTACCTGCATGGTTTTTCTTACACTTAGTATCTAAGAACTCAGGGATGGCAGGAAACTTCCTTCTGCTCTTTTCTTCATCTATAAATGAATGTCTGAGTAGGGAGTGAGAAGTTCATAATAAACCTCTTACGCTGTAGGTCCAGCTACGCTCACTTATTTGCTCCTTTTTTTCTGATTTCTCCCTGTACTGGGTTGAACATCGTCTCCCCAAAATCCATGTTCACTTGGAGCCTCAGAACGTGACCTTACTTGGAAATCGGGTCTTTGTAGATGTAATTAGTTAAGGTGAGGTCCTAATAGGTTAGGGTGGGCCCTCAGTCTCTCCTGACTGCTGTCCCTGTAAGTGGCCACATGGAGACAGAAGGAGATACACAGGAAGAAGCCATGAGAAGATGGAGGCAGCGACTGAAGCGAGGCATCTGCCAGCCAAGGAACGCCGGGTCTGCCAAGGAGCCACCAGGAATCGGGGAAGGGAGACGTGGAAGATTCTCCCTCGGAGCCTCTGGAAGGAACCAGCCCTACTAGCACCTCGACTGCAGACTTTTGTCCTCTGGGACTTGAAAGAATAAATTCCTATTGTCTTAAGCCACCTAGTTTGTGGCACTTTTTTTCTTGTGGCAGCCTCATTGTACTTCTGAGTCTTCTTTGCTTACTTTTTAAATTAAATGGGGTACTCACTGCTGCTCATTGTAAATTGCCTCTTGTCCACCCCACGTTTAAGAGCTGTGAGTGTGCCCTATTCTAGTCTTCCTTCCTGTCCAAGGCTCCGTAGGAGGCTGTTGTTCGGAACACGAGAGATCCTGCCCAGGTGTGACACCCTGCCGGCTGTTCTCAGCAGTGGATTGAGGATGGGTCCCTGAAAGTCTTGAGCATCTAGACTTTAAAATTGTCATCCACTGGGCCGGCTTCCACACACAGGCTCTCTGCCTGCTTCCATCTTGCTTTTCTGCTGTTCAAGACAATTTGGGGCTGATGCAGAGGCAAGTGGATGGATGAAGTGGAAGAAGAGAAGACAAAGGCCAGAAAATCCCTTCTACACCATGGATTCCCAGATGCTGTCCAGGGTACGGAATGGCTTGAGCTGGGTGGTACTGGGCCATGCCTGTGCCTGTTCCACTGAGGAGCGCACACACGAGCCTTGGAGGAAGAGCTTTCTATACTATAAAGGAAAGCAGAGTGGGGGGATCACAGCTGAGTCATTCCAGTAGTTGAGGGCGGACTTCGTGATTCCAGGTGTGCTGGGAATGCCGATGGCTTCCACCTGCACGGCTGAGGGAAGGTGCTTGGCCGGACTAGGATGGAAAAGTTATTTGCCTGGAGTGATCATGGCAGAGTGATTGAACATTTCAATAAGAATTTAAGGGGTGGAGTCATCTTGGAATCCTCTTCTTGGCCAGTATTCTTGCCAATATTTTCAGAATTTGTTCCAGAGAACAGGTGAGTTCTTAGCCAAGTATTTGGGGCCCAGGTGGAGCAGGAGAATGGCACATATTTGTGCCTCTACTGAAGGTAGGAACTACCTGGCTGTTGGGAGTGAAGAGACGTGTGGGGTTTCTTAGTGGGGGGGGCGGAGGTTGTAGAGTCTAGGAAACCTGGATGGCTCCGTTCTTCCAATTCGTTGAGGCTTGGTGTGTGCCTCTCTGAGGCAGGTGGTGGTAATAATAACAGCACCGTTGACCACATAAGGTGCACACAGAGCACGGGTACCACGTCTGGCTCACTGTGAGCCATTGTCGTTAACTAGCCGAGTGAGCTGCTGGGTCACCTACTGGACTCATCTGACATTAGTCTTCACAGAGTGAAGGAATGAGGTCTGATACTCTCTCGAGCTCTTCTATAAGAATCTCTGTCATCTCTCACTCTGTCAAGTTGGTTTGGAGCAAGCCTGCTGTAAATCATATAATGTTCACAAAGTCGTGTCGTGAAAGTAGCGATTTCCAAAACTAGGCAGCCTAAGAGCTCCACACTACTTGGTGGGGGTATACCGATTTGAAATTTTAAAAGTTGAGCTGTAATTAACACGTGAAAGACTGTTTTGCACAATCAGCCAGCGAGGCATCCCTTCTTTTGTCAGGACCCCGTGGTTGCGGTGTGAGTTAATCTGCTTTCTATGTAGGCCACTGGAATAAAGTTAGATCTAAAACGCTAACAGGGCACAGAGAAGTCTGACTGTCTGGAGCAGAGCCTAGGCTCGAGTTAAACAGAAACTGAGCACTAGAAACAGCTGCCTTAAGACCCCTAATATTCTACACTGCTAGGGTTGCCTTTGAGAACCCTTCAGAATCTTTTGAAAATTATTTTATCACAATATTCCTTACACATTTGGCTACAGACTTTCCCAGTACATCAGGTTGGAGAAAGTAAAGGGAAAAAGCAGGTAAGAGAGAAGTAACATTTGTTAAATTGCTGACTGTGTCCCAGCCACTTGACATGGTGCGTGTTATTCTCAATTTACAGGTGGGCAAGTAAAGGCCAAGGGAGGTAAGGTGACTGGGCTTAAGTTGGCCCTGCTACGAGGTAGTGGAGTTGGGACTTGAACCTAGGTTTGTTTGTCTCTGAAGCTTCCCTGCTGCTCTGTGTGGACAATTCCATAATGACAGGAGGCAGCGTGACTAACAGTCACTGAATAGCACATGGAAATGCTGTAGCCAAGAAACAGTGCAATACGTACTCACTGAAAGATCAAATTAGGTTCTGTACCCCCTGTTAAAGAAGGTGAAAAATTATACAATACTCTAAAACATATTAATGGTTAGAATTCTTTCATAAAGTTTTGGTAGGTGGAGGACACGTTTCTATTTTCTGGAAAATTCCTTGCTGATGGAACACTTTGTTCTCTAATGGTGCTGGGTAAATGAGATTTTGTTCAATTATAATGCTAACTTCTGTGTCCAGTTCTTTTTGACATTATGAGGCCAGGAGAGACGTAGAGTTGTAGGCTGGGAGGTTTTTCTGTTTATCTTTACTGTGTTTATTGATCTGACTCTACTGGGAGTGCTTTTATGCAATTAATCACTTGGAGCATTGTTGTTGTTTTTCTTTCAGTGGGTAAGTATCGTTCTCTACCTGTTTCCTGACTTTTTTATATTTCAGTACTTCCATGTGAGAGAGCATGTGGCCTGCCGGGTGGCGTTTGTCAGCGTTACATGTGCAGGAAGGGCCACATCAGCCTTGAGTAATCCATCCGCCGTCTCTAAGGATGAATCATTCATGAAAGCAGGTTTTCCATCCCGCTCGCTGAATGCAAGCCTTTCTTGCAAAGTTGATTTTTTTTTTTTTTTTAAATTAACCTTGGCTTTCTGTTCCTTTCCCACACAGTTTTTGAAATAGGAGGCCCACGGAGTTGTATTGGTTTTTTTCTGAGTTAAGTCTAAAGCTGTGGGCATTCTTAGCTTCAATTATCAAGTGAGATAATGAATTCTATGTATGAAATCTATGAAGGTCATTGGTTGTGGACTTAGAAATACCTAGGAGAGATTCTTGAATGTGGTGTATGGGTTGTGTGTGTGCATACATTTAGGGTCCATGTAGCTGAAGTCATGGTTCTATCACTACATAATTTTTTTTTAAAAAAGCTCCTTCAGATTTTATGCATTTTAAATGCTCAAAGTATGTGAAAGGGTTTGTGTTTGAGAGAGAGGAAAAAAAACAAAACATAACATTGAGGGTGGGTAAGCTAAGGCATGCCACTCCTTCTGAGCCCAATCCATTCACCCCTTATCCCCATCTCTCAAACTATTTTTTGTGTTTTGTGCATTTTTATTCTTTTTGAATTGCAGCATTGCAGATGGGGAGGGGTATAAAAATCACTCCATAGCTGGCATCCAGTGCTCACTAAGATTTAGTGGGACAAAACCTTATCTTGCCCTCCAAATGGTCCATTCTGCTAAGGCTTTGGAGAACCAGCTGAATTGCACCTTTGAACGTTGTTGCTGGGTTTTCTGCCAACCTTCCAGCTGATGGGGGCAAACCACCAGGCTCTAATACCTACTTTGCTGTGAAATCAGAACAACATCCCCAGGATTTGACATGCAGGAGATGGTAAGATTAGCAAAGCAGTGGCTGAAGACCTCATATGTCCCAGCTCTTATCTCAGAGATTTGTCGCAGACACAGGATTATAAAACATAATATGTGGAGTCTTCTCTGAGATTGTCTTGTTATGTCTGTTTGTTCCTTAGAAAAGCACATCCAAAGGTCATGTGCCAAATTAAACACTCAACTTGCTCACATATTATCTGTATGGAAAAAAAAAACTCTTCCAACCAGACTTCCTCCAGACTTGTTTTGATCAATCTCAGCTTAACCGGCATATGTTATCAGCACATTTAAGAATAGATATGTAATCATTAGCAATAGTGAGATGTTCTACAGTGGCGTGCCAGGGTCACATGAGTCGTGGTGAACAATTTCGGATATCATGACCTCAAATTCCCATGCTGTAATAATTGCCCTAATTGCTTTTTATGCCCATTTTGTGATGTAGTCATTGAAGTGCAGAGAGTTCACATGATAGGTAGGCAATAAGTAGCAAAACTGATACCAATTTTTTTAGGGAAATGTATCCAAAGATCAATTTGTAATAGAAAACAATATCCACTGGGCACTTAGGTTTATATTTATGACAGTAGATACTAAAGAACATTGACCTGAGAACCTTCTTAACATAGAAGCATATTGTGTGGGCTTTGTTGGTGGCTCATGAGTTAATTGGCAACTGAAGGGTTAAGTAACTCGCCCCCCGTGATGACAGGTGCCCGTGAGGAGACTGGAGTCCAACTGCTGAGGATGGTTCTGTGGGGCGTCATTGGGGTGTTTCTGTTTGCCATGAGCAGTTTTTAGTTTGTTCTTTTTTGAATCTATATTTTCATTACTTCTAAAATGAGACCTGGGGTGTGGGCAGAGTGTGTGTAATGTATTCTCTAAACGCTGGGTCTGCTTGCCTCTGTTTGAACGCGAGATGGGCAGGTGAATTCCTTCAGTGGATGGAGGCTGGCTGGTGCTTCGCTGTTCTAAGATAAGAGCATAAGGCCAAATCCGGTTTGTCAATAATAATTTCCTCCTCATTGTTTTGTTTTCTTAGGAAACAGCTTCTATCCAGGGCGCAAAGGGGAAATATGAGGCTAGAAAGCACCACAAGAAGGGTCGTCTTTCCAAGAAGCAGCCAATGGGGCTGCTGATTCAGTGATGGTTCAGCTTCATGAGAGACGAGGAAAAGACATCCAATAGCTAATGTTTGCCTTAACATAGTAATTAGTTCCTCTGTAGCCATTTTATTTTCTAATACTTGAATATCTTGTTACATAGGAAAGGGAGGGTATTTATGTATTTTTACAACCATACCTGTAGTTTCTGTAAATAGTTTCATTACATCAATTTGTTTCATTCTCAGAAATAGATAAAAGACACGAACTGTCTTTTTTAATTTACTGAAGCACATAAATAGTTCTCATGTCCCTTTCAGGATACTTCTTTTATAAGCTGTGATATAGGTCTTCCCCACCAATGACGGCAGCTTCTTTAGAGGCGATTTACAAGAACACAAACACTTCTACCTACCACCTACAGTTTCTGCTTTCTATAAAAATGTTGAGTATGTCATCCCTTTAGAGGAATAAAATGTCTTCCTCCAGAAAAAAAGAATATCTTACTAAAAGTAGCCCAGAGGTTTACTGTCAGTATAGCCTAGAAAATATTAACTGTAGGAGGCAAAGGAAGAATTATGTAGACACACACATACATACATACACACGTATTTATGAGTCACTGACTGGCAGCTGGTGCTGGGTAGAGTTGTGGACCCCACCTCAGCCTTGGAGCTCCCACCTCATCCTCTCTCTGTGACCAGGAGAAGAGACCTCAGGAGCCTCAGAAGCCGCTGTCATGCCTTTTGACACCACCTCCTGCCCCAGCTCCCCCCAGCCCCTGCCCCAATGTAAGTGGCCAGATAAGTCCCTTGAACCATGTGAGTTAACTGAGCAAACCTGTTGACTATTCAGGAATTAGGTGTTGTATGTTTAAATTCTTAGCCTTAAGGTTTTGTAGTTTGATTTTTTTTAAGACTACTTTTTTTTTTTTTTGAGCAGTTTTAGGCTCACAGAAAAATTGAGCAGAGAGTACAGAGATTTCCTATATATTACTATCTCCTTCCTCTGTGCACACACAGCCTCCCCAATGATCAACACCCCTCACCAGAGTGGTATGTTTATTACAACTGATGAACCTGCATTGATGTATATTATCATCCAAAGTCCATAGTTTACATTAGGGTTCTTGGTCTTGTGCATTTTTATGGGTTTTGACAAATGTATAATGATGTGTTTCCATCCTTATAGTATCATACAGAGTATTTTTACTGCCCTAAAAATCCCCTGTGCCTCACCTATTCTTCCTTCCTTCCTCCCGACCCCTGGCAACCACTGATTCTTCCATTGTCTCCATAGTTTTGCCTTTTTAGACTGGCTTATTTCACTTAGTAGTAATACACATTTAAGTTTTTCATTGCCTTTTTGTGGCTTGATCATTCATTTTTAGTGCTAAATAATAATCCATTATCTCAATATACCACAGTTTATCCATTTACCTATTGAAGGGCATCTTGGTTGCTTGCAAGTTTGGACAAGTATGAGTAAAGCTGCTATAAACATTCATATGCAGATTTTCATGTGGACACAAGTTTTCAACTCATTTGAGTAAATACATGACCCAGTACAATTGTTGGGTCATATGGTAAGAATATGTTTAGTCTTGTAAGAAACTGCTGAACTGTCTTCCAAAGTGGCTGTACCATTTTGCATCCCTATCAGCAATGAATGAGAGTTCCTGTTGCTCCACATCCATGCCAGCATTTGGTGGTGTCAGTGGTTTGGATTTTGGCCATTCTAATGTGTATGTAGTGATATCTCACTGTTGTTTTAATTTACAATTCCCTAGTGATATATGAGGTTGAGCATCTTTCATATGCTTATTTGCCACCTCTATATCTTCTTTGGTGAAGTGTCTCTTCAGGTCTTTTGCCCATTTTTCAATCGGGTTATTCGTTTTCTTGTTGAATTTTAAAGGTTCTTTATATTATAAAAGTCCTTTATCAGATACATTTTTTTCAAATATTTTCTCCACGTTTGTAACTTGTTTTCTCATTCTCTTGACAGTGTCTTTTGTAGAGCATAAGTTTTTAATTGTAATGAAGTACAGCTTATCAATTATTTCATGGATTATGCCTTTGGTATTGTATCTAAAAAGTTAATTGCCAAACCCAGGGTCATCTAGATTTTCTTCTATGTTATTATCTTCTAGAATTTTATAATTTTATCTTTCATTTTTTTTAATTAAATAGAGGTTGAAGGTTTTTTTTCTTTCTTGGCAGAAACATAGTTTTTCTTCAACAGTAACATAGCCAATAACTTAAATAAATGAATGAATGAATGACTAGAAAACTCTTGGGTTGGCCCGCCCACGACCTTAACAACCACATCTTATCATTTGCAGAATACAGAGGACTAATATTTTTTCTTTTATGTCTGTCCAGAACTTTGGTCCGTGAGCTGTTTCCTGCACAAGATTTGTTCTGTTGGAAAGAGAACTTTATTTCAAGGCTGCCCTGAGAAATCATTATTACTGGATAATTCTTAAGTTTGACTTATCCTAATAGTATATCTGGAGGAAATGTGGCGACTGATACGCTAGAACTTTAGCAGTAGATCTGTAGAGAGAGAAAAGTTGATATTGGTTATATATAAAGGTACCTTTGATTCTATGGCACGACTGTCTCCATTTCATGATCTCTCTTTCCACCCAAGCAAGGAAATTTGTTGAGCCCAGTAACACTTAAAATTCTTTTTGGAGGTATTTGTTTCCATGCTCTTTCTTTTTTATTATTGTGTAAGCCTCTACACTAAAAAAGAAAAGGCTTTTCTTCGTGTAGATTAACTCAGTTTTTATAAGCTAATGTAATCTCAGCAGTAAGTCAAACGTTTTTCTGCTGTAGGGCTGTATAGTTCTCTGAAACGGGAAATCGTTCTTAATTTTGTTACATGGAGAAGAAACCCAGAGGATCAGTGTTTCACATCTGAGCGCACCAGCAGCCACTCTTGTGTAGCTGCTGTGTGCCGAGCCATATACCGAGGATTATGAGGAGTTGCTGAAATATGTTGAATCATAAGAGTGGAACTCAGTCTCCTCAATCTGGAAGCCCTGCACCTTCTTTCTCTAGTCAGTGAATGAAGTTTTGGAAAGTGAACTTCCCATGTGGACAGAGTGTGTGTGTGTGGGTGCAGGAGGCATCTGGGGGAAGCTGAGCTGAGAGAAGTACAGGTGGGTCCCAGCTGAAAGAGCTCGAAGCCGTCTCTGGGGAGCCCCGTGTTCGAGTCCATGTGCGCCATTGATAAGCCACGGGCCTTGGCAAGCCCTCTGTGGGCTTCTGGGTCCTTGCTTGTGTAGTTGAGGTGGGGTCTGAGTTACTTTGGAAAGTGTTTCCTGTTGAACAACAAGTAGCACTTTCTCCTTCCCGTGTTCTTTTCTCCTGACCTCAAAACAGGACCAGCTTCTTGGAAAAATATCATTTACCATAATTTGGCCACACCAAACCATTAAAGATAATTAAAGATGGAATTCTGTGCTATGGAGAATTGATAAGTATTCTATATAAAATCTAGACACCATTCTTTATTAAATTTTTGGTTCAAAGCACAAGAATTTGGAACTTCAGCTTTTTTTTTTTTCTTTTGAGACAGAGTCTCGCTCTGTCACCCCAGCTAGAGTGCAGTGGTGTCATCATAGCTCACTGCAGCCTCAAACTCCTGGGCTCAAGCAATACTCTTGCCTTAGCCTCCCGAGTAGCTGGGACAATAGGCATGTGCCAACCACGCCTGCCTAATTTTCCTGTTTTTTTTTTTTTTTTTAGAGACGGGGTCTCGCTCTTGCTCAGGCTGGTCTCAAATTTCTGGCCTGAAATGATCCTCCTGCCTGGGCATCCCAGAGTGCTAGGATTATGGGCATGAGCCACCATGCCTGGCCTGAAACTTCAGCTTTTAAATAAAGTGCACAGTATTTCCACTTCTCAGGGTATAGGATGCAAGTAGGATCTGGAATGGTACAGACATCAGCAGTAAAAGCATTTGGCACGTGAATTCCTTCCCACTGGGGTCAAGGAAAGAAGTCTGTGTGGAGATATGAATTGTGACCTCTTCCCACATAAAAAAAAAGACTTTAACTTACTCATGCCCTCAGTTTGAGACTAGCATTTGATACTGTGGAATGATTCACTTTTTCATCATAGCAAGAAACTTGAACAATGAAAGCAAAACTATGCTAACATTCAAATAGAAACCTACAATGTAGAGTTGTTTGCTGGTAGTTCTATTTCCTTGAAAACATGGTTGCCAGAAGTGGTGGTCTGTTTAGCAACCTCTTAATTTCCTCTTTCTTTGAGCATCTTGGAGAGGGATGACCACACATCTTGCCCTGTTCATAGGAGGTTGTGTGGGAAGGTCTTTTAGTTTGGACAGTGCCTTACAAACTCTCATTTAGGCCGTAGCATGGTATGTGTTGTCCTCTTGTGTTGAGCAGTTAAATCTCAGGGATACCAGAGTGTTGGAACAGGGTAATGCCAAGAATACTCTTATTTCATGTTACATAACCAGATTTCGTGTGGCTAATCTAAGCAGCGATGAAACACAGTGTAACATCGCTGGTTGATTTAAGGTAAGCTGCCTCAGTTTCTTCATCTGTAAAGGAGGACTTCTGACTAAATGATATCTTAGTTTTCATTGTGAGCAAAATTCTTGAACAGCATTTCGCTTTAGCTGAGCAAACATGTTATTTTGCAGAAAAAGAACCCTATAACAAATAGTACCTGCTGTAGTGCTTTTTAAAGAGCAGAATGAAATTTTATTTGTACTTAAAAAAAAAAACACACACATCTTTGCTCTGAGCAGTTTTTATGTGACTAATATCTTTTCTGAGAGTTCTCTCTCCTTGCTGATAGCTCCTTTTCCCTGAAAATGTGTTTGACAGAAATGGTTCTCCGTTTAGTAACTCCTTACTCTCTTCCAGGAGCGGTGGGGCATCGCTTAGATGCTGCTTTTTTTCCTTCTGTTCAGCTAAAATACAAAGCGAGGATAGGATGTCTCTGAAATGATAAAGTTACTTATGTTAAATGAGTACATATTTTCCATTTGATATTTTGGCTTAAAGAAAACTACAGAATGACTTTTTCCTTTATCAGGTCTAAACCATATAGTTACCTATTAAATAAAAAGATACAGACAAAAATATTTTTTAAATGAACTGGTGGAAAGCAAACTACCTTTTACCTACGAATCGAGGCACATTCTTGCAGCCACAGCACGGTGCCTTTCTGTAGCTTGAGGAATGCTGTGTCCCCACGTGTGTGAGCTGCTTGGGTCTCTGGCGGGGGCACACGTTATCTTGGTGCAGCAGTTTGCAGTCAGCTGACTGACTTGTTCCTGCAGATGCATTTTTTCCTGGCAAATCATAATTTATGTTTTTCCTAAGGTCCAGCACTTTTGCAAGGGACAGATCCTCTATCTGCCTGAGAAACAAGCATCTTCCTATGCGTGCTTCTTGCTTTCCAGCATGTTAGTCTGCGTTTCTGTAGGAAGCTGACTGGGAGTAGATGCCCAGGGTTGTCCTGAGGTCTCCAAATGGAAGGTGTGGTCTGAAACCAAAATGACCATGGCATCATTAGGGCAAAAGCCCCAAAGGAAAGGATTTGTGAAGGTGGGTGGGACAGTGGGAGTGGTGGGAGCTGGAAGTTGTGGCTGTTGGCAGGCGAGAGAAGCCTGAATTCCCCTTTGCCACTTCCTCTTACCTCCGTAATTACCATTCCTCTCTGCTTTTGCAGTTCTCTTCCTGAAGGTTCTGCTTTTAATCCTCTTTCCCTAGCAGAAATGTCGAGGAAAGTACCTCAGCTCTGTTCCCTCCTGGGCTATCGCTTTCAACTATAGGCTTTCTAGTCGGAAACAAGAAGGCCACATACTCCGAGGATGGCATTTTATTTTATGTTGCTTTATTTTTACTTATTTATTTATATTTATATATTTTTTGAGACAGAGTCTTACTCCATTGCCTTGAGTAGAGTGCCGTGGCGTCAGCCTTGCTCAAGCAACCTCAAACTCCTGGGCTCCAGCGATCCTCCCGCCTCAGCCTCCTGAGTAGTTGGGGCTACAGGTGCACACCATGACACCTGGCTAATTCTTCTATTTTTAGTAGAGACAGGGTCTCATTCTTGCTCAGGGTGGTCTCGAACTCCTGAGCTCAAGCAATCCTCCTGCCTTTGCCTCCCACAGTGCTAGGATCTTAGGCGTGACCACCATGCCTGGCCGAGGATGGCATTTTAAAGTCTCCACTGGGCCCCACTTAGTTTTTCTCCCCCTACAGATGACTTTGTCCCCTCCAAATGCAAGCATGTTCCCATGGCCACGTTTCCCTCTTTCTGTGGGGCCGTGCTCTGGTTGCTCGTGGTCTCAAGCACACTGGGGAACACTCCTGGTGGCTGGCATTTAGTTGTGATCCACAAATCTGCTACGGAGGAAGGTGCCCTGCTATCATTTTATAAGGGCTTTCTTGGAACACATTCCTCCCATTCCTCTCTGCTGCTCTGTCGCCAGGGTGATGATTTGTTTAATGTAGGAGTAAATGTGATGGGCGCTGTAGTTTTTAAAAAGTTTTAAGTGAAACATGGTCATTGGAGGGAATAAGAAGATAGAAATAAATAGTATCAAAAATAAGCACAATCTTTCTGTCCGATGATGACCACAGTATAGCACCCTGGTGAAGGTAGTCTCAATTTTTTTGAAAACAATCCATATTTCTAGCTATCTGCAGAGCAACTCATTACTGTCCATCTATGTAATTTTTATGGGTTCCTCCTAATCACGTGATTTTGTAAATTGGAGAACTAAAATAACCTTTTAAAGGATGTTTTACATGAAATTGTCCACGAAGCCAGCACCATTGCCTAATTCTGTCACTTGTGTTATTGAGGAAACATTTGGAAGTAGGACAAGAAGCTGTCTGCAGATCCTTAAGCTTTGAGTTGAGTCACAGTGACTCTATTTCTGAAATGCAAATGCACACAATGAATTGAGTTAAATGTCTCAGGCCCTCCATACAGGTATTATGGTTTTTAAGGAAAGAGAAACTTTGAAAGTGGGTCAGAAGTGCCCAGGGCCAATGGCCAGAGTCTTGGAGGACACACAAGCCACGTCCATGAGAGTATCCACAAACTGAGAGGCGTACAAGAGAAACTGTTGGTGTGGCTCTTTATTAAGGTCAAAGGGGACCACTCCAAGGCGGTAACCCACAGTCTGTGTCCCTTGTTGCATACTGTATGCATTCACATTTTTTTGAATGGGAAAATAATAATGTGGTTTGGCTGTGTGTCCCAGGAAGAGGCCACAGCAATGAAACCTCAGCGTCACATGCCATGAAGGAAATTCCCCTGATGTATTTCAGAGCTCATGCTTAATGGACCTGAACCAGTTTGCATTTTTATAGGACAGAGACAGAAGGGCAGTTGGAGCTACCTGGCCCCACCTGGCTTTCGGGACCTGATCCGTGCAGATGTGGTAATTCCCCGCGTGTCAGTGGAGTTCAGACTTAAAGGGCACTGTGAGCCCTTCATTTCAATACCAAGAATTGCCCTTTTGAAAGGGTCTTGAAGGACTTGACATTCTAGGATTTAATTATTAGGGAGAGACAGAGGCAATGAAATGCAACTCTGAAACCAATGTTTAAACATTGGGGTAGAAGAGGAAACAGAGTGAATTAAAACTTGAAAGGCAGTCTCCAAATCTGCTCACCCCTTGTGGGCTGATTAGGCTTACAAGCACCTCCACCTCAGTGTGTGTCTAATTAGGCAACCCTGTAGGTTATATTTCAAGTGAGAGAGGATACACACCCTTTTCTAAACCTTTCCTCATGTTTGGCCTGTATCTGGGACCTAATTTTTTTTTTTTTTTTTTTTTTTTTTTTTTTTTTTAGTTAATGCATTTCTACAAAGTGCCCTGTAGCTCTAGAGCTTGGGGATATATTGTATGTATCTAGAACGTATTCTCTAATTTCTGAGACTTCTGTTTAATTTTGCATTTGCTGACCTAATGTTTCATTTCCTCAAAATTTTGTTCCCATAAGTGGCATTCACCAGATCGAAGTTTATTTTATGTTGGGGCATTTGGTAAGTAATACATCACAAAGAAAGATTGGACACTCTGGTGTATCAAATACACTTTGCACTGTGTTCTGAGGCAATGCCATAGATTGTAACTGCAGCTGACAACTTGTACTTCTAAGAGAGCATTTATCATTGTTGGATGTGTGTTGTGTCTGTCTGTTAATTAGCTCGCAAGTGCCCTGGGGTCATTCCTCTTATACAGGGCCAGTGTCTGGCACGGAATAGATACCCAGCGACGGGATATTGAGCAGAATTGAGTTGCAACAATGTGTTACAGACAGGATAGTCACAGGGAAACATTGTCATCCCTGAGCAGAAATGTGCTTTTCAGCCTTTATCTTCCTGTAGAGCAAATATAAAACACATTTTCAAACTGATGAGTCTGAACAAATTTGGAAAATTGGACTATTTTCTAAATTTTCTGCATCTGGAATGTCAAACAACAGTGAAAGTGACTTTTGTAAAATGGGGTGAAGAGCTGAAAGGAGAAATCTGATCTCTGTAAGCCACAGAGGGATGCCTGTACTGTGTTTCTCCTCTCCATCCACTCCTGCCTGGCTTCGTGATGAGCTGTGGTGAAGTTGTGCTTGGCTGGTGAGAGGTGCCGTATCTTCAGGATCACTGTGACCCACTTGGGGTGTGGGTGGGGTGAACACACGTCCAACTACTCTAAAAGATTTAGAGGGGACTAATAGCCAAGAAACATATGAAAAAATGCTCAACATCTCTAATCATCAGGGAAATGCGAATCAGAACCACAATGAGAGATCACTTAACTCCAGTGAGAATGGATTTTATCAAAAAGTCCTAAAACTACAAATGTTGGTATGGATGCAGAGAGAGAGGAACACTCATACACTGCTGGTGGGACTGCAAACTAGTGCAACCTCCATGGAAGGAGTATGGAGACACCTCAAAGAACTAAAAGTAGAACTACCATTTGATCCAGCAATCCCACTACTGGGCATCTACCCAAAGGAAAAAAAGCCATTCTATAAAAAAGATATCTGCACTCAGATGTTCATGGCAGCACAATTCATAATTGCAAAGATGTGGAAACAACCCAAGTGTCCATCAATACATGAGTGGATTAATAAAATGTGATATATGTGTACCATGGAGTACCACTCGGGCACAAAAAACAATGGTGAACTAACACATCTTGTATTGTCCTGCATGGGGCTAGAACCCATTCTTCTAAGTGAAGTATCACAAGAATGCAACAAGCATTACATATACTCACTATTAAATTGGTACTAATTGATCAACACTTACATGCACATATGGAAATAACACAGGGCGTCAGGCAGGTGGGGGGGGGAGGGGAGATGGGTCAATTCACCCCTGATGTTTATGGTGTATGATGTCTGGCGGTTGGGCATTCTTGTAGCTCTGTCTTAGGTGATGTGAAGGCAATGTATGTAACCAAAATGTTTGTACTCCCATGATATTCTGCAATTAAAAAGAAAAGGACATTTAAAAAAATTGTGAAATATCAATAAGCTATTAATGAACTCCATTAAATCATTAATGACAAAAAAGATGTAGAAGGGAAAGATGATGAAGCAGAAGAGTCAAAATTTGATCTGTTAGGTTTAAGGTTTATTTATACCCAGTGAGGCAACCTCTATGGAGACCAGGGTGAGGGTGGTACCTTCTGGAAGTCCTGAGCTTTCTCTGGTTCCAGGGGCTTTGGTCACAGCCTGACTGGTCCTGTGCAGGCGTCCCCACACTTGCTCACTGATGGTAACAGGGTGGAAATAGTCTAAGTCATTACTTATAGCCCATGAATCCTATTAGCATTTCTCTAATTTTCTCTGTTTTTGTCAAGGGAACAGAAATCCATTATCAGATATTTCCACAAAATTGACCTCATATTTCCTTCCCAGGTTTAGTGCTCGGTTGCCAAAAATGAAGTGAAGAGTCAGCAGAGTTTATGTTAACTTATTTGGAGCAAATATCTTCAAATTGACCAATCTCAAGGTCTCCTTGGTGCCTTTAGCCCACAGATGCCCTGCTCCACTGAGCTGCCTTCTTGCAAAGGAGGTTTTTGGAAAGAAATCTTTTGGGATCCTGTGTGGATCTCGAATGTAAAGTAGAGGAGAATCACAGGTTATATGGGAAATGACTATATGTCTTTTTCAATTTTTTGAGAAATTGGTGCCTTTGGTGTAGAGGCCATGGCTTTTTCTGCCACCATCTGCTCCAATCTTAACTTAGCTGATTTGAGGAGGTGAATGAGGCAACCTTTGTTCTCTGCCAGGCTGGAGTCAGAGCCCTCAAGTGCAGCTGAGCCTCCTCTTTCTTATGGCAGAGGCCATTCATGGGCCAGAGCTGGGGGAAATGCCTCATCCTCCTCCCCACCCCTCGGGTCTCTGCTGCGTCAGCATCCGATGTTTTTACCTGACTGTACAGGTGGGCTGCCTCCCAGCCTGAGCCCACTGCTTCTGCCCCGGGCCAGGATCCACTCCCTGGGATCGGCCTCAACCTCCGTATTTCCCTGTTACCTTGCGTGCTCCTTCACACCTACATGGCTTGCACGGGATTGTCCTGGCTCGCTCGCCTGGAACACTCTGCTTCCCATCTTTTCCTGGAGCCGCTCTGTCTGCATGTCTGGACTCGGGCTCATTCCCTATAACAACAGTCTACCCTTAGGAAGGGGACACCCTGCAGCCTAGACCCCCAGGAACCAGGGTCCCTCTGTACAGCTTTTCCTATTCTACTGTTGTTCAGGTGTGATGGCAGAGGAAATCAGCATCCTGGTAACTGTAGCACCACCAAAAGCAATAACCACAGTACCTGCTATGACAGTACTTGCCCTGTGCCCAGCAGCTGGTGTCCTGGTCAAAGCTTGAGCCCTCAAGCTGGACTGGCAGGATTCAAGCTCAGTCTCATCACGTATTTACTGTGTGACGTTGCAATTTACTACTGCTTGTCGAGTCACTGTCTCCTTACCCTTTATAAAATCACTAATGAAGAATATTATTACTATCAATATTATGAAGACTATTACTCTCGTTTATTGATCCTTATTTTCTCATATGACCGATCAAATTCAAGTAACTCAACATTATACCATTTAATTTAGAGATCCTGCAGCAGCAGCACGCTCAGATGGGGGAAGGGGAAAAACACCAATGATGCTATTGCCGTTATCAGAAATCCCCAATGACATTTTCTCTTGTATGTGCTTGGACACATGAGAGCTTTAAAAATTGATGGGGACCCCGGACTGCAGGCAATGAGTCTGTCCTGCCTGATGCCCAGGGAGTGTTGTTTCTGTATACATTTGCTCAGAAGAGGAGTCAGTCTGGCTGGAAGGCTATTGTTGGTTGGTATGCAAATTGGAAAAGTCCACTATCGAGCTTCCCTCTTGAGAAATGGCTGTGAGGGTAGCAGTGTGCCTGGGGCTACAGCGTGAGTTTAATAGTTGTAATGAATCAAGTCGAAAGGGACCAAGTTTTGCAGCATCCAGATCCTACCTTTAGCTATGAAATGTGCTGAAGGTATCACAGCTGCCTGAAAGTAAAATGCTTTCTTTTCTTTTTTACTAAGAAATCTTTTAGTGTGTTTTATCATACCAGAAGCCCATTTCTTCAACTTAATGAGTAATATCAACTAAAACTTTTTCTAAATAGGATTATTGCAGTAGTTGTTCTGGTCAAATTTGGTTCTTTTAGGATTCCAGGGTGGATATACAAACCTTGATTTGTGTGTGGCGTGTAATCTGGATCATGGAGAGTTGTGGTCTCCAACCTACGGTGGTGAGTTGTATAATTATTTCATTATATATTATAATAATAGAAAAAAAGTGCACAATAAAAGTAATGCCCTGGAATCATTCCGAAACCACCCCCCACCCCTCCCCAGTCCGTGGACAAACTGTCTTCTGTGAAAACAGTCCCTGATGCCAGAAAGGCTGAGGACTGCTAATGTAGAGTGTCCGAATGTTTCCCCAGTATTCGCAGGGAGCAGTTTTTCAGGTTTCTGCCTAAACAACCAGCTCTGGTGACCGCTTAGTACTCCCTCCTTCATTTTCAGACATACCTTACATCATCCTTTTACAGTGAGCTGAAATCTGATACCCTGTAACTTCCACCCTTTGTTCTTATAGGGTTTCCATCCTTTGGGGACAAACAGAACAAGCTTAATCCGTCCTGTAAATACCAGATCTTCAGGTATTTGCAGACAGCTAAATTGCTCGCTGAATGTTCCCTTTCAGATGGATCCTCCATTCCTCTCAGGATGTGGTTTTTGTCTTTAGAAAACCTAAGCCAAAGAGAAGCTGCAACCACACCAAGGAGGAGCTTTGGAGCCCTGAACCGTGTCTCAGGAGGAGTAAATGAAGATTTTTGTGTGGAACTCTCACCTCTTCCATCTGTTAATGCAGCCTCTTCTCCTAGTTGTTCTAGTGGCAGCCATGCCACGTTGTTAATTGTATCAGTTAAAATGCCTCAATCTTTTCATCTGTGCTGCTGTCGATCAATCTTTCTCACTCTGCATTTCTGTAGTTTTGTAAGCCAGGTATGGGAATTATCATCATTACTCAGTATAGTCTTGATAGTGATCAGCTTGATCCAGTTTGGGGTTTTCCTTTTGGTTTCTAATTTAGTCATCCAGGACATATACTTTTTCCCAGTTTCCCATTTCCTATTTGGGAAAATTGCCTTATGTGTGTTCACCCAGGTCTGGAAAATGAAGCCTATTACCTAATTCGTGTTTGAACCAGTTTTTCCAGCTTAGTGGTTCCCCATTAATGAGTTGAATGATTTTTAATATGTTTATATTTGAGAGTCAGTTTTAATTTTTTGAAAATTGTGCTGTGGTAATAATCTTACCCCACAAAGTACGGGTAATTACTGTTAACATTTTGGTGTATTGCCCCCCATGCATATGTTTTTACAATTATTTATTTTTTAAAGATAGAGTCTCACTTTGTCTCCCAGGCTAGAGTGTAGTGGCCAGACTACAGCTCACTGTAACCTTGAACTACTGGGCTCAAGTGATCCTCCTGCCTCAGCCTCCCAAGTAGCTGGAACTATAGGTACATGCCACCCTACCTGGCTAATTTTTTAATTTTTTTGTAGAGACAGGTTCTCTCTATGTTGCCCAGGCTGGTCTCCAACTCCTGGCCTCAAGCGATCCTCCCGCCTCAGTCGACCAAAGTGCTAGGATTATAGGCATGAGCCACTATGCCCCACATATGTTTTAAAAATTGATATCATTCTGTTTGTAGCTGGCTTTCTTTCCTTCTACTTAGTGGTGCGTCTTAGATGTTTACCTACTTTAATAAATATTCTTTTACAGCATAGTTTATGTGGCTGCACAATAGTACATCAACTGGACTTAGGGTACCTTACCTTTCTGTTGGGCCCTTAGCTTATTTTCAATTTCTTGATGTTATGTATAATGCTGTTTTAAACATCTTTGTGCCACATTTTTGTTTATTTTCTTTGAATTAATTGCTAAGTGTGGAATTACTGCTATGCAAAACCGAAAGTTTTTCAGCAGATGAAAATTAGATGTTATCGTAGCTCTTTGTTTTTTGTTTTGTTTTTTGGTTGTTGTGCATGTCTCAGTCACTGCCCCCTCAAACATTTCATTTCCAAGTTGTGTTTTCTAATTTCTGTGTAGAGCCTGTGACATGACTCATGGAATTGTATTAAATAAATACCTGATGAATTTACACTATAACAGAACAAATTTAATTCTAAATATGTACTATGCTCAATTGTCCTCTTTTGATGATTCATAAAACACCTTAGGATCTTGCAGTGCTATAGCATTACTGTGAATATCATGTTCAAAGGTAGATTTTTAGTTAAGTAATAGATTAACGATTGAAAAATTAGAAAATATAGATGAACAAAAAGAAATTAAAAGTTAAATCTTCACAAATACTATCCTAGAGACAGTCCCTTTCATGCTTTGGTCTGTGGCCTTGTCGACTCTGTCTCATGCAAAAACAACATGTACATATTTTAAAACCAGGAAATAGCTCTACATCATGATTATTGTCAAATGTATGTTTTTTTGAAGCATTGCGTGTAAGTGTAGATTAAAAACCATCTTGGTTTTAAAATTCTGGATAACAATTTATCATATTTTTTAAAAATTTACTTTGCCTTATATTTTCTGACATGCAGTTTGGAAATATATTTATGTTGTAAGATTGGGGTTTTTTTTGTTTTTTTTTTTTTAAATTTTCAGTTTCTTCTCTGCTGCTCTCTATGCCTTCATGTCCTTATTTGCATGAAACTTTCCTGTTCCTCTGAGTTAAATCTCTCACCCCATGGGCATTAGAATCCCTTGGACACCTTCGGATTTCCTTTTTGGAAGTTCCTGGCCTCATTCCTTTGTAATTATGTGGTGTTCCACATCCTTGGTGCTTTATTAGTTCCCAACATACTTGATAAAAGAGAGGTAATTAGTGTATTTGGGCTTCTTTTTGAATTGTTCCCTGAGATGAGCATAGGGAAATGCTACATGGGTAAAAATTTACATAATAATGTGAACAGACTTTGTCACAAAAGCTCCGGGTAATCATGAGAAAATGAAAGCATTTTAGTTATGGAAAGCTTCTGCATGTATTTATCTCTAAGAATTAAAAATTACCACTGTGCTATAGTGGCCTCTAATTCCAGAGGTAACATTGTACCATGTTTACTTGTATCATGCTCTGCTTTCCTGACTATACGTGAATGTCCTCCTTTCAATTCTGCGACCATGCCCACCCCCGTTCCACCATTGATTGAAATCAAAGCCAAACCAGAGCATTAACCATGAAACACTTTTTCCCTAACTTACCCACAGGAGCTTTGTAATTACATGGCTAAAACAAAATGAAACAAACAAAAAAAGAAACCCAGAAAGCACTGGATTCTGAAATGAGAGTGTTTACTAAAATACTTGGAACAGCCTCATAATTTCCTTCTGCAAACCATGACCGAAAGTGACATTTTCTTGGTCGATGTGAATTGCATTTCTTTCCACCAGCACTGGGTTTTCCTTTGACCTAGCCCCTGTCTCTGTAGTTTGCAGGAGGCGGCTGTAGTCTCTTTTCCATAATTTTGCATAGATGTTGCTGCAGAAACTCTGCCAGGTGGCTGCTTGTCCTGGTGGAGAAAAGTCTCTTGGCCTGTTGTCCTTTTTCATTCTCAGGACCAGCATCATTTCTGCCACATGTTTTCTCTGACCTTGAGTTTGCAACGAGGGCCCTTCCCTGGGCACTCAAAGCCCACACTGGGCAGACCTTTCTACACATACTGCATGATCCTGATGTCATCTGTTTGTGACTGGAAGCTCTTTGAGGGCCCTGAGGCCGGTTGCTTCTTACAGTCCCCATGGCCTAGCACTGTGTCTGGGTGTGTAGCTATTGCTCCATCCATGTTTGTTGACCAGAATTCGAAGTGGATACCCCCATCTACAGCCTCTGATTCTTTCCTTCCTTTCCTGCCAACCCCTGTGTAGGTCAATGACTCTAGTCCCTGGACTAATGCACTTGTCTCAGGCAACTTCTTCCTGACCTCTTGTAAGAGTGACACCATTGAAAACTTCGTCCTTGAAATGCTGCCCCACCTTTTGGACTTCAGGGCTGCTGGCTTTCTGCTTGCCTCTCTCCTAGGCCTGTCTGTGCTCTTGGGCTGATTCTTCTTCTCACCACTCAAGCACTGTGAATGAGGAATTCGTTTTTCCCTGCACCATCTTTTTGAAATCTCATTTGAGATTTCCAACATCTCTTCTAAGCAGGTGCCCAGAAGGATTGCACTTGAGCAAGTGCTGGAGTCCTCCCCTACCTGCTGGCCTTCCACCGGGAGCGTCGTAGGTATGTGTGGGAAGAGCGGCCAAATGGACAAACATACACCTTTATTTTGAAAGCAGATCTAGTATTAATTATGCAGTTGCAAATACCAGAAAGAGACATGGTTCTTGGCTTTGGCTTGCCCCTGACCTGAGCTTGCAACCAAGTGGCTTGTTGACTAAACAAATCATGTCCTAAGGAGGTCAACTCTTTACAAGATTGCTGGGGCCGTCAAAACATGGACTTACGAGTAAAACTGTAGCCTAGGACCAAATGAGAGAAGAACAGAGGGAGGGAGGATCATGACCATCTTCCAGTCCTCCCAAAAGGCCCTTAGGGAGCACAGTTTCAAAACCATTCCAGTAGGTTCTTTAAGTCTACTCTGATTCTATTATTCTCAGACTCTCAGTGGTGTTCACTGCCCTTTGAGTTAGTAATATCCTTCACACAAGTGAATGCTACAGGTTACTGCGCTGGGTGCTCGGTCCCTCAAAGATATTCTGCATGTTAGTTTTCTGGGTGGCTGTTTGTGTGTGTGGAAACCCACATTCTTATTTCACCACTAAAGACCAAGGAAGTGCTTTCAACAACCAACAAGCGTCACACGTATGTGGTCATTGTATGATTGTAGCTGCAGATACCAGCTAGTATATTAAGCGGAGCACACACCAAAAGCCAATGATTTTAAATCAAACTTTTAATTGTGCATCTATGTTGAACCCTTTAAGAGTTCTGACTTTATTAAACTCATTTATAATCATTAGCAAATGGGTCTATGCAAGTGAGCCAGATGTTTTTGAATTCCATAATTTCCATTTGCTATCAGTGATCTAGGTTTAAATACCTTTTTCATTTACAGTCACCCATAATCTTTGTGGAAGAATCAACAGAACCCTAATTCATTGGTTTGGCAATAGCTCATTGCTGCCTTGGACTTGCAGTGTCCTCAGGGTTCACTGGGGATGCAGGTAAATTTAGTGGGCGCTGAGGTGCTGTGTCGTGGACCTGTCAGGGAAGACTGTCTTGAATCTCTAACCACTTGCTCTTGTTCTCATCACTTAATTTTCACTTACTGAATCATTTATTTTCTGGACACTGTCTTGGTGTGTGTATTAGTTTGCTAGGGTTGCCATAACAAAGCACCACAAACTGGGCAGTTCAGACAACAGGATTTGTTGTCTGTCAGTTCTGAAGGCGAGGTGTTGGCAGGGTCAGTTCCTTCTGAGAGTTGTGAGAAACAATCTATTCCGTAACTCGCCCCTACCTTCTTGTAGTTTACTGGCAATCTTCAGCAGCCCTTGGATTTCAGAAACATCACCAATCTATGTCTCCATATTCATATGGCATTTTGTGTGTGTCTGAGTCCAAATTCCCCCTTCTTATAAGGACACAAGTCATGTTGGATTGGAGGCCTTACCCTATGCCAGTATGACCCCATCTGAACTAATTATATCTGCAGCAACAACCCCTGATGGGGTCACATTCTGAGAAACTGGAGGTTAGGGCTTCAACATGTGGGTTTTGAGGGGACACAGTTCCAGCCATAACAGTCTGGCTGATGCCAGAAATGACCAGATGATAGACACTTTTATTCTGCAATTCTGGCTAGGAGAGACGGGTAGAAATAACGATGAATTACATTGAGTGTGTGCTTCAGAGACTAGAGAGATGGGCAACTGTTGCAGGATCATAAATTCTGTCATATGAAAAAACTGCAATTTTTCTTAGCATACTTGGTATAAAAGTCACTTATTAAGTTTCTGCTGTAGTTTTTTGACCAACTCTTTGTCAATTTTGAACTGATAATTTCCCAGTGGTTTTCAATTAATGGAGACAAAAAGAATTTGACTACATTTGTAAAATCTGATCTAATTTATTTATGTCTTAGCTTTTTATTATGTACATTTTCACATATCTGCAGGAGTAGAGATAGTATAATAAAGACCACGTACCCATCTCACAGCTTTAGTAATTGTCAACTTTTACCAACCTTCTTTCATTGATCCTTCCATATTTTTTCTTGCTAGAGTCTGTTAATCGAAATTGCAAACATTATATTCACTTGTGTAATTTTTTAAAGGTAGAGAAATATGTTATACTTTCTTACTATTGAAATTAAGGAGGAGAAAGGGAAGGACTACTCACTGATAAGTGTTACAGCGTACACCTTGGTTTTTCTGTTGTGAGTAATCAAAGGAGATAAGGCAGGAACAGGAGAGAACAGGGAGAGAGCGGATGTGAAGATACCCTCTCGTTTTCCTGCTTTGTCCCTAACTAAACTCCCCAAAGGCAGACACTGTGTCTTGGCTGCACAGTTACCTTCATGCCTTATAGGGTGTTGGTATACAGTAGGTGTTCAATGAATATCTGCTGAATAATTTAATGAGTAAAAGAATGAATGATGCTCTCCAAAAACTGTGAACAGAAAGATACGTAGACACAGAAAAATACACATTTAACTTTAGAGACAAGAAAAGAGATCCTCAAAGTTACATTGCTCCTCATTGTCTCTGGAATATTTCCTCTGACATTTAAATCTCTGTAGCATTTCTGCAACCGTACCAAGAAGCAGGTTGTTTATTTCTACATGCTGCGTGCTTGTACCATTAGCTAGATGGAATTCTGTTGAACGTGAGAGATTTCATCCACCCTGTAAGTTCATTCTGCATTTGCGTCCCTCGGTGTTTGGACTACCTTCCATCCTCTCAGAATTCCAGAGCTGTGGTTTCTTTTGCTGGCTAGTTGGGGGAAGATTTGGATTGCTGTTAAAGTGGCACACATTTTGCTGAAGAATGTGTGATTTCAGGTGTCCATACTGCAGGCAGACCTGTACTCTTAGAAGTGGGTCACATCAGAGCAGAGGAAACAAGTACTGTTCCAGTAGACCAAGGGCGTCTTAGACTGAAAAAGGGAAGAGAGAGAAGGCAAAGTGTGCAGTCCTAGAGCCCTGTTCACCCTTCTTAACTCCTTGCAACTCCCTCACAACCCTCAGTTTAGGAAATTCTGTACTGAAAAAAGCTTTAAAAATATTACAAAGAGAATAACCCCCATGCATAGAACATGTTGCAATAAATTTTTTTTTTAGGGTTAAAATGAGGAAACCTGAAATGCATCCTGGGTTGTGGGTGTTCAGTATGGACCTTGTATTACAAAGTTCTGCAGGCTTTATGCCCTTACGGAATTAGAAGGAAAGTTGGATTGTCCAGATGATTCTGAAATCAGTACAGAAACACTGCTTGATCTGAGTTTTAAAAAGCAAACCTTTGAATTTCTCTTTAAACTTGTCTGCATTGCTCTGTCATGTACTTATCTTCAAGGGATTTTTTTTTTCCATAAAGCAGATACCTTTTCATATAACACTATAGCTACTCAAGGTATTAAGATTTTATTAATGTATATTTGTAGTTGATGTCAGGAAAGTCTATTTCATTTCAGTTCTGAGTTGAACTTGGGAATAAGTTGAAATAGGCAAAAGAAGGGGGACTGTTTAGCAGTTATCTGCTGGCAAGTGTGTTGTTATCCTCTGCATTCTTCCAAGCGTGTGGCTTGCGGCCCCCAGTGAGCCAGGAATGATGGAATCCCACTGCCATGCTCATGTTTTCCCCCCTGCCCCAGAGGAACATTTTATACTGGTGACTGCCTTCCCTCAATCCTCTCCAGGTCTCGGCTCTCTGCTGACTCTCCGCCTGCCTCTCAGACAGCCTGGTCCTTTCCACCATCAGCCACAAAAATGTGGGTGTTCCCAGGGCTCTCTCTGCTCCTCGGAGCTCTCCTTCACCACGGAGACACCTTGGAGCTTGGTCTACAGTCCCCAGCTGTTTTTTGGCCTCTAACTCTGAAGTTCCACCTGCTTGCTTGACATCAGTCTAGGTGACCCAACAGCACACTGTACTCAGTCTAAAACTGAAACCCTTGTTTATTTTTTAATTGTTCTTTATTTTTATTTTTATTGCTATATAATAGTTGTACATGTTTTGGGGATACATGTGATATTTTGATACCTGTATACAATGTGTATTGATCAAACCAGGGTAACTGGGCTCATCCCAAACATTTATCTTTGTATTGGGAATATTTACAAATCTTCTCTTCTAGCTATTTTGAAATACACAATAAATTATTGTTAACAATAATTTTCCTACTGTACTGTCAAATATATTAGAACTTATTCCTTCTATCTAACTGTATTTTTGTACCAATTAATCTACTTCTCTTTATCCTCCCTCCCCCCTTCCCTTCTTAGCCTTGGGTAACCACCATTCTACTGCCTCCCTCCATGAGAGCCACGTTTTTAGCTTATGAGTGAGAACGTGTGATACGTCTTCTGTGCCTGGCTTATTTCACTTAACATAATGACCTTCAGTTCCATCTGTGTTGCTGGAAATGACAGAATTTCATTCCTTTTAATGGCTGAATAATATTCCATTGTGTATACACAACATGTTTCTGTTCATTTATCCATTGATGGATGCTCATGTTGATTCCATATCTTGACTGTTGTGAACAGTATTGCAGTAAACATGGACTGCAGATGTCTCTTTGATGTACTGATTTCCCTTCTTTCGGATATATACGCAGTGGGATTGCTGGATCATATGGTGGTTCTATTTTTAGTTTTTTGAGGAACCTCCATACTGTTCTCCATAGTGGCTGTACTAATTTACATTCCCACCAACACTGTACAAGTGTTCACTGTCTCTCTATCCTCACTAGCATCTGTTATTTTTTGTCTTTTTGATAATAGGCATTCTAACTGGGGTGAGGTGATATTGTGGTTTTGATTTGCATTTCCCTGATGCTTAGTGATGTTGAGCATTTTTTTCATATACTTGTTGGCCATTTGTATGTCTTTTGAGAACTGTCTGTTAAAGTCCTGTGTACATTTTAAAAATCAGATTATTTATTCTTTTGCTATTGAGTTGTTTGAGTTTCTTATATATTCTGGTTATTAATCTCTTGTCAGATAGGTAGTTTGAAAATATTTTTTCCCATTCTGTAGGTTGTCTCTTCACTTTGCTGATTGTTTCCTTGGCTGTGCAGAAGCTTTGAAGCTTGTTATAATTCCATTTTTCTATTTTTGCTTTTGTTGCCTATGCTTTTGGGGTTTTACCCCCAAAATCTTTGCCCAGACCAAAGTCCTGGAGTGTGAAACCCTGTTTAAATACCACCACAAAGAGTGGCTCCTCCTCCTTCAGCCTGTATAATACTCAGGTTGCAAGTCCCCAAGTCCATGTTAATTCTTGCTTGCTCCCTGGCCTTCTCTATTAATTTCCCACAACTTGCCAATTCTCCCTTTTAGCATTTAGGATTCTTTCTGTGGCAAGTATGGAAAACTCCATTCAAACTGGCATAAATAGTAAAAGCATGTGTTGTATGATCGTGTATATTAAATTATGTGGTGTCTATGAAGGTTAGGTATATATGAAGAAAATGACATTTCTGAGGGATATTTAATGGTTCACATGACTGAAAAGTCTGAAGGTAATGGCCTTGCCAACACTAAGATCTGGCTGCTTTATCTCTTCCCTGAGTCGTCTCATAAGTTTGATCATAAGGCTTCCTCGTGGTTGCAAGACGCTAACACCATTTGCTCCCTTGGTCTGGCCAGGAACCTAGGGGCCATCTTCAACTCCCTTATCCCTCACGGCCCACATTCAATCTCGTAGCTTCTTCAGAATATATCTCAGATCCAACCAGGGGGATGTGGCAAAAAAGGAAGCTCAGTAGTACTTGATGAAATTAGGGAAAAAGAAGAGAAGAGTTAAAGATGATTCTCCCTAAAAAGAGGAAAAGGAGAGTGGCTGGTCAGAATTGGGAATACTGGGATTTTTGATGGAGTTTATTGGGGGTGTGTGCACAGATGCTTAGAGGCAGAATCAATGTGCTATCTGAAGAATGGCATTCTTTATGATATGTGATAGAGCACATTTATTTGATTTGTTTTCATACAACTTTAATGTGTATCCCAGGAGAAGACTGTTTTCATTGTTCCAAATCTGAAACCAATAATTTTCTTTTAACATGCAGATATAATATAAGCTCAATTTTTCATTACTTTCTCTACAAAGCTGAAAGCGGTTGACTTGCCTTAGAGATTTTTATTTCATTGTATTTGATGTGACGTTACCTTTCATTAATCCCTTCCAGCTAAGCAAAATTTAATTAAAACCATCTCACATGATGGCAACCATTTATGTATTTAAAAAAAGAACTCAGGGAAGCTCAACTACCAGTCTTCTGTTCTAAACAAAGCCTAACTGTTAAATTTAGTAGGTTCTTTCTTGAATGTAGAGTTTGTTACATAATGGCTTTTCCCCCCATTAATTTAGCATAATAGGGAATTTTTATGTCTGTGTTCCATTTTACATGACTGTGACCTGAATTTGAAATGATACGGACTTGAGGGTGAAAGGAAAAGAATTATTTTTTAAAGGAGAAATGGAAAGTTGGAAAGTGATCCATAGCAGTGTGTGTGTGTGTGTGTGTGTGTGTGTGTGTGTGTGTGTGTGTGTGTGTGTGTATGTATTTCCCTCAGTGAATATGGCAATCCTTGTCAGGTATAAATAGGTACAATGCCATTTTACATATAGATCAAGTGACACAGTGCCGCAGTGTCTGAAGGTCCTTACTTCCATCATTATTGACATTTACTATGTGCAGGTGAGCAGGGAACATTGAAGGGTCACATCTCCAATCCCCAAAGATCATGTGAGTCCTTTTGCTCTAGAGTCTTAATTTCCCCCATATCTCCACTCTAGTCTGGCTCCAATTTTATTTAGAACTTTATATAGAAGAGAAGCAAATATTCTTTCTTGGTTTCATAACTAACTCAACTATGAACACAAATAATCAGAGAGAGTCTACATAAGCAGGACTCTTACTGCCTCTTTCTATACCTTTTATTTATAATTTCATAAATATTGCTCTGGGTTGATGACTTTAAAAAATTTTGCTGTAATCAAATATATATAACATAACATTTACCATTTTACCACTTTAAGTGTACATGTCCGTGGCATTAAAGTACATTCACAATGTTGTGCAACCATCACTACCATCCACTTCCAGAGCTTTTTTTTTTTTTTAATTATTTCAAACAGAAACACTATATCTGTTAAACACTAACACCCTATTCTCCCCCTCCCACAACCCCTGGGAACCTCTATTCTACTTTCTGTCTCTATGAATTTGCCTATTCTTGGTACCTCATGTAATCATTCAATATTTGTCCTTTTGTGTCTAGCTTATTTCACTCAGCGTGGTATTTCCAAGGTTCATCCATGCTGTGGCATGTGTCAGAGTTTCATTGTTTTAAGGTTGAATAATATTTCATTGTATATATCACGTTTTGTTTATCCATTCATCCGTTGTCGGACATTTGGGAAGTTTCCCTGTGTGTGTTGTGAATCACGCTGCAGTGAGCTCTGGTGTGCAGGTAATCCATTTGCGTACTTGCTTTCAATTTTTTTGGATCTATACCTAGGACTGGAATTGCTGGGTCATATGGTAATGCTATGTTTAATTTTGGGGGGAACCGTCAAACTGTTTTCCACATTTTATATTCCCACCAGCACTGGACACAGGTTCCAAATTCTCTGCATCCTTGCCAGCACTTGTCATTACCTTTTCTTTTCTCTCTTTTTTAAATAACAGCCATCCTAATGGGTATGAGGTGGTGATTAATTCCTTTTAACTAGAATTTTCCCTCACGTCAGAAGCATTGCCGTACTTTCTGATGTGCATAGGATCAATGTTGGTGGTACTCCTAAGGAGGAATTTGCAGTGATTGACCAGGACGCACTTTGCTGGAGCTGATTTCTTTCTCTGTGGCCTCAGCGCTCCAGATTCTTCTTCTTCTTTTTATTTTTTTTGGTAAAACTCTATGCAGGAATGGAGTATGGAAAAAGTCTCTGGACTTGCCATTTGCTCAAGATCACTCTAGGAAACATTGTCCAGCATCAGTAGCCCCAAGTCGTTCATCTGCATAAGGATAACTTTTGACACAGAAACAAAGCACTCTCAGGTCCCCTGTGTGTGTGTCTAATGGGCCAAGACTCATTATAGCTGAATTAATTCCTGTTCGATCCAGGAAGGGAGCAGTGTCGGAGGGAGTGCTGTGTCCCTCACACCGAGTGTTTGGCTTTCAGCACGCCCTGTGCTGGTTTTTGTTCTCATTAGGCTAACAAGCATGATGGAGAACCACCATTAACATCAACATGGCAATGTCACAACACACCTCTATTGTTTCCAAAATTTGTATGAATCCTTGAGCCAAACACGGATGACTGTTTTTTGTTCTATTCTGAAATATACTTTTGACAAGTGGAGAAAACTCTCCTTAATTTCCATTTAGTTTACCCACTTGCATAAGCAAGATTAGTGAGCGATGTGGCTCACTGGACTGCACATTCTCGATTTGAAAGCCAGGTAATGTTAGGAATCGTTATTTGCCCAAGCCTGTGGTCTTTGTTATTTTTGTCCCACCACGTCATTTGCTTAGTGTGATTTGTGCATTTCACGTATCATCTATCACTGTCGGGGAGCTTGAGCATATCACATAGAGGATTAGAGGAAAGTGATTTTGTGCTTAGAAAATAATTGAATGAAGATTTACTTTGTGACTTTAAGCCGCGGGATAGCTTCCTGTTTTAAAGCCTCTCATTTGGTTATACAAGCAGAGGTGACCCAAAGTCTTTGAAAATGGGGCTCCATCTCAGAGTCTAGTTGGACAGCCCAGCTTTGCTTAAGCACAGACTTGCTTGTGGGCCGAGGGTCCAGCCCCCACGACAAACCGTGAAGCAGGAGGGATCTGCCGTGATGTGTCTCCACTTCCTTCCGGCTGAGCGGCCACTGCCTCTAAGTTGCCCTCCTTCCTGCCAAGGTCAGGCAAATATTTGTTGAAGGTGTACTGTGTGACAGGTTCCATCTTATTCTGCCCCCCCACCCCTTCCGATTTCCCTTGTTTCACATATGCTTTGGAAAGAACATTCCAGAAACCATGCTGTCCTCTAAAGTCCACAACAGTCACCACAGAAGAGGACTTCTGTGACCAAATGTGGGGTTTCCCCCCCGCCACACACATCAAGCACTAGACGCCAGCTGGGTGTTCTCTAATTCAATTCCAACACTGTCTACCGAGAGATAGTGTCAGCTCCCACAGGGTGAGGGACCCCTTCAAGTTGGGGTTCCCATGGCCGACCCACCTTCACTTTGGGCTTGATAATTTTCTGGAGCAGCTCATAGAACTCAGGGAAACACTTACTTACATTTACTGATTTATTATAGCTGATACTACATAGGATACAGATGAAGAGATGGGTAGGGTGAGGTACGGAAAAGGGTGCGGAGCTTCCGTGCCCTCCCTGGGCACACTATCCTCCAGGAACTCCTCATGTTCAGCTGTCGGAAGCTCCTCAAACCCAGTCCTCTTGGGTTTTATGGAGGCTTCATTACCTATGCACGACTGACAACCGTGTAGACATGTGATTGGACAAAAAGCACATGATCTAAACCCAGCAAGGCCTGTCTGTTCAGATTCCTCCTGGCCTCCCTGTGTAACTTTCCTTCCTCCAGGGTCTGGGACAGGATCCGCTCTGGAATGAGGGTCTTTTGACTCACAATCAGATTAGAGTCCTGCCTTGGGTGGGTGAAAGGAGGATGGGAGAAGGTCAGAAGAGGGAGTTTCTATCTCCTGAGGCCTCAAATGCCCCAACTTTGTAACAAGGACTTTGGGAGTTACGAAACTCCATAGAACCATGCATAAAAGCTAGTATATATACCGTAACACCACAGCATAACATGGTGAGATGAATTTCTTTAGAATTCCAAATAAAAAAGAGAAACAGTAGCTCCTGACTTTCAGCTGGAGGAAAGCCAGCTCTGTCCATCTCCAGGTAAACCCAGCGCATTCTCTTGTTTTATCAAGTCAGTCTCTTCCTCCTTCTAAAGTGACACCAGCAAGACTTCTCAGATGTTTTCTTTATCATCTTTAAAAATGTGCATTACCCAATTTGGTTGGGAACTTGAACCCAAAGGTCAAGGCCAGCCTTCAGTGAATTTTGGAATCTCTGGCCATTGCTCAGTTGTTTGGGACAGGCTTTCCCAGGCCAGTGCTGCATCCAGCCAGGGTCAGCCAGCCTCCAACCTCCTCCTTGCTGTTCCCCTCGGTGAGGGTGGGGTGCAGGGGAGGGGGCACCCAAGCTTTCTCTGCATCACCCAGGACAGGCACAGTCTGTTTCTCCTTGCTTTGGAGGTCATCCCTTCTGAATCCTGAATCTCTGAACAGACTGACGAGGTCTTAATTTCTCAGATAACACATCTGTGAGTGGCTCTCTGGAAACACCTGGCCCTTCTTTCTGCCTCCTGTTAGGTGAATCCAGTCACTTAAAAGGGGAAGCTTTCAGGTAAGGTAGGAGGGCAGGGGTTGCTAGGGCAGGTTGGGAGGAAGTAATTTGGGGGTAGGTGGGGCTTTTTGCTGCCCCTGCAGATTATACTGGACAATGAAGGCCTGGTTCTTCTTAGGATAAAATTTGATATAAGAGATTTTTTGAGATGTACAATAGAAATACTTCCAGCTGGGGTATTGCATTGACATGTAAATGGAGATAGAAAGGACAGATACAAAAAACAAACTGTCCTTCCAAAGGGATTTAATAAATATTGCGGTTTTTTTTTCACAGTGTTTGGTTGAATGTGGGGATGGTTTAGAACAAAAGAGAAAGATGAAAGACCCAAATATTTGAACAATTAAGTAGGGAATCAGAATGTTTATTTTACCGTGAAAACAACATGTCCATGATAAACTGTGATGAGGAAATAATGCTCCTGTAACCTTTTTCCTTTAGTAATTTATCTGTCTAATTCCAGTGGATGAAAGATGACTTTGTGCCTGGAGAGAGCGTGCGGATCAGATTAATGTGCGCCGTCACTGCGCGGCTCTACTATCCATCCTTGGAGAGTTTTTCAATCAAGATGCTTTTAGCAGAAACACAGTGGAAAGGCCACTCCTCCAAGGGCACGTGGCAGCTAAGCACTGCCCTCAGAGCCTCTCGGCTCTGCCTGGGCAGCCAGTGGGCTCTTTCCTCTGCCTCACCCTCACCTTCTCCTGCCCCGGCTGTGCACGGCAGACAGGTGTGGCCAGAGTGTGGTGGGCTGGAGACCCCTCAGCCAGGGCATCTCCACCTCTAAAGGGATGCCCACCCTGAGAGACCGTCACTTGTCACCTTTTGGTAGATGGTTCCTGCTTTTACATGTCCAGCTCTTTGCCTGCTTGGTGCCAAGCATGCGTTTTATTTTAAAGTATTATTTTTACAGTGACATTGCTCTGTGACCACCTAAAAGAAAACTACTTAAAAAGAAAACAATCATCCCTGATTCTGTTTCCCTAACACACCCATATCTCATCCTCTGGATTTTTTATATATATGCATATGTGTATGTCTGTGTATGCATAGATGTGTGTATGCTTATGTGTGTGTGTGTGTGTTGTCATATTTCCTTAACATACCCATATCTTCATCTTCTGGGTATGTGTGTTTATATACATAATAGGGCCGGGCGCAGTGGCTCATGCTTGTAATCCTAGCACTCTGGCAGGCCGAGGTGTGTGGATCATTTGAGCTCAGGAGTTCAAGACCAGCCTGAGCAAGAGCGAGAACCTGTATCTACTAAAAAAAAAATAGAAATTAGCTGGACAACTAAAAATATATAGAGAAAAAATTAGCCGGGCATGGTGGTGTGTACCTGCAGTCCCAGCTGCTCGGGAGGCTGAGGCAGGAGGATTGCTGGAGCCCAGGAGTTTGAGGTTGCTGTGAGCTAGGCTGATGCCATGGCACTCTAGCCTGGGCAACAGAGTGAGACTCTGTCTCCAAAAAAAAAAAAAACAAAAAACAAAAAACAACAAAACAAAAACCATAATAGATACACACATAAATATATGTTAATATAGGTATGTGTGTCTATGTATGTATAGACATCGTATATTTATGTGTGTATATTGTCATATATTTCCCTAACATACCCATATCTTCATCCTCTAGGTGTGTGCTTCTCTCTATATATACACACAGAGACACACGTATATTGCAGGCTTAAGTGACGTTTGAGAATCAAGTCCACATGGCAGTTCCCCGAGAACATGCCTGTGCCTTGCAAGCAGCTCTGCTCGCCCCCTCGGCTGTGCCTCAAAAGCTGCCCACGAAGTTCTCAGTCAAATCAACCCTGAGGTGTAGGCCGCCGGACAACCTGGAAGGACCCGTTTTTTCATTTCAAAGGGCTGCTTTCTGTAGATTGGGTTTGTGTCTTAACGAGTTTCTTAAGTTCAGAATTGTGCTGAGGAAGTCCTGCTTATCTGCATTTAGGGATTCTCATATAAGATTTATAATCAGTTATTCTCATTGCATTTGTATTTTATTTCACCCAAAGTAGAATGTTTAAATATATTTGTGTGTGTGTGTGTGTGTGTGTATGTGTGTGTGTGTGTGTGTTGGTATAGGATGGTACAGAGTATTTTAAATTCTGATTCCTGGGTTCTACCTTGGGAAGCCGCCTTTCAATCTCCGGCTTTCCTCTCCCTCAGCTTTGTAGGAACCACAGTTTCGATCTCCTTGGCCCCTGTCAGTGCTGGCATTTTGTGACTCTATCATCCGTGAGTCTAATCGATATCGAATGTTTCTGATTCTCCAATGAAATGCCTTCTGATTGCTGTTGATGAGATTTTATCTGTAGTGAAATCAAATTGACTTCTAACAGCAAGTAGCCCTGTTTGGAAAACAAAGCTTGTATATTAAATCATGACTATTCTAATTTTAGTTTCCTTTTCTCCCCACCAGTTTGCTGTTTTGTGGTTCACAAGAGGTGCCATGAGTTCGTCACTTTCTCCTGCCCGGGTGCAGACAAGGGACCCGACACTGATGTGAGTCGTATTTGATGTTAATGTCTATTTCTGAGCTTTAATTTTTTTAAATGCCTGTACAACTGTTGTTTTGGCACAGACTCTTAATGGGAAGGCCCAATTAGTCTCATACAACTTTGGCTTGTACTAACGAACAGATTTATCGTCCTTTTGGGCCCTGGACTACTTCTCAGAGAAATTCTCAGAGGACTTCTCGTTAGCGTGTGCTCTTTCACTGTGGGCAGCCACGTTGGCTGATTCCACCAAAGTTATAGTAACAGCTTCCACAAACACAATGCGGTTGTTGACAAATTTTACAATGAACGTAAATCACCCTTTAGTTTATTTCTAAAGGTTTATTAACAAATAGGGCCATCATTGCCTTTTGGCCAACGTAACACACTGCTCCCAGTTTGCCTCGTGAGTTTCGTGCTGCCTTTTCATTATGTATATAAATGCTACTGTTGATTGAAATAATTTAGCATCTGTTTCACTGAACAATGATCTCTGAAGCTGCCCATGGGTGAACACATAATTTCGTTTATTTGTGTTCTAATTCTGCCCGTCTCTATTGAGCGTCTCTGTGGCATCTCTTGTTTACTGAAAAGCGAGATCAGAAAAGGGGAGTGAGAGGAGGCATGGGAAATACCAATATCTCAAATATATTGGGTGGAAAGAAACTTGGGCTGTTACAGGAAGAGTAATATTTTAACTGGAAAAAAAATGTTTTTTGCAGGGTATGCCTGGAAGAGTAGACATTTCTATTCCGAATTGCTTTTGCCAGAGCAGTTTAGTCAGTCATTTCTTAAGTCATGCGCTTCAAGCAATTTCCACCTTTAGCGCTTGTTCCCGTCAGGAAACTGATTTCAAAGTGGCTTTCTCAGCGCAGGCAGGGCTGCAGTCTTCCCTGCTCAGGAGGTGACATTTTCACAGTTGGCTCTGAGGGATGCAGATTTGCATTGTTGTAATACGCGCAGTGAAGAACTTACCGTTTCATGCTCAGTGCACGGGAATGTGCCACGATTGGGTTAAGATGCTGGCAGAGGCGGTGTCGAGTGGGTGCTGTGGGCTCCCCGAGAACATAGGAGCCAGAGGGAAGCTCAGACGTTATCTTGTTTTAATACCTTCACGGATGAGGAGCCCAAATCCATGAGTGTTGAGTGGCTTGCCTACATGCAGACTAAACTAGTTAGTGTCATGCCTTCCCCACCCACTTCCACTTTCCATATTTCTTTTCTCTCTGGAATATTGTTTCCATTTGGGGTATTTTAGAGATAAAAAAAAAAAATAGAACATAGAGTATCAGGTATTCTAAAAAGCGGAAGTCCCGTTACCCTGGTTTGCAGTTGTATGGAAGCCTCATCTGGTGGCCCCTTCACTCCCTTGCTCATAATTCCCATCTTTATCCTCTCGCTTAATCTCTCCTTATTTCTCTCCTGCCCTACACCCCTGTTTCTACCCCATCAAGAATGGGGAGGAAATACAGGCAGGCTATAGGATGGGAATTGTTTGACCGCTTCCTCTTTGTTTTTTCTCCTCCCACTTCCTTATTCTTCCAGTTGAGTATTCTTTATTGAGAATCTGTAATGGGCCAAACTCTGTGCTGGGCCCTGGGGGTATGACATTGAACAAGGGGGTGTGTTCCTGGCCCTCGTGGACATTCTGCTAGGGGAAGGTAGGTGTTAAAAGGTCACTAATTAAAATAGGGCACAGATATGTGGTGAGGTTTATCTAAGGGACCTACTCTGGATGATCAGGGAAGGCTTCCTGAGGAAATGGCATGTAAACTAAGCTTTAAGGCTGTCATGTACAAACCCTATATTACCTGTTTATGAGCAATATCAAAAACTTATAGAGAATTCATAACAAATTCATGGATATGATCAGGGAGTCAGCCTGTAGCCCCCGTAGGAAATCATTACATCTGCGTCACACTCTGGTGTTCCTCCTTCTCCTCTGGCTGCTCCTCCTCGATGTTCTGGCTCCTTGATCCTCCTTTCTCATACGACATGTGGGAGCTCCTCAGAGTTCTCTCTTGGTGCCTAATCCCTCCTCTCCTCACTCTGTACCCTCCCTCTAGACAAGATGATTATGTGGGAAAGTCCTGGTTTATGCCCACTATGGGTCAGTTGATTCCTATTAATTATTTTTGGGACCCCTTTGCTCAGAATTTTTATCATATTTGGGTGATCATTATGTGGTCACCCTACTCACAGAGCCCAGAGCTAGGCAAAAAGCTTCAGTGAAGGTCTCCTTGGTGCGAAAGATAACAGAGGCACACCTGTGAGCTGATGTTCAACTAAATTCCTTTCCTGCTTTCCTGCTCATCTTTGTGTGTTGTTTTTCTGTAGACACCTAGTCTCACACTTAATATCCTTTGAAGCGAAGATGATAAGAGATGATTTTGTTTTTTTAATACAAGAGAGAAAGAAGCACATGAGATATTAAATCCAGTCTTGCCTGTCTGGTTCACAAAGGACCATGCAACCATTCTCTTCCAAGGAGAAAATTTGCCTTTTGGTTTTTGGAGCTAAGAGACCTATAGTGAGGACTTTTCTGAAGCCAGAGCTTGTGAACGAACGTGTCGTCTGGCCGTGTGTGGGATGATTTTACTTACTATGCAAATCTGCAAGGTCAGTCTTGGGAAGGCACAAGACGGCCAAAGGGACCCGCACCTGGGAGGTAGCTGGAAAATCACAAAGGCATCGGAAACAGGGCTGAGCTTAGATGGTGGGATTTTCTTGTTTTACCCTTTTCTGAATAAGATTTTTCTGAAAATCCCAGAGTTACCAATCCAGAATGGGCGTTAAGGATTTATCTAGGTTAACCATATTTTGTCGATGAGGCATGTTGAAGAAAGGCACCATGTGGGGAACCATTATATGTTGTCTCTTGAGTATCCAGTGAGCTTGTGATTGATCCTATCAAGAGAGTTGGCTGTGAAGGGAAAAAGACGTCGACAGCTTGGTTGGGTTGTGCTGTCGCTGGGGCACGCCGATAGGTATTACTTGGTGCACTTACTGAAAGTTCTTGTCAAATGTCTGGAAAAGTGCTAGAGGGCCTGAGAAAGACCAATGAGAAGAATAGAAGGTTCAGGAAAAATGAAATCAAACTTAAGAAAAAAAGACGGCCCCAGGCATTTTTTTCCCCTGAAAAATTTAAAATTTTTAAATTAAGATTTTTCTCATACCATGGAGAATGGTTAAGATGTCGTGTTCACATGCCACTGAATTATGCCTTCATTGAGCTCAGCAGACTCTACAGCATTCACAGACGGGGAAGAAGAAGTTACAAACCTTATGAAATCCACAAATACTATACCTGCTCTGCCATCTTCAAGATGAAAGGAAAGGAAAAGTACCAAAAAATAAACTAGCAGTAGCCAGATGGGAAGGCATTGAAAGTTCTTTTGAGCAGAGGCGCTCTCCAAGACCCAGGGAGCTGCTATAGCTAAGAGCCTGCATCGGTGCAGGGGGACTTGAGAAGAAAGGGCTTCGGGGTTCAACAGGAGGACCCTGGAGATTCCGGGCCAATTTCTCAGTCCTCCCTCTGCCCCCTCTGGTCTGGATAAGCAGTGTTGTGTTGCCAGGCCTTCCGTACAAGCACGTCTGAATAAAAAAGCTAAGTATTTCCTGGACCTTAAGCGCAACCCCACCACACACACTGAGTGGAGAAGAAAGGAAAATGGAAGTCTTAACCTAACGTTAGCAGTGAACTCGTTCACTGATGCTGCGTGTCTCTGGAGCCAGAACTCGAGCTGGACAACCCGGACACTGCGGTATGTGGCTCACAGAACAAGCAGCCCTCTTCCCACTGAGTCTTGGAAAGGTCCTTTGAATAGGTGCAGAATTTGTGTTTCCAGGTGTGCAGCCTCAGAATGCAGCCTGGGGCTCTGCCTGGTACCTCTCCCCTGTGTCCAAGGTGTCACACGACAACAACGGAACAAAGTAAGACAGAAGTGGCCCATGTTTAGAAATGACTCTTCCCCTTCTCTACCAAATTAAGATGTGGACAAGGACATGGACAGAAGGGGAATAGGCTTTGTTTGGCTCTGGGCAGTGGGAGCAGCAAGTGGGTCTTTGCTCTGCTGAAGAGCTGCAAGTGCTGATGTTTCTTCGGCTGCCGTTGGCTGCCTGCCCTGCCGGTTTCTCTTCCCTCTCTGGCCACGATGAGGCGGGGCAGACAGGGCCCATGCTAGGGGTGAGTTCTGTAGGGCTGGCTCTTCCCTAGACTTCCTCTTGCTTCTTAAAATTTCAGCTCGCCAGCCTCTTTGTCACTCTATCTGGAGGTCCTCTCTGTTTTTAGAACAGTCTCTGTTTATCTTAAATTGTCTGTCCATGAAGCCCACCATGCTGCAGGGAAAACTGGGTATCAGGGGTTTCCAGTATGCATGTGTATTCATGCATGTGTGTGTGCATTAATATATATATTAGCACGTTAAATCCCTTATTTTTATACTTCCTGTCTCCACTTTTTGCCTCAAGTGAGAAAAAGCTTCAAAGCAGCACTTTCAAAGAATCATCCCAATCTCAGTCCTGCTCTTAAGCCATAGCATACAACTCTCCCTTACCCGGCTTTCCAGTCTGTCAAGTTGTGGGGAGTAAAACCAGTCTTATGTGATACGTATAAAATAACACAAATGGTAAACAACTACTTACACATGATCCCTGGGACGTTTACTCTATGCATTGGGCATGTGGACACTTGAGAAGGTGAGGTCTGTTAACAGACTGCAACTGTCCAGAGGTCATGAGCCTCCCTTTCGTGTTTGTCGAGCCATTCTGTTTTTGTCTTGTGTATTTTCACCAGTGACTCTGGCCTGTCTAGGGAGAAATTGTTCTGAGTATTTTGCACTTTTTATGTCTGAATGATGCAGTTGAACAGAATTCAGGTGACTTCCCTGGTCACCACTGTACCTCACCTGGGAGACAGCCAACATGTATACAGGAGGCATCACAGCTTTGCTGATACCTTCCAGGATGTTTGGAAAGGCACCAAATGAAGAAATTAATTAACTTGCTCAGAGCTGTGGAGGCTTGCTTTGGATCTGGGTACATCTTCAAGTCCATGAAGATTGTGAAACTGGTCCATTTGAAGAAGCTGAGAGCGTTGACTGTAAACACTTAGAACCAAAAATGGAAACCATTGCACAAATTGTTACAAAGCAAAAGTGAAATCACACGTGAAGCTGGACTCTGTGGAGGGCTGTATGTCCGGAAAGTAAAGTTGCTTTCTTTTCTTTACTACAGTCTTGAGAATTCTCTTGTTCTCCATCCTTTCCAGTGTCTCAGAAACCGATCAAATAAAACAGGCTGCTAAATTGTTTAAAATTCAACATTTCAAAGATTCATGTATGACAAAACTTAAAGCATTAAAAATAAACATAGAAATACATTTAATTAGTGAATCTTCTATTTTTTCAAAGTATTCTTTTACATTTAATATGGAAAAAGGTGATTTTGTGAGCAAAGCCAGTTACACTCCAAAACATTTTTATATTCTTGAACCAACAAAAGAGAGATTTGTATGAGATACAGGAGTTAAAAAGTTGCATTTAAAATTCGGCAGAGTGTAGCAAGAAGAGACCTGGAGTTGGAATTGGGAATCCTGCCCGGCCACGTTACTAATAATGCTTTCTAGACCTTGGTTTTCTTATTTACAAGTGGGGAGGTTGAAGCTTAATGATCTTTAAAGTTGTTTTCTGCCCTAAATTTCATTCCGTTCCATTCTGTCATTAAATATTTATTGAGGGCCTCAGACTGTGAAGGATTGAAGGATACAAAGGTAAAGAGAGTTCCTGCCTCCGGATGCAGGGGTTATCTATCCTCTAATTGCAAGGACAAACTGAGCCTGCAGCAAGTAGTTATATACTGTAAGATTGCAGAGGGTAGCTGCCCTAAGTGGAAAGAAATAAAATGCCGTTGAGTTTATCAGAAGAGAGAGAGAGCATCTAATGAGAGCTTGAATGAAGGAAGGCTTCATGAAGACGGTGACATTTGAAGATGTGTTTCAAAAATTTTCAACTTTTTCTTTTAAAAACAAGTAGACCAGTATTTTCACGTTTCTCCTGCTGGCTACGGGAGTTACATCTCCTGCCTAATGCTGCAATCCAGCGGCTCCTAAACTCAGGTGACATGTGTTTGCAAGAGGACTTTGTAATAAGAGACCAGGGAGACAGACCTGCAGTGTTCTGCTCGTCCTAGTGGATCGCTCCCTCCACGAGCCTCTGAGGAAGCCTCTGCCCGGTTCCGAAACCACCCTCTGTGCTTGCCCACAGGCAGCCTCCCTCACTTTCTGTGATGCCACAGGAAACCTTAAAAAGAAGTTACTTCAGGGAAACAAACCCAACAAAAAAACACCCGTGCTAATTCTGTTCTTCAGTGGGTGGATTATTTTATGTACCAGATTCACAGTAACAGAAGTATTTCCTACAAGGGAAGGGACTCCTGCTGCATTTGCGCCAAATTAATTTAGCCAGGAATTAAAAATAGCCTCAAAGATTTATATTCTCATCTACAGTTCCGATGAGTGAAGGGAGGCAGCGGGGTGGTGGAATGTCCAGGGAGAGAGAGAGGTTTGTGTGTTACTTTGTGTTCTGTGCTTGATTAGCTGAGAAGATAATGTATGGCGTAACTACAAAGAAAATGCATAGATTGTAACTGGTTACCAGAAGGCATGTTTTCAAGGGAGTTGCCCTTTTCGACTTAATCCACTGGTTAAAACTGCCACTGCGAGAACATCTTTGGAACTCCACTTTTGGAACGGCCTCTAAGGCCAGTAAGCACATTCTTTTCATTCACTCTTGGCAAGTTGTCAGCCTTTGAAAGTGCTGTGAAATTGTCCGGGGAGGCAGCCAAAAGTCCAGTGGAACCAAGTCAGAATAAGGGGCTCTTTTAGTACTGTTTTTGGTCAAAAAGGAGGTAAGATGATAAGTTAGAGTGATTTTGTTGTGAAACTTATAAACTATCTCTGACATCAGGTCTGAAAGAGACTTGTGTGTGTTAATGTGAAGCATAGAGACTGTTTGAATCACTGTGTAGCTTCTCAGGGGCACCTTTAGTTAACATTCATATTTCTTTATTTGTTTAAAGGTGAGGTCTTGCTATGTTTCCCAGGCTGGATTTGAATACCTGGGCTCAAGGGATCCTCTCGCCTCAGCCTCCCGAGTAGCTGGGACTACAGATGTGCACTATTGTGCCTGATGCATGTTTGTTTTTTTTTTTAAAAAAAATTGTCACATTACTTGATCACACACAGTGAATTCTTCGTGGGAGGGTACTGTGGCTTTTCTCTTTGAAAACTGAGTGTACAGTACCTGGCACAAATTGGATGCTCAAAAAATTTGTTGAACCAAAGAGAATGAGTGAGTGAAGGTCTGATAACCTCATTTGATCACCAGTTATATTTATCTGTTCTTGAGTTACTTGAATATTTTCAGCCATGCGTGAGACTTTCAGTGAACTTCCCTAATGCCTGGGAGTGGATGTTTCATCAGTATCATTATCATGGCACCTTGGGGCAAGGCGGGAAGCACACCTGATGGGCTTTCGTAGTAATTACAGTAGCTGGTTCAAACCATTGTCTTAACTATTTAGACTTGAGTTTAAAAGATAGTGGACCCAGGCAATAGCTTTTGACTGGTTGGGATCAACAACTGGTATGATGGATTCCTTGTTTATTTTTCCTGACCCATCCAAGTGACTCAGTAATAGCAGACGGTTCCTGATGTACAAACATTACCTGTATCTGAGAAGTGTTGTTGGAAATGGTGTGTGGGAGCCCTGCTGGAGGACCACAAATTACTGGAAACCCAGAGCTTGGAAGATCTGCCCAAGTCATGGCATCTTTATATTACCTGACGTATACTTAGCATCCCTTATGGGTTTGGTGTTTTTCTTGCATTTATTCATTATATGTAATCCTTAAATGTTTCTTGAGCATTTATTATGTGCTAGGGGTTATGGGATGCAAAGATTAAAGAACATGGTCCCTGTCTTCCAACAGCTTGTCCTTAGTGGGAAGTCATGCATGTGAATAAGTGTTATTATTCAAGTAATTATGTCTGTGGACAACATACATAAATGCACTAGGCATATATTGTTATTCCCATTGTACAAACGAGAAAATTGAGGCTCAGAGGTGGTTAAAGCAACTTTTCTGGAGTCCAGTGGTCAGTAAAGACGTAAACTTTGAACTGGGTGTCTTGGCTTCCAGACCTGTTCTCTTTCCTTGGTACCCCATGAATGATCAGCAAAGCCAACTTAGAGGCAGATTTTCTGTCAGTGAAGGCTCTGTTTTTGTGGGTAGAGTCTGGAGTCCTTGTGACTGTGAGAAATCTTAAGATGGTAAGAGAAACTGGGAATGAGACAATCCTGAGATATTAGCAGTAAAATCATTCACGGGGGAGACCAACAGTGTGTGTGACTGAAGACAGAGCATGCAGGGCTCATGGGACCCTGTGGGAGCCTGGAGCTGTTTGGGGACTCAGTTTGGGTCCTGAAGAGAGTGCAGAGGGACTTTTCAGGACACCGGGTTTCTGGAAAGATGTGTTTCAAGTGTCTGTACCCTAAGCTGAAAGCCAGCCCAGGGAGCTTTTTGGCTCATGCCAGAGGCTTGTTCCTGGATTTTCGTGAGTCACTTTTTTTTAGATGCTGAACTCAAAGTCCCATTCGGCTAGCTAGTCCCTTCCTTACCTTGGCTCTGTTTTCTGTTTTTATTGCTTAATAATTCTCAGCAGGAGGTTTAGGAAAGAGAAGTATTTTTCCTGGGAGAAGGAGGAAGGTTTACTGTGAATATGCTAGCCAGCATCATGACCATAGCATTTATTTATTTACAGTGGGATCAGGGCCCCAAACCAACCACAACAATCAAATAAACCCACTTACTGGGAATTCTGTTTCAGCCTTTGATGGGGGCTAAGAGAGAAGCAGCACGTGTGGGGGGGCACCCTCTTTACAGTTGTTTATTTTACATTGTACTGTGAGCTGGGCTCCAACACCCTCCGACGTAGGGGCCAGTACCAGCAAGGGTGGGACGGACAGTGGGGAAGGTCAATTGTTCTAATTATTTTGTTACTCATTCAACATATTATATTTATTTTTATAACCCAACACATTCCAAAACATGCTTTTGAGAATGATCAAGGACCAGCCAGTTTCTTAGAAGAATGTCATTGTCGTTGTAACAGCGTTGCCGTTGGCCACTGGAGTAGCCCTGATTGTGTGAAGTTTTCCCAGATGATATTCTTGACACGGAGACAGTGCCCTGTGCTTTGGGGCGAGGGTGTCATGCCGGACACGTGCGTCACTGACCTTATTTTCTTCACTCCTGCCTGTTGTCCATGCTCCCTCTCCGCTTTCCCAGCCAGCACTTCCCCCCTCAGCCTGGTCTGTTCTGGCGTGACACCAGGCTGTCCCCTCCATTCCGGCTCACAAGCCAGAAGCCTCAGGATTTTCTTGGCTGGCTCCATCTCTTTTGTCTCCCACACCTAATAGGTTTCCACATTCTGTGGTTTCCACCTCCAACTCTCTCTTCTCCATCTTCATAACCACCATCTTGTAAGGCCTTGTGTCCTGCGAGTTGGTCTTGCTGACTCTGGACTGTTGGTCCTCTAGTCTAGGCCATCCTTCACATTGCCACCCAATGGTACTCTGGTTGTTGTTGTTGTTTTCTTTTTAATCTGTTTATGCATTTTCTTGCTTAACATTTTTCCAGGGTCACACACTGTGACCTCACTGGCAGTTAGCTGTGGCTGTTGCCCAGGGAGGCTTTGTTTCTGCTCCACATTGGCCTGTCCAGGAGGGAGGTTTCTTACATGGTAGTGGCAGTTCTCCAAGAAGCCAAGCCTCGGTGTACACATGTTTTTAACAAGCTTCCACTGTCCCATTGGCCAGAGCCCAGAGTCACAGTGAAGGTTCAGTAGTCAGGGTTCTCCAGAGAGGCAGAACCAATAGGGTGTTGTGTGTATGTGTATAAGGAGATCTAATATGAGGAATTGACTCATGCAATCATGGAGGTTGACAAGTCGCAAGATTTGCAGGGTGAGTTGGCAAGCTGGGGACCCAGGAAAGCCAAAGGCATGGGTCCAGCCTGATCCTGAAGGCCTCAGAACGAGAAAATCAGATGATAGAAGTTCCAGTTGAAGACCAAAGGCTGGCAAGCTCAAGACTTGGGAAGAGCTGATGTTTTCAGATTGAGTCCAAAAGCAGGAAAAAGCTGATGTCCGATTTGAAGGCCTGCAGATAGGCATAATTCTGTCTTCCTTGGGGGGGGGGGGGGGGCGGTCATCCTTTGTGTTCTAATCAGGCCTTTAGCTGATTAGATGAGGCCCACCCACATTATGGAAGGCAATTGCTTAACTTGGCCTACCAATCTAAATGTTATATCATAAAATACACCCTCATAGAAAACACCCCGAGTAATGTTTGACCAAATATCTGGGCACCCTGTGGCCCAGTCAAGTAATGCATAAAATCTTCACAAAAGGGTGTGGCTCCTGGAAGGGGTGAGTCACTGGGGCCATTAATGTAACAATTTGCTGCAGACTTGGCTATATAATAATACTTTCTTTCCCCTAAATCTTATCCATTGCTATATCCCCAGTGCCTCGCATGATCTGACTCATAGCAGATGATCATTAATGTTTGTTGACAGAGTGAATGAATGAAAAAGTGAGGTCTCTGATCCCAAAATAAAATCAAAATAATTTCCGTGGTTTGTGTAGAGTATCTGTAAAATATTTCATGGGATTCTGTCAGAAGGCATAGTGGCTATTTCCTGATTGTAAGTTACTATCTTTAGGAAGTCTTTTTTTTTTTTTCCACCGCATGTCAAGGGACTTTTCAGTGCTTTAAGTTTAAGCCTAACTAAATTATGCAAGATGCTCATTGAACTATGCTTCCTGTGTGAGCAGAATTTTTTAACCTGGCAAGATTTTGTTGTTGTTATTAAATGCTGATAGCAAAAACAACTGATGGAAAGGCAATACTTATTTTGTAAACCATGTATTTTTGATTGATCTCCCTTCAGGTGATTGCTAATTACATAGTTAATCTGGAGAGGTCTATAACAAATCACAATTCGACAGGGAGTTACGATATAGAGTGAGAGCTGAGGAGTCAGTAGTCTTCGGTTCCTCTCCTGTTGGATCACTGCTTCTGTGGGTGCATGTCTATCATATGGCTGCCTTTGCCAGGATATGTAATCTATGCAAAAGTCACAGAGGTTGCTATTCCTGCTCACGAGAAATTGTGATGGGATTGCTGTGTGAAAGGATGTATTTTGAAACACAGATTATAATTGTTTTACAACAGGTGAGGTATTTTTCTTCATAAAACATACCTGAGACTACCTTTCAGAGGGCAGTTTGCTTGTGGCCTGCCGTCTGCAGTTTCAGGGCCCAAGCCTGCCTCTCCCTGTCTCTTTCTCAAGATGGGGAAGCTTTGTAGAATGAACATGGAGTAGAAATGTTTAAAACATAAGAATTTCATACTTGAAAATGATATTCTTTGTGGAGGAGGGTGATTTTGGGTTTCTGGATGTTAAGCTGTATCATGACTCATTTGTTCTTAAACAGGTCGTTCTCCTGTTACTAAAAATTAATCACAAAAGACCAGGGAAGCTTGAAAAGGAAGAGGAGTTTCATATAGCAGGTCTTAAAATTAGAAAGGCAGGGTTGCTTTCTTTTGCATCTGCTAAGTTTGAATGGTACACCGGGATTCAGGTAATTCATTTTAATCATTTTTTTCCCATTAACAATCGGTAACTTAGAATAACTTAATGTATAGAACTAGCAGTGAGGAAGAAGAATGGTAGGTTGTACACGTGCAAAGAGACTGCAGATGTAAGTGAAACAGACTTGTCTGCTGGTCCCTGTGCCCACTGTCGGTTTACAGATGCATGCTTGGGTCAGATCATGTTCTCACGTAGTAAACTGCTGTTGATCCCAGAGCCAAACAATGGACGAGTCTGACAAAATAGCCTCTGAGAAGTACACAGCTTGCCAAAGAGCCTCCTAGCTTGGCTCGTAGTTTCCACGCTTACAGTTTATCCTCCACTGCAGCCAGCGTGGTGTTTGGCGTGTATCAGGCAGATCAAACCATTGTGCCTCTCCCACCAAACCCTTCAGTCCCCCTGCTCCCCAACCATCAGAATAAAATGTATTCTCAGCCTGGTCAACACCTCATCATGATTGTGATCTGCCTCCAGCCCGCCTCTCTGACCACATCATGCCAAGCACATTTCACCTCAGGGCTATTGGCACAGGACTGGATCCCGGGTCTTCATGATGCTCATTCAGGACTCTGCTGAGACATGCCTCCTTAGAGGGGCCTTTTAGACCACATCCCCCTCATCATTTTCTATTAGTTTGTCCTCATTTATGCACGTAGACCCTCACCACCATCTGAAACCCCATAGTATTTATTTGTTACTTGATTACTGTCTATCTTTCCACCAGGATGAAGCCTCCATTAGTGCCAGGGATGTTATCTTACTCTTCTGTTTATCCCAGAGCAGTGCCTGGCACATAACAGATGCTCAGTAGGTACTTGGCTAGGTGAATGATGCATATTGCCTTCACAAGGGAGATGAAAAATCTTACAGGGTTTGTTTACTTCTAACAATAAAACTAAAAGGAACTGTCCTGGGATCAGTAGAGATTTTTCCCTTTCTGTGACTGATGCTACACCATGTAGCAATCAGCTGGCTATGCCAGGGAAGCCTGAGACCTACTGTGTGGTCAGACATCGTCCACATTAAAAATGTGTTCTTCATCATCTTAATATTTTAGATGCTGTGGTCTATAAAATTAATTTTAAAATGTAGTTGCTCAGTCTTGTGTAGTAAGAATATTTAATTAGCCACCAGATTCTGAATGTCACCTGTTCTGGATAAGTGAGGTAAAACCTTGAAAATATTTGTATCACATAGCATCTTAACTCTGAAAATGATGAGTGCATATTGGCTCAGAGTGTCCTCTTTCTTAGATTTACCTCTATAGCCATCAGTTTTCTTCTTCTAATACTCTTGATGAGCAGCAGGGAGTCATTAAAAAAATTGTGATACATCAATGTGATAGAGTATGTGCAGCCATTAAGAATGAGGATTATAAAGACATGGAAAAATGCTTATATGATGTTGGGTGCCAAGCTTAATATAAAGTTATTGCTAGAATTATCATGGCAGAATTTGTTTGGGAGAGGAGGGAACCTAGCACAATACAGTCATTTGATAATTGATTTTTAAGATGATTTAACTTTCTTTTTGGATCTAATCTTGTTAGAACAGTACAATAAGATATTTTGAGAGAGAACACATTCATATAACTTTTATTACAATCTATTATTTTTAATCTCTTACCATGCCTTATTTGTAAATTAAACTTTATTAACTAAAGTTTATAAATTTATTTATAAATTAAACTTTATCATAGGTATGTACATATAGGAAGAACATAATATAAAGTTTGGGATTACCCACGGTTTCAGGCACCTGTTGAGGCTCCTGGAACAACTTATCCCCCTGCAAATTAGGGGGATACTGTATTTGCACCTCTCTCTAGCCTCATCTATATAATTCTTTTGAAATTACAGCCAAGCGCTGTCATCTCCCGGAATGCTCTCTGAATGGAACATACCCACCTATTCGAGAATTCTTTGTGCAACAGTATGGTAATAAAGCTGCTTGTTGCAGGCATCTAGACTGCTACCTGCTAAGCGTATCAGTTTGGAATTGCATCCAAACAGGAGTCATGGAAAACCCGACGAAGCAATGGCTAAATGGGAGGTTTGCTCTGCTCATTTAACAAAAAATGCCCAGAACTGGGCAGTCTGGGGCTGGTACAGCAGCGCCACAATTCCATAAAGGAGCCAGCCACTTCCTGCTTTTCAGTTCAGCCGACTTACCTCGTAGCTTTCATCCTTTCACCCTCATCGTTGTCGCAGGTGGATGTAAGGTGGCTGCTCCGTATGTTTCTGTCCATGTTCCAAGCAGCAGCAGAGCCCAAAGGGGAAGGTCAAACCTCAGATGCCTGTTGAATCTGCTCCCTTTTAAAGGACTCCTCCAGAAGCCCAACCCAACAAGTTCCATTTACAACTCGTTGGCTACAACCATATCACAGAGCCACTCTTATTTGGAAAATGCAAGGTTTTTGGTTTATTTGGGTTTTTTGGTTTGTTTTAGCTGGGCATATTTCCACCCAGAACACAATTAAGGTAGTTTAGGAATGAAGGGGAGAGAGAATGAGTACCGGATAGGCAACTAACAGTGAATCCTGTGTTAAAGTTGGTGGGGAATTGTCTTTCCTGGGTATGTGCTGCCTTCACTGTGTGTGTGTGCATGTGCGTGTGTGAGTCAGTCAGCCCTTTGCTGTGCTGCTGTTGCTACGACTTCATCTCAGTAGTACAGGAAGGATTCTGGTACGTGATGCCACGATGTGTATTGAGATACAGTTGAATTAATGGAGTTTCTTGATCTGTTGGTAGAAAAGATGGGATGAGGAAGTCTTGGGATGAGTTTTTTTTAAAAAAAAAAAAACTTTTTAACACTTGATTGATTCTCTTTGATGATTGTACTTCCAAGTTGTTTTGCGATGAGCGTTTTGTTCTAATCATGAAATACGTTGAGATTCAATGATTGTGTTTATTCTAATATTCTTATGCTATAATATTCTTACATTCTTATTATATAATAGCTCCTGGGAGTAGATATAAGGGTTGATTGAGGCAAAGCAGGTACGTTAATAAACTCACTGTTCATTGAAGCATCTCTGGTTACCCTTGGAAGGGCACCAAGGCAGAGACTCCCCTAGGCTGAGGGAGGTGGCGCTTCTCATGGGTACCAGACTTCATCTGCATCCCCCTGTGCTTACCCATTTGAAGACTGTTATAACACTGTGCTGTAACTGTTTATCCATCTCTGCCCATGCTCTGTGGCGCATTGAGGGTGAAACCTATATTTCATCTCCCTGTCCTCTGTGTATACACAGATTCTGGCATGTGGCTGGATCTCAATCTTTATTGAATTAGTAAATGAAGAGACATCAGTGACATTCTGCGTGAATTAACTCTGACATTAGAATTTCTGTTTTAACTTTATTGACACCAATACCATTCTAACAGGTTGTCTGGGCAAATCAGTGTGGCCTCTTACATAATGGAGGGTTAAGGAGAATAAAGAATCATACATAGTTCTTTGTGCAAGTGTCGTCTAATTGAGGTGTCCAACTTCCATGCTAGTGACGAGGCCGAAAACGACTCTCCAAGCTGTTTAGCGAAGCATTTTATGCATCCCAGTTTATGGCAGGAAGGTCCCTCCCGCGTCTGTGTTGGTGATCATCGCGTGGTGCATAGAGCGGCTGGGATGCTCAGTGGATACGAGTGCAGTAGAATAACCAGGGAAGAGCAAGGCAAGTTTTAAAAATAACTTGGTACACATGTAGGTGAAATAACCTTACCTCCCAGTAGCTGAGAAAAAATAGGTCCCAATGGTGACTGTTGTTCCAGGATATTTTTAGTAAGAGGGCTCTTTCTTCTTTGATGGTCAATGAAGAAAAAAATCATAGTAGAAAAAAGTATGAGGTGAGGAGAAGGCGACCCAGGTTGTTTGGCATTTCGTTTTATTTCTATCTCTCGTATGAGAGAAAAGCAAACGTAAACAGACTGAGCAGGAAGACAGTAGAAAAGGAAAACGTGATGTGTCCTCTCATATTTGTTGCTAATGTATGATTTGGTTCTAATACATACTTCTGGGAGTTCTTTTCCGTATGTGGCTGTGTAAATTGTTTGAAGGGCCTCCTAAGAAATTCCTGTTTCGTAGTTCCTATTTTAATTTTATTCGGGGAAAAAAATGATGTTTTTTTGGAGTTTCTTAATTGTTTTTAGCTTTTAAATAAATATAGTCTATTTACCGCAGCATTTGAACTATAAGCATTTTGCTATTAATGCTACCAGAAAGGTTTGTTCTATTTTTACGAGAATCTTCTAAGGGAAATCGATGAACCTGGTAACCTAATTTTAGACCTCCTGAAATTTGGCAGATGGATGGTATTTATAGTGTTCTGAATCAGTTCCTATTAGACATTTAAAAATAGTCACATCATTAGGGAATACATTGAAAAGAAAAAAAAAAAGATTTTTTTAACCCCAAATCTAATACCCAGAAAATTTTCAGTCTCCTAAGCTGGGTGTGCGTTTTGGTGGCAATTTCTAAAAAGCCTTTTTGTACTCCTCATTCTCTTTCCTGTGTGATGCTGCTGTTGTCATGGAAACAGATCTTGGAGTTGCTTTGTTACACAGTGCAAGGGACTCCCTGATATGTAGAGTTCCTGTGGGTCATTATCGTCAACACGTGGCCTGTATTGAGTGTGGTGCTATGATGCATGTTGTACTGGAACTCTGTATTTTTGGAGGTTACGTTAAAAACATATAACTTTGATGACCGTGAGCACAACACAAATGTCTGGGTCTTCAGTCACAGAAGCCTTGAGAAGTAGAAGCAGTGGGCATGTGCCAATTCTATTGCAGGTGCCGAATTACCCCCTGGGTTGGGGCAAGCCATCGCTGTGTGCTCTGTGAGGGGTGGCTTGTTGAGAAAGGAGGGTTTTGGAAGATTGTTGAGTGGGTACAGGAAAGGAGCAGGCCAAAAGTTAAAAGGGATTTTGGAAATTTCCAACAATAGTTTAGAGATGGAAATTGGCTCCTGAGATGAAAAATGGCCGTGCCTGGAGGTCTCCAGTGAGAATGTTTCATTAGCACGTTTGCATGTTGTAAGATAGCCTGGTCAGATGGTAATACAAGGCATTTTATAATGTATGATTTTGTCGATTGGGGTCTAAGGTAGGGGTGAAGCAGTTGGAAGGTGTGGTGGACTCTTGGTGCCCTGGGATTCTCTCTTGCTTGCTCACTTATCAGCCAATGCCATAACCTCCCTGGACCTGGAGTTTCTTCACCTTTCAATTGGTGATTCTCCTCCATTTGTGCTGAGGGTTAAATGGGAGGATGGTGATGAAGGACATTATAGTGCCTGGTGCTTGGTAAGTGCTAATTTCCCCAGCCCCTACTCCCTTCTGCATTTCCTAGGGCAGTGGTTCTCAAAGGGGCATCACAGACAGGCCGCTTCAGTATCACCTGGGAGCTTGCTAGAAATGCAGATCCTCTGGCACCTCAGAGCTGTGGAGGCAGCAAGGCAGGGGTGGGGCCCAGCAATCTGTGTTTGCCAAGCTTTCCAGGTGATGCACTGAGTTTGAGGACCACCACCCTACGACACGTTTCTGGGAAGGGGTTTACCTTGGACATGGTTGATTAAAGCTCTTGTTGCCATGGAAGATTCCCAGAGCTCATACACTCCACTGTTAAAAGAAGGTATTGGATAGGGTGGCTTTTAGAATTCCTGAGCTATTGGAAGAACAAGATAACTTTGAGTGAGCAAGTATATTTGTATTTATCTTGCTATAAAAAAACAGGTTGAATTCAGCTTATCAAAGTTAATGCAGTTTGCAACCATTTTTCCCCTAAATTTCGAGTATCCAGAGTTATTATTTATAATTGACTTATACTTTCCCATTGGGCTGAAGAAACAATTGGCCACAGTCTTTTCTAACTCTGATATCCTTCATTGTTATGCTGATGTGACTTGATTTTCTGGGCTTTTAAAACCCAAAAGATCTGCCCCTAAACTTACCAGGAAAAGTGAAATGAGTCTAGTACCATTTGCATCTGCTATTGTAGAGTCAATGACATTCTCCTGGGTCTATCGTTTCTGATTTTGTTGCTTTTTAAAAGCCTGCTATAGAATATTAAAAAAACTGCAATGATTTAAAAGTCTCAAACCAGGGCATCACTGGTATATATTAGGAGGCAAAGGGCCCTCATTTATGAGCTGCTTCAGATATGATATGGCATGTGTGACATCATCGGGACTCTCTGCGTATCTGCCCACTTGATACAAACGAAATTCTAGCTTCAACTAATTTTGATGTGGAAATGCCCCCTTAAAAAGAAAAGTACTAAAAATACTTGACATTTATAGGATTTCTGCAGCAGTCTGCAGTTTCTCTTGCAAGTATATTCACAGACATTGAAAGAAAGTATTTGGCAATTGCTAACATGCAGTGTAGGAGTACAAAGATGGTCCTAATGGTGTATTCTAGTGATGGATAGCTAGAGTATAATGACTGTCAAAAAGTAAGGGTTCTCTTTTTGTAGTTTTTAACATGATTTTAGCATCCAGATGTAAACTCATGTATAAGGATAATGGTAGTACATAACCTCAAAGATCTTATTTTTCTTTCTTTAATTCTCAATTGCTTTCACACTGATTTTTCTAATAAGTACTATGTCTAGGATCCCAGAAGATGGTATAAATGACAAAATGAGGTTCAGCTGTTTTCTAAGGAAGACTTAAATGTGATTTTTCTCCCCTTTCTTTTGGCTAATTAGGACAACTAAAAGTAAACGTCCAATTATGCAAGGATGAATCGAGCCTGGCTGGGTCTGTATTCTTCGGAGTCCTAAGTTAGAATGTATATTGGAAAGAAGATCAGTCTAAGACAAATTCAGATATCTCATAGAGAATAAACTCCTCTCGGGTTTATGGATTGCTACCATATGTGTAAGAAGAGAAAATAGGGTCAGGAATTGTTCTATTCCTTCACTCTCTGAAAGGCAAGAATGCTGGCTTCGGAAACAGGGACACTTGGCTTCTAGTTTTAGATAAGTCTTCAAAATACTGAATGTTCTTTGAAATAACAAAATACTTGAGTGAAGGAAAGAATTGAGGAACTAACTTAAATTTAGCTCTGAAAAAATCCTTCTGTCAATCCCTGGCCCCCTTAGCTGCAATTCAGTCTCTCGTTCCCTTCTCAGCCACGTCGTGGCTTCCACTCTGCACGTGACTGGGGCGAGGGTCTTTCTCCTGGTCTGGACCAGAGATCCCTCAAGGTGTCCAGTCAGGAGCTCCTGAGTGATGGGTCCTGCAGGTGGAGGTAGACTGGGAGCCAGGAGAGAGGACCACAGGCAGCGTGGCTATGAGGAAGGCAGGTGGACAATCCCCCATGGTGGCCTGGGTGAAGCCAGTGAACCCGACTGTGGCAGGATGGGAACACCTGTACTTTCTTTACATAAAGCCTGCTTTTTTTCCCCACTTCCTGCAATTTCTGTGTTTATTTCCTTTTAAAATTTATTGATGTCTTTAGGACTTTATCTCAGTTATCCTGGGCAGAAAGGAGTACCTGTCTGTGAGTAGAGCCCAAAAGGAGAGAATTGGCACTGGGGGAGGGAGGCACAGTAATTAAAGCAGGGGATACCTGAGCAAGGTGAAACTTGGGGACAGACTTGGAAGTTCCTGGTTGTGACCTCCTGGAGAGTCTGAATCCAGTGCTAGGTATTGTGTGGTTGTATTACAAAGGAGCCAAATTCTTCTTTTACAGGGGGGTTCCTGCTAAACTCCAGGGAATCCTTTGTCGAGGGAAGGGGGACCAGCTCTGCTCAAGACAAACGAAGCTTGGTGGGGGTGGGGGAGGTGAAGATGCACAATTTATGTGCATAGCAGTCAGAACTGTGGTGTCTACTCTGAACATTGGGAAAATGGTATGAGATTGTCTAGCTGGGTCTGTCATTGGTGGATGTGTGGTATGTAGGGGTAGCTCATTTAGGAAAAAGAAAAAGCCAGGCCCGAAAGCAAGAGGACACATTCATAGCGAGACCCCCACTATTAACCTAAGGGGGCCTTGAAGTCTGTTCCCTTCCTGGGCTGTGCCGGCAGACCTCCTTCTTCATGAATTCTCTTACTGCTCCCGGAATGATCATGTGGTATCCTCTGGTTTCCAACAGCATCCAGTGATGGCCATTGATGGTTTGGGTGGAAAGGATTGAGGTTTGTGTATGGGAGAGAAGACAACACCTTCTATGGTGTGTGTGACCTGAGTCCTTGGGGCAGGTGGGCTTGGATCAGGTTCTGGTCACACGATCCTTCTGGTTTCTGAAAAACAAGTGAGATCGACCAATCAGTGTAGGTTTCCAGAGTGTGCGGCTGTGACCCCCAAACCTAGCTGCATGCACGTCTGAGTCACCTGGGACACTTTCCAAAATGCACTTCCCTCGTTCCTACTCTAAATTCAGGCAGATCTTGGTTGGGAAAAACCAGGATTTAGAAAGCACAAACTTTAGAGTCCAGTGGTCTTTGGGTTGCATCTCAGTACCAACACCTTTACTAGTTGCATGACCTTGAGCAGGTCACTTAACCTCTTCAAACCATAGTTTCTTTGTAGGCAGAGAACAAATAATCCTACCTATTTGTAGAGGTTTGGGATGAATTAGATGAAATAATGCACATAAAATAACCACCTCATTGCCCAGCCCCTAGTAATCATTCAATAAGTATTAGCTTATGCTTAACCAAAGCGTGTGTGTCAGATGCCTGTTCGGCACTGTGGGAATGGGTAAAAAGTAGAAAAACCACAGTCCCTTCCCTGACACACATGGCTGAGAAAAAGCAAATGACATGAGGATTTGGTAGGCTCTAGGAGAAGGGGTGGGGGGACATTGTGATGAACCTCAGATTGCTGGAAGCTCCTGGAAGGGTGCAGTCTGGACCTCAGGGGGGTGGTCAGGGGGTGCTGGTGGAAATGAAGGAAGGCATTGACTCGAGACATTTTAGAGAGAGCGTCAGAGGGGCTTGGAACGAACAGAATTGCCTTCTGATGATGTCAACATATCTAATACAAGACTCTGACTAATTGCTATTTATAGTTGCTTATATTCAAAAGCTCGTTTATGCCGCAAGTAAGGCTGAAAACTGTCAGCTGGGTGTAGTGGAAAGAGCTCAGAGCTCAGAGTCCTTGCCCCATCTCTGCTCCTAACTAACTGGGTGACTTTAGCCAAGCCACTCCACCCCAAGGCCCCAGCTTCCTCCCTGTAAACAAGGTGTGTTGGGGGTGGGTGAGCGGAGACCAGAAAACCGCTGTGGTCTTCTGGCTCCAACATTCAACAGAAACATTTGCTGCGTGTCTTTTCCAAAACACTTAACGTGCATCCGTGATTTTCAATTCCTGGTACTGCGTATGGTCTGGTGTTCAGTGGAAGACTGTGTGTTTTGCTCATTTCTTGCTTGCGATTCAGATTCCTGTCAAGTACACAAAAAGCATTTTTGTTCTCTTGGAATTATATAGAAAGTATCCTTCATTATGCCTTCATTTGATTTCCAGTCACAAGAAGCTATTACTGATGTTTCGGGAGACTAATGTGGGTATATCTTAGCACATCATTTCTCTGCTCTAATTTTAAGTACAGGCAGCCCCTGACTTGCAAACAATTGACTTTGGGTGACCCATACTTACAGTTAGTATTACCTTGAATGTCAGGGTCCAGCTCTTCCCATCTTCCACTGCAGAATTACTCTGTAATTTTCAATCAGAACACCTAGGAGGCAGCTAATCTTCTCATTTCAGGCATCTTCATTGCTTGTCTACTATGAGCCAAGCTCTCTCTGTGCTCTGGGATCTTTTTTTGCTTTCTATCTTTTGCATTAAATGTCTATGTATTTCCATTTGGGTCAAGTAAATTATGTCCTTTATGAACATACAGAGAAATTTGAAATGTGCACAGTTTATCTGAACAGTGGTTCCTGTTATAATTTATACATTAATTAAATGAATAAGTAGGCCAGGTACAGTGGCTCATACCTGTAATTCTGGCACTCTGGGAGTGCTTGAGCTCAGGACTTCAAGACCAGCCTGAGCAGGAGCGAGACCCCATCTCTACTAAAAATAGAAAAATTAGCTGATGCCCTGGGCATCTAATGGTGACAAGTCTCTCTGCCTGCAGAGCTTAGATTCTGGTGCTGTTGGCCTGGAAGGGTAGCTAACCCTATTGCCGCAGATGAAAAGTAGCCTATGACAGGTGTCTGGGTCTATCTTCCTTTATCTAAGATCACCTTCTCCCCCCACCTCCTACAACCTTTAAGGAGACAAAATCATAAAAAACTACAACGCCCTTTTATGTACAAACAATAGAATATGTTACTGTTAGGGTATACGTGGTATACTGCAAAAAATAGTCACAGATCCTCCCATCCTGGTGGCGTGTTCTCTTGTAAGATGTCTTTGCCACACCTTCAGCCAGGAGGTGGAGTCTATTTCTCCAGCCCTATGAATCTAGTGTGGCTTTGTGACTTCCTTTGACCAAAACAATGCAGCACAAGTGACCATGTGAGAGTCCTGAGCTGAGGCATTAAGAGGCTTCCCAGCTCCCACTCCTGCTTGTTGTCTTGCAACTTCAGCTGCCTCACAAAGAAGCCCCGACTAAGCTCCTGGAAGATGAGAGGCCATCAGAGCCCATCTCACCCCAGTCAGGCTGCAGATGCCTGCGGCTGCCTGAGTTTTCACCAGCTTAAAAATCTCAAGATGCTCACCATCAGCATCAATGCAAATAGCTTTTTTTTTTGTTATTAATAATTGAAAGTTGTAAATATTTTATTTATGAATGTATGAATATAGATATTAATATATTTCTCATCTGTTGTGAATGAAATAGGCTTTGGAAGGTTGGCCTTGGAAAATGCCTTTCACATGTTAAATCATCCATTTAGAGACAAATTTTAGAAATAGAGCCACCCGAAATTTGGTGACTAGCTGTGTGTGTGCCTTGTGGAGAGAGAGGCTAGCGCTGGCAGGTATGACATGTGGTCACTGAATGGTAGGAGATTCCTAGAGCACTTGGCCCTGCCGTGCATGGACGCACGTAGTTGGAGTGTGTTTGGAAAGGCACGGCTCTAACGTGACCCTGACCAGGGTTTGGACAAGTGTAGTTGCATTCTGGGGACTGAGGCTTGCTTTAGTTTTATTAGAAGTTTTGATGAAAGTCATGACTCGGTAATATCAGAAGCATGGGCCTGTGGAGGTGAGGGAAACTTCCCCTTTGCCCAGGAAAGTTCGCTGAAAGATCAACTCGTAAGAAGGCAGATTAATAAGGGAAAGAGATTTATTTGCTGTGCACATGGGGAGAATCACAGTGATTACCCAGTAGCCCAGTGGGGTCCAGAACTATGTATACCCTCATTTTAGAGGGGAGGGGGAGATGAGGAATAGAGACAATTCTGGGTAGGGGCCATAAATGGTTACTAGGGAGGATGAATAGATACCTGGGAGAATGAATGGATTGGGGGGAAACAGATTGACTTGTCAATGATTCTCTTTGGAAATTAACCTGAGATGCAGGTATTATGTTTAAAATGGTTTGGGCCTGGTCTGGTTACATTCTTGATCTTCTTTTCTGCAATATATTGGGATAACAGGGAGGAGAAGGGAAGTCAATTATTCTTTTTGATGGGTCTGGTTTTTACAAAGAGGAAAGCCCCTTCTAATGCCTGTTGATCTTTAAGGGCCTTTAATTCAAAATACTCTTTATGCCAAGGAGTCATATTTTGGGGTGAAATTTCCTGACCAAAGTGGAAAATGGATACCTGTCCCTATGAATTAAGCAGAAACATGGCAGGGACACTCTGCACTTTCTTTCTCTCTTCCAAAAGTCTTTTTTTTTTAATTCAGAAAAAGGTCTGGGAATATTCTGTGCACATAATTGTTTTATAAGCGATATTTTATTTAATGCCCTTGCTAATGATACTTCCTGTAAATAAACAATAAAAGTCAGCATGGTTCCAGACTGCTTTTATAATGATGATAAACTATATGTTTTAGGAAATAGTCTAAAAGTGATGTGCCACTGAGATTGAAAAATTCTGGAAATTGTGTATGTTAACTATATTGCAATACAGAGATCTCTTTTGATCAGGGGTTAAAAGCAGTTATACACACGTATGAGGAAGGACTGAGAAAATTTATTAGTAATTAAAGTTAGAATTAGTAAAGCAAGTTTTCAAGTAAATCCATAGCTGGAATATATATATATGCATTTCAGAGAATTGTTAATATTTCATAGGAGATGGTTTTCTGTGAAGATTGGGGGGCTTTGAAATACATTATGCTTTAGGATTGATGTGTGTATCAATTTGCTGTGGTCACCTAACAGTCCATCCCAGAAATTGGTGGCTTTAGAACAACAACGGAGTTATCACTTACGTAATCTGCAGGTCCCATGAGGGCTGGCTGATTTCATCTGAGCTCAGCCAAGCCACCTGAGCTTTTCACTGTAAGGCTGTGGATCGACTCTGCCCCAGGTTCCTCTGGTCAGGAGGCTGCTCACCTGGACGTGCTCTTCCCAGGGCTGGCATGAGCCCAAGAGGACGGGCAGAAACACTGCTTCACTCTAGGTTTGGGACCAGGTGCATTGTCATTTCTGTCTCATTCTGTTGGCCAAAGCAAGTCACATGGTGAAGCCCAAAGTCAGCAGGCAGGGAAATATACTCTACCTTCAGGGAAGGAATTCCAAAGTCATGTGAAAAAAGGGTGTGGATATTACCGCCAGGGGTGAAGAATGGGGGCCGGTAATGAAATCTCCCCGTGTGTCTGTGAGTCCTAGGAAGACTTGTTGAAGATGAGCAGAGAGGTAAATTAGAGTAGAGACAGTGAAGAAGCAGTTGGCGATACTTTGGTCTGTGTATAACATAAAGACACCTGTCTTCCTTCTATACCAGGGGTAGCAAACCACAGCTTGCCAGGCGACATCCTGCCCAAGGCCTGTTTCTGTGAATAATATTTCACTGGAGCACAGCCGCGCCCGTTCGTTTATGTGTGTCTTGCGTACGGCTGCGTTGGTGGGCAGTTGGATACGTGAGACAGAGACCGAACGGCCAGCGAAGCTGACGATATTTACTATCGGGATCTTTACAGATAGTTTGCTGCCCCCTGTTTTGTATGATGCAACTGAATAGTCTTTGAGAAGGGCATTCAGCTGTGATCTCCACCCCTCTACCCAGCCCCCACCCCAGGTCCTTTTAGGGTTTTTCTAATGTGGTTTGCGTTCTTATTCTTGGGTGTTTGTATAAGATAGGAAAAATAAGGAGATAAGTCATCCTGGTGCTTGGCTTTTGGCACTGACAGCCTGTGCAGTTTACATCCCCAAGCTACAATCCTTAAAGTTTACAAGTCGACAAATTCCAGATTACAGAACATACAAATGAGGGAGCCAGTTGCTACTTTTGCCTTTACTATTAATGTATTGTGGCTGTGGGGGTCACTCATGATGTTAGACAATAGGGTGATTATTTCCGTTCTGCTGAAAGACAATCTGATTGTGTTCTGTGTAGAACGAAGCACTGGTCTGCTCTGCCTGCTTCCCATGAGAAACGCTGCAGACCTTTGCTCAGACCTCCTCCCGTCAGCTCGGGTATTGTGATGGGAGGTAATTGCCCGGATCTCATGGGTCAGCATATATTCATGCTGCTTTTTATCTTCATTTCTACTTCTTTTAATTAATAAAATCACTTTCTTGTAAAATATTACAAAGAAGTTTTAAAGGAGGAAAAAAACTCTCCATTGTATTATATTATGCTTACCACTCCATAGCATACATTCATGATGGCTTTATCAACAGGGTGGGACTTTATGTGGTTTAAAAACAAATAATTGTGATGACTGTGTGGACATATAGGAGATATTTGATATAGTATTCCATAAAACACAAAATTGCTGCAAGTATACCGTTTCAACTGTGGAGTAAATATGTATGTACATGTGGTAAACACAAGGATGGCCCCCAAAAGATAGCCATGTCCTAATACCAGAACCTGTGAATATGTCACCTGCATGGGAGAAAGTATGGTGCAGGTGCGATTAAGTTAAGGATCTTGAGAGGGAGACCTGTCCTGGGTTATCTGGGTGGGTCTGATGTTGATCACAGGGATCCTTATCAGAGTGAGGCAAGACGGTTGAAGTCTCAAAAAGATGCAGAAGCAGGGGTGGAGGGCTGTGCTTTGAGCTGAGGAATACACGTGGCCTCTTGAAAGGGCAGGGACGCAGGGCCCTCCAGACTCCCTGCCAACACCTCGGCTGTAGCTTGGGGAGACTCATTGTGGACCCCCAACTTCTAGAACTGTAAGTTAATAAATTTGTGTTGCTTGAAGTCACTATGTTTGTAGTACTTAGTTATAGCAGCAATGAAAAACTAATACACATATAAGACTGGAAGGGAAGATATTTTTATTACTAAGTGATACTTGGAAAATATAAAAACAGCGTATTTAGTTGGTTAGCGTATTTTAGTTGGGTGGTTGTGAGTTTATTTGGGTTGGTTAAAACTGTGAGACAGCAGGTGACTTTTAGATGTTGGAGGAGGGAAACATGGTAGAATTTGAAGTTCAAAATCAAGCACTTGATGAATAAGCCCAGGAAAAATGTCCTTTCCTTTGGGTTTTGATGTGTCAGGGTGGCAAATGGTTCCAGCCTTAATGGGGAAGCCAATTGCTTTTCCCTTTTTATTTTTTAAAGCCTCTCGCTTAATTTCAGTAGTTTCTTTGAGCTTAAATATCATCTTTGATGATTATTGGTGTCGTCGTGATTAAGGCCTTTGCGAAAGCTTTGAGTGCAAGTATTAACCTAAAAGCATGTTTACAAACTTTCATCAAATTCTGTAAGGTGACAGTAGCATTCTATAGCATAGACATTATACTATGTAGCAATTCTCTCTCCATCCCTATTTTGCCTGTTTCCAAGTTATAAGAAGCTGTTATGAATAAGGGTAACTGGTTACTTCCACCAGCAGCTGACCTGGTCGGCTTTTGAGTTCGGAGTCATTTCTTTAGTCTTTACCCCCCCTTCTCCAGAGCCCACAACCTCCCAGAGCTTTGTTCTCACTGGGAAAAGACGCTTGTGCCCATGCCGTGCCCCTTGGGGCTGTTGATAAGGGTCTTGGAGATCATGGGCCAGCAGAGCTCCCTGCCCATCACCTGGAGGGTGGAATCAACATTACTCAGTGAGCTCTTCCTGGGGTTACCTGGGAGGAAGTGGCCCACAGGTGGAATTCCAGAATCTCCCATCCAAGTACTAACCAGGCCTGACCGTGCTGAGCATCCGAGATCAGACGAGATCGGGCACGTTCAGGGTGGTAGGGCCGTAGACAGAATTCCAGAATCTCACAGTCAATCTTTGCATTTTTCTTCCATAGGAAAAATGAGATTTTTGAAAATTCTCATTTCTTTTTTATTTGTCCCAGGCTAGCTTTACATATTTTGAGCAACAAAATGAAGATCATTATGAAAATGTCCTTATGGCAGTTTTCTAGGGCTGTCGCTCATTTTTATGAGTCCTCATGTTAAGTCCCTGAGTACGGTGGTTCATGGCTTAGCCTGCTAAATCAGAGTCAAAATTCTCTTCTTAAGCCTCAAAATAAGCTGCTGATTACACTGCCTGATGGGCAGGCTAATCAAACACACTCGGTGTTTCGGCTGACTCACTCCAGATAGGTTGCCTTGCTCACAACTTCTTTGTTCTTTGTCATCCCAGATCTGCAACATGCAGTAGGGCAAACTGAGTCAGGGAGGAGGTAGAACTCCTTTTGTCACCATGAACCAAGTTATGAGTCATGCACTCTTAGCTTTGGATTGTCAGTATACTGCACCCTTCAGTTCGTGGAAAATAAATGATACGAACTTGGCTCCTGCTCTGCGTTCGGTTCCCTTTGCTTGGCTGCTGTGTAAATGTATCCTGGCTAGAATCCTTATCTCGAAGTTCATCAGAGATTTTGAACTGTCAGGGTGGAGATAAAAGCTGAGTACCTTTATTCCAACTGAGACCATCCTTTGAGGGATAAACACGGGAACATATACTTTAATTAAACCAAAAGACCCTGAAACACAGTCTTGCTAACATAGGCAGATGTGGATGGCAGAGTAAACCCCGCCCATCAACGTACTCTCAGTTTTTGAGGTTCCCCCCAAAATAGGGAAACTGAAAAATACTTGGGCAGAAAGCAAATATCATCAAATAGCACCTATTTTTTTCAGCTATAGAGATGGCTGGATATAAAAAGCACCACGGGAGCTTTGCAATTTGTTGCCTCTTTTGCAATACTCAGCTTGACTCTTGGTTTCCACGAGAGAGAAAATGGATGTTTCCCGGCATCCTCTGTTCTCCATTCCAAAGAAGTGAGAGGGGCGTTGGTTCCCAAACCTTCTGTGTTTTTTGTTGTTGTTGTTAGAGGGATCAACTGCATGTTTCTCAAGGCTTCCTGACCTGCTTATAGGCATTCTCTCAGCCTAAGCCTGACCAGAGAATCCAGGGATTTCTTTTTCAGGTTTCTACTGCAAATCCTGTGCCACCATACTGCCCCAAACAGTCATATTCCTGCCCTGCCTTTCAGAGGTGATAATATGGGGGCAAATGGTGGAGATCTAGAAAAATTATCTTTGTGTTCCTCTCTCACTTTGGGTATGGAGTAAACAGCCGGCCCTCCCTTTCCCCCAACCCTGACCCCTCTTGCGACAGCACTTCCGGTGGCTTCATTGATTACCTAGATTTTTGTTGATAATTAGAATCTTTTCCCATTCTTTGCCCCAGTGGGACTCTTTGCTGGCTCTCGTTCATTAAGGAAGCACCTGAGCCAAGGGCTCCAGGAAAGCCTGTGACCCCCAGCACACAGAAGGCGCGGCAGGGCCCCTGCATGTTCATTCCCGCGGTGGGAGACCAGCTGGAAGACAGGAGGAGCCATGTTAACACTGGGTTCCCCAGACATGAAGCCATTTCTTCTACGTACCCTTTAGAGGCGTTGTTCTCAGCACTGACTGAGACTTAGACGCACCTGAGGAGCTTTTTGATGAAGGGTGGAGGCTGGGCAGACTCTAGATCAATTCAATCCACATCTACAGGGTGGGAGCTGGGGCTTCCATGATTTTTCAGGACTCCGCCATGACCCTGGTGCAAAGCTGGGGCTGAGAAGCCCTGCCTTCGACTCAGTCATCTGCACTTGCTGGCGTGGGGAGGGGGATTCCTTTGGTGGCTGGTATCAGGGTCAGTCCCAATTTTACAGTGTACCCTGTGTCAGGTGCAGGGACCTGTCCCACGTGTTACAAATCACCCTTCGGTGGCCACCTGTCATTGCTACCTCTCCTTAGGGCATAAGCAACTGTCCGTCAGCAGGGAACAGCACACCGGCCCCAGGCTTCTCTGCCACCCATTTCTTTTCACACCCACATTGTTATCAGCGTGTCTGGGCCTTCAGCCTGTCCAATGCAACTGGTGGATACCAGGCATAGGGATGTCTGCAAGTCCCCGTGTAGCAGCCGGGACTCAGAGCGGGCTTTCTTCTGGTACTGCTTTACTTCCCCAGACCTCACAGTCTGGAGCCCACGTTTCCAGTGGCGGAGTTTGATTTCCCCAGCGAACAGCTGTGTTCTCAGGAGCTAAGCAACCGTGCCTCTCCCTCCGGTGGGCGCAGTCAAACGTCTCCCCAGCCTTCTGCAGACTCGCTCCCACATTATTTAGCTCCTTGGCTGCTGGAGCGCCACATTCAGCTTCTACGCAGATGAGGGCGAATTTCCAAGAGGGAAAGCTGCAGATGGCTTTGCCTCTGGGGATGGGCTTTCTTCCCCAAGTGACTCACTTCTGGTAAAAACCTTGAGTCCCTTGGGTCTCTCCCAACAACCTTTGCTCAGAACGAATTAAGGAGCTAAGTGAGGGCTTTTTTTTAAAAAAGTGGCATGATTATTCACTATCTTTTGAGTGGTGGTTTCTCACCAGACTCAGTTTTTTTCCCCCTCTAATACCATTGATTTGTGTTTTTCCATAAGCATTTATTCATCTTTTTAATTTAACTGCAACCCCATCATGGTTCCCACTTTGTGTGGGGTAAGACCCTACTCTAAGAAATAGGTGGGCTCATGTCTCACCCACATCTCTGCCCATGATGGCTTTGCCATCAGTTGCTGTGGCCGTGGACAGGCCGCGTACTGGCTGTCCTGGAAATCGGTGGTGTGCGCTGCCTTCCTTGAGGGTGTCATGCGGCTGGGTTTACTGCCAGCAGCTGAACTGCTGCTGTGGTGGGACTGGTTTGCACACACAGCATCCCGTGGCACGGAACGGTGCTTTCTTAGCACAAAACAGGCACGTTTGCTTTCCTCCTTTCAGAGAAGGGGAATCTAAAGCTAGAAAACACTTCAACATGATTGCAACCTTAGGCAGTCAGCAACGCTTCAGTCCTTTGCAAGTGAATTTTAAGGAGTAAGAGTCTGGAAAGGGCAGGGCTTTTTGTGATGTATCTCCTAGATAACACCTCTCTGATTCCCATACCTCCTCTCCTCTTACCAGTGATACTTAAACTGATGCCCCCAAACTTGTATTAATAGAAAGTCTGAGGCTCTTTTTAAAAAATTTCATGAAATTATCTATTTTTTTTTCCTGTCCTAATGTTTGTCTTACCCGATGTAAATAACTGCATTTGGTTCACCTAAAAGAAGAAACTTTTCCTCTGCTTCCAGGATCGCTTTTACTGTCCTCTAAAGGGCATCAGAGCCTTGCCAAATCTCTTGTGTTACCGTATTGCTTTCTGGGGCTCAGTATTTGCCTGCTCCGAGCCCCCCCAGTTTGCTTCAGGCGAATTAGTAAGACCATGTGTCTTGAAACAAATCACATCCAAGGCTGGGAGTCTGCATGATAACTGCTTGGTTTATAAGTGAGTCTTAATTTGGCTGGGCAAATGCAGAATGTGTTCAGGGGCAGCCTTCTGCCTCCACCTCTTGGTTACAGACCAGTCTTGCCCATCAGTTTTTCCCATCTAAGGCTTTAATTTGATACCAGGTGGGTTCGTCAGAGACACCCAGGAAAGACCCAGAGGGGAATCTCCCTGTTGTCTGCCACCCTTGCCTGGCAGACACTCTCCCTTTTCCGAGTTTCCTACGAAGCTGTCGTCAACTTGGGGGAGCTGCTTTGGTTGCTCAGGCTTCTTTCTGCCACTGCAGAGGAATTTGCTCTCCTGCAGAGGCCGTTGGAAAGGGCAGTGCAGACAAGCCGGCTTCTCAGGCATTTAAACAAGTTGTCTGAAGGTCGTTGGATTCCAAGGAGCATAAGCCGGTCCTTTCACTCTTCAATGCCACTAGTGTTTATGGAGCACTGCCTTTTGGAGGAGTGAGAAATAGAGCTTTCAACTTTCGGCCCGTGTTTTTCTGTCATTTGGAGGCAATATGAAGATCATGACCTTTTCTGGACCACCCTCACCCCCTAATTTGCAAATGATTAGTTCTAATCACTTTGACCTTGACCACCTCCTTTCCTAGTGGAGCTGACCACGATTTTGCTGCATCAGAGCCAAACTTTCATATTTGCATATTCCCCTTGGAAGGGAACTGGGTCAGTTATTATTGTTCTTCCTAGCAAGCAGAATTGGGGTCCCTGGAGCACAAGGGAGATTCCATTGTTTTCTGTGGAGTCTGTCTTTGGCATTTCTAATGAAGGTCACTTCTTGTCCCTAAATGTCTGACTTTTTGTTGGGTTTTGTATTCTGAGTATTGGATTTCTAAAGTCCTGTGCTGACTTCCTTGATCCAAAGAATTCCGATAGAATGTATTCCAATTTCAGCGAGGCCAGAGTGCTTGACTGCAGTTATTTGCTTACACCAACACCACCATAGATGATAATGGTAGTTAGCATCTACCTGGTGTGTGTTAAATACCAGGTGCTGTTCTCAGTACTGCACGTGAGCTAGTTCCTGGAATGATCCCCCTCCCCAGCCTCTCGGATAGACTGTGCTGTTATCTTTGCTTCTCAGCTAAAGGAACTTAGCTTAAAGAGGTTTAGTAACTCACACAAAGCTTACTTAAGTGACAGGCAGGATTGGAAACTGCAGTCTGATTTGCGAATTCACACTTTTGACCCTTCACTGCCCTCCTATACTGCCTCTTACACATCTCGTATTTTCCCAGGTGTGGAAAACTCATCAAGGATGAGGCTGACTGAAGATATTCTTGAGTATAAATAAGCCATCTGCTGTTTTGTGTGTCCACCAGGCCAGAGGCTCTTTCCTCAAGCCAACATATGGCAGAAAAAGAAATATGTAAAAATATAGATGTCTCGGGGGATAGTTAGCGAAACGTGTAAACAGGCAGCACAGCTTCTTTAACCTGCCCCTTCCCAGACCCAAGTCCCTTCACCTCTGCCACCCAACAGGCCTCTACCTGTCGGCAGGGGTCCTTATCAGCCTCCTCGGGGTTGGCTCTCTCACCAGAGTTAGGAGGCGACTTCACACAGGTCTTGGGGGGTTCTGCAAACCGCCAGAGCCTCAGAGACCTTTCCTTGGTGGCTAGTGCCTGGCCACTGTGGCTCTGTCCCTCCCTTTTTGATTCTGGTGGTACCTGCTCACTGCTTGGCCACTGAACAACTCCTCACTTTGTTCTCGCAACAAGAGAAACAAAGTTATAGGAGCTCAGAGTGTCATGAAACCACAACACTTTCTAGTTCATTCCCCTCCTTTTAAAGAGGGGTCCCACACAGGTGTGGAGTCCTGTCATCCAAGCCAGACCCCCAGTTTCGTGACTCACTTTCCTTTACATTCAAATGCCTGCATTTGGAATAAAAGTGAAAACTTACATCAAAAACAGTGTCACGCCTGGAACATATTGGGTGGTCAGCATGTATTTTCCTCCTCACCCCTCTAGTTATATTCATTATTTCCCTGGACCTTGGATAGCTGCTGGCTTCTGTCTTATGGCATCTATGCACTCATGATTTCTGTTTCTTACCTGAGTTTTGACTAATTGCTTTTTTTTTTTTTCTGGCATGTTCCCCACTCTTCCAATCCTGACATTTCTTGTAGTCCCTCAGCCCATGGCTGATCACAGCTCCAGATGACAATGCTATGGTGTTGTGGGAATGAGAAGTCCTGCTAAGAAATTGATGTGTAAGAAACACAAGCTATTTGTCTGGTGACTAGAATCTTCCCGGTGTGCCCCATCCAATTCAGACCATCTGAATTCAGTCTTAGGACATCCGGATAGATCCTCTGCTGATCAAGTAGGGCTCATGCAGAGAAGAAGCCACAAAAAACACACACAACTGGAAAAGAAAGGCTTTAAATGAGGTTATAGCATAGATTATGCAGTCTGGGAAAAGAACACTGCAAATTAAAAATGTCTGAAATTTTATTAGAAGAGTGTAAACATAGTTAATTTCAGAGTCAAAAGATGTGGGTTGAATCTCGGCTTCTCCACTTTCTGGTTCTGTGACCTTGGACTTCCTGCATAACCCGGCCACTGATGTTACCACCACTACCCATGACAGCAGTAGCAGCTGTAAGTGGTTGTCACTATCATTTTTATTAGTGGGGCAGGGCTAACAAGACAGGCTTCAACTGCTGTTCACCCTTGGGAATTAGTGTCCTGCAGTGGAGCATGTGGGAGATTCCTGTGGGTGCCTGAGACAGTCAGGGAGAGAATGAGGTTGCCCAGCCACCTGCCGGTTCCTCCATCCTCCTGCTCTCAGGAAATTGAGCACCGCCTGGGACCAGGCCCTGAGACGAGTGCTTGACAGATGGAGGGCAATGACCTGGGCCTGCCCTCAAGGAGTCCACCTCTAAAATCCCTCCAGCAGATCCAGGCTCTTTCTGCAGCTCACTCTGGTTAGTTATCAGAATCTCTGTTTTAGGGATTTCAGTAATTGACTCTCTGGGCTCTAGCTCTTCCTTGTGAACTTTACCCTCCGGGGGAGCCCCCCCTGTTCTCCTGAAGCTGTTTTTATCCCTAATAATTTAGCATGTATCAGGTATCTGAGGACTCCTGTCTGCCCAAGATCAGAGGCGGTAGAGAGCTACAGTATTCTAAAATTCTTTTTTCTTTTCTTTTTGAGAACGGTAGTTTAAGTCTCTTTAACCACAGTAAGTTATTACTGTAAGTTATGGTGAAAATTATTTGGGGCCACAGACAGTATAATCTTGTGGGTAAGAGTCATTGAAAAAGTAAAAAATTTTGAAACAAACTCTGAACTTGAGTCTGTTGCCCCAAGGATGGGCTTTAAGAAGTGATGTTAAGAATCACAACTGAATTGTTCAGTACTAAGTGCTGTTTGTGATTTGATTGGGTCTGTAGTTGGGATTGTATATGTGGGGCATGACTTAAATGTTAACATTCTTGGGAGGATTTTGTGTGGACAAGTTTTCTGTGATCCAAATACCATTTGGTCTTCACAACATGTCATGGGAAAAGTCACAAGACCCAGTTCTGATGGAACTTTCTTTAGTGTGTGTTTAAGACTTGTCATCTTCCCATCTCATCTTTGCTATAGAAAAATACGAAACTTTCCCTGCACAAAATTGAAGTGTGCTCTACTTGCCTGTTACTGAAGCTCTTAGACACTTCTATTTCTGTTGAGTAAGAGATTGCTTTTGTATCTAGGGGTCTCTGTGTGTGCAATGTCTGTTTTGTTTTTTTTTTTTTCCCTTGACATTACTGAAGATTTTATTTTGGGAGCATTAAGGGCCCAGAGCTGATCCTTTCTGGAGATGTATGACCAGGATAAAGATCATGGCTTTGGAACCCCAGCCTTGTCACTAAAAGCTGTGTGTCTTTCAGAGTTACTTAAGGGCTCTGAGCCTTAGTTTCCTTTTCTGCAAAATGGGGAAATTCGTAATACCCGGGAGTGGCCTTGTGAGGATGAATAATTAGAAGACCTGAAGCATCTGGTAGAATGTCCAGCACATGGTAAGTGGTAGCTATTTTTATTTTCAGTCTTATCCATTGTTGGCAATACTGTTCTGGTCCAGTGACGGGCGTTCATGGCGTTTGGGACTTAAGGATAACCTTCGTAGTTTGGAATGGGTACCGTAGAAAAACTGAATTGTGCTTTTTAGCCAGAAAGTATTCCACTTAGCAAGCTACTTGACAGTGTGATATGCCCAAAGGGCCCAGGAGGGATGTCCCAGGGACAACAGCACAGCCACTCCTGTGAGAGAGACATGCTCTCTCTTAGGGCCCTGGGTCTGAGGCCCTGGTCGCAGGCGCAGGCAGATCAGCAGTTGTGCTTCTGGATTTTGTCCTTTTGTCTTACCAGCTGTCATAAAAGAACGGTCTACTCCCTTCTGACCACCTCGGCACTTACCTGAGTTCAGCTATTCATGAACAAGTATATACTAAAATGATGATTCTTGGAGACTGAGTTTCGTGTTTAGACGTCTTTGTATTTCTGTGTAGCATCTTTACATTTTCACTGTTGGTTTTTTTTTTTTTTTTTTTTTTTTTTGTTGTTGTTGTTGTTTGCTTTTTCCCCTGACTGCCTTTTAAAAAAGAAAAAAACCCAAACTCCTTTGTACTCTTAAAAGCATCAGGCTGGGTCGGCAGCTGGGGGTGGGGGGTGGGATGGGTGTATGAAAATAAATGCTTTAGATGGAGAATATCTTTCTGTTGTGTTATGATGAGCTATCAAACGGTGCAGCAAGAAAGAACAAATTTCTAATTTGTAGGTTATTCTTACATTTCCCCTTTTCAAGGCTGATTATTTCATTATTTAATTTAAGCTTTCAATCTTAATAAGAACGGTTAACTTTCAGATGAGAATTTTACATCAGAAAACCACATTAAACCCAGAGACGGTTCTTTTAATTCAGATTTGGAAGCATGAGTTCCGTTATGCTAGATTAAACAGCTTGCTCAGGCGCACCAAACGAACGTAATGTGCAGTCTTAGGTGGCACCAATTAAAGAAGAGTGAAAAGCATAAAACAGTTTTAGAAAAGGTCACCCCACTTAGAAATAGCAATCCACCATGGCTCGTGCAACCTGGGGGATTTGAAAATAATTTTTAAAAAATCAATTTAAACATGTAGGCCACCCGTCTTTTAGAGGAATTCAGTGTGTGCCTCTCGTTCAGATGGGGTGTAATGAAGCTGTTGCATTTGTTGCCAGGAAAGTGAAGTTTTCCCCATTGGGAACCCCAGGCCGGCAAAGTTCTGGAAGTGTCTGTGGCAGCTTGAATGCTGCTATTTAAGAGCTGATGAAGAGGCAGCTTGGAGAAAACCTCAAAAATAAATACTCTGATTCATCATTGTTGTTCAGGCTTTCCAGCCGTCGGAGCCAGCCCAGGACTCCTGAGACAAAGGGTAACATTCAGCACAGAGCGGCACCGAGTCAGGAGCCCTGACTGTCGCTGAGGGGGCGGAGAGGAGGCAGCTGCCTGCAAACCCCAGAGTGGGGCTCCACGTTGAAGGGACAGCGTGTGCTGGTTTCGCTCCTCGCAGGCGGGGGCCGGGCTGGAGGGAGAATGAATAATCCAAGGAGGGACATCTTCCTAGAGCGGTGACGGTCTCATAAATAGCCCAGAGCTGTCGGCTGGGTGGCCGGCTGGGGACTGCACTCAGAAGCGGCACCCGGGGCGGGGCTTCCCGGGGGGTCCCGCTGCACTTGGCCGTCCACTGTGGCGCAGCCGAAGGCCAGCTGGACTCCAAGACAGGCTTTTGCACACGGTTTCCAGTCAGGGGTTTGGGCTGCGGAGTCTGTCAGGCCTTGAGTTAAGTCCCCAATTCCGCCTGCGTCGCTTCTTTGAGTCCCTTGCTTCTCTGCCTCTCTGTCTGTAAGAGGGAGGCGACCGTCCTCCCTATGAAGATTGACTGTGCTGGTCAGCGGCAGAGACAGAGTCCATGGTGGTAGTTGGTGTCATGGTCTGAGCCCTCAATCCGACACTTACTGACTTGCTGGTTGTATTACCTTGCGCATTTCTCTACACACTCTACACACTGCCGGCCCATGCTCTCTGAGCTGAGAGAATGGCCGCACTTGTGCTATCCCACACTGGGGATTGGGGGCGCCCTGATAAGACAAGGTATGCGCAGGTATTTGGTCAAACCCTGCAGAGGAAGGAAGTGGCTGTTACTAGTCCTTCCTATTTGTATCCTCTGGTCATCTTAGTGCCGGTTAGTGATTGCTTTAGCTGCAGGGAGGGCAAAAATTTAGAGTAGACACTCAAATGTTATAATAGCTTTAGTAAAAAGCTTTGCTAAGGTGGGGTACAGTAATCCCAGCACTTTGGGAGGCTGAGATGAGAGGATCACTGGAGGTCAGGAGTTGGAAACTAGCCTGGGCAACACAGCGAGACCCTGTCTCTACCAAAAATAAAAAAAATTTGCAGGGCATGGTGGTGTGTGCCTGTAGTCCCAACCACTCGGCAGGCTGAGGGGGCAGCACCCCTTGAGCCCAGGAATCTGAGGCTGCAGTGAGCTTTGATTGTGCCACTGCACTCCTGGCTGGGTGACAGAGTGAGACCCTGTATCACAAAAAAAAAAAAAAAGGAAGAGAGAAAAAAAAAAGATGTGAATGTGAAGGGTTTTGTTTTGTTTTCAACTAGATTTTAGTCTTTTGTGTATGTTTTTGTATTGCAGACATAAGCTGAGAATAAGAAGGGCTTGTGGACAGTGTTCCTGCGGCCCCCACCTTGTGCTTTTCTTAAAAGGCACTGATGGGCCCTTGCAGAGCCAAGGGAAATGGAAAGAATTTGGAGCCTTAGCCCCTTTATTATTCTTTTTCCTCTGCGGCTTATATTGATTTCTACAGCAGAGAGCAGTTGACTAGATGCAAAGCTAGTTTACTCTGCTGGGCTTGGATGTGGAAGAAAAAATAATTCCCGCTCTCTAAACAGAAGCAAATCCAGAGGCAGCAGGTGACAGCTGCAGTTCTGAACGTAGGAATTACATCTGCAGAGCGGCACTGACTTCCGAGCCACGTCTCAGGGCACTCTGGGAGCGCGTCTGACTGTGTGTGCCTACCGTATACAAAAAGCCACAAAGCCTTTTTGGGGCGACTGGTTATGCCAGAAATTAAGTAAAACTATTACCACTTTGTACCTCACTTGCATGTCTCTATTGGAGACATGTTGCAGAACAACACATGCTCTGTAAAAATGTACAATTACATTGTTTAAATCTCCTGAGAGTCTGTTAAGATTTTCCATCAGTGCTTGCCCCTCAGTTAACACTTAAATGTCAAAGCCCTAAGATTGTACAAGCCCTTAAAAAATGTTTTTGGGTCCCACAACACATTTTTATAGATAGTTTGACTACATTTGTTTTTTGTGAAGCTGATAATAAGGTCACCACATGGAATCCCACAGTGGGAGTTTGGCATCAGACATTTATTGATGCAAAGGGCCTAAGCTTATGTTGCAATTAATACGGTTCTATATAAAGCCACAGGGGAATAGGTCATTTCATGCTTTTAAAACTTAATAGTTAATGTTTAAGGAGTTTATACAGAATGGACTAAGCCAAACGTTTTTTCTTAAAGTTGTTACAGAGAGGCCATAAGGAACTATTCTGTATTAGACAGTGTTAGAAATATAATTTTTCTTTTTTTTTTTTTTTCCTTATGCCTAGGATCTCAATGACGTGGTTTGCAATTAACTTGCTCAGGCTATGTTTAATAGCATTGTATGTGCAGAATCTTCGTGCTAGCTTCTGTGGACATACAGCGGTGGCTTCCTCTGTGTGGATGGAACATGGGCAGTTAGTAAGCCACAGGCACATTGTAAGGAAACCCAGAGCGTAGAAGTGAGATGAGGGTACTATGTATGGAGTACCGTGGAGGTGAGAGCAAGGAGGGATTATTTTTGCCCCAAGAAGTCGTCTTGGGAAGACAGAGCAGTTAGGAAGGACCTTGAAAGATGCTATGATAAGACTTGGGTGAGGAAACACTCTGATGCCAGGTGGAGAGGACAGGCATTCTGGGGAGGGGCGTGGTGTTAGGAAGTGTGAGGACTCTTTAGCAGCTCGTAGCTGGGAGGGATTCCACTGAAGAGGCCCGTGGTAGGAGATGAAGGCTGGACACTTAAGTGGGAGCATGCTGGGGAGACTCGGTGATCACGTGCCATTGGATATTAAGTGTTTGTTTCACTTGAAAAATGATCATCATACTATTGAATGATAAAGCACAGGTTAATGCATATTTTCTGTTTTACTGGATTGAAATTACGTTATATTTGACAAGTCATTTTATTCTAGTGTATGCATGTAATTTTCTTAGAATAATGGTAGCATTTTAAAGATAGAATTTGATGAGTCAATGAGCTATTTTCAAAATACTGTACATGCGAAATGTTATAGTCAGAAAATATCTTGGAGTTACAGCTAAAGAATCAATTATTGTTTCATCTGTAGGCATCCAAATTAAAGTTGAATTATGCTGTTATTTTCACTCAATATTCAAAGTTACACACTTGCGTAATTCCTACTCTTGTTTGTACTAGGTGAAATGTTTAATACAATGTGCCTGATTTAGCACCTGGCGCATTATAAATTTTGCCTGGTAAATGGTCATCTGCTTGTTTCTTTTTTGTGATGACAGTTTTCTGCCGAGCAAATGGAGCTTAACATATTTATATAAAATATAATTTTGGGAAAGTTTCCTTGCAACATAGTTCAAGTGTATTAACTGACTGTTCAGAAAAATGCCGGTGTTGCTCTGCTTCCACGTGCTCCGAATACCACGTGGCTCTTCTGTCTTTCGCTTCTCACCAAAACCCAACTCATTTTCTTATTTATATACAGAGAAACTGTAAGATACTAAAACGTGGAAGTCACTGTGAGATAAGACTTTTGATGGCGCCAAGTACTCTTTGAAATTCTGGACTAACTAAAGGAAATCAGTGAGTTCCCCCTTGTCTGCTGGTATGCACACGAGGCAACGTAGTGGTGTGCCAAAGACAGAGTGGGACAGTATCAGACACTTAGCAATCGTACGAGCTGGCGTCAAGCCTGTGCACCCAACACCAGAGGAAAGGCCAGCACCAAAAGTCCTGAAACTAGCCTGGTTTGCTGGCTTTCCTGTGTCAGCTGTCAGAAGCAGAAAATGGGAGGCCATGAAACAGACTCACTGAGAGCAGGACTGAATTTCAGCAGGTCCAATAATTGTACAGAAACAAGATTGCTCAAGGCCACTTACTTCAGGGACAAGAGCTCCGTATAATTCACAAGCCCATTCATTGCTGTGTACCAGAATAGTATAGACCCTGGTATTGTGATCATTGAGAGAATGTTAAAGTATATTGATTTATTCGGCTTAAGAAAATAAGGTACATATAATAAATTTTAGATGTATTTGTACACTCACTGGCTTAAAAAGAGAAACTAAAAACAAGCCTTAGTACATACAAAGAAAATATTCCATTTTCCAGAAAATTTGGATGTTCCTTTACAACAAGAGTTACATGAAGCCTTGTGATAGTACTTTTGGTCATCTTTATTCAAAGAAATAATTTCCAACGTCGTTTTTTACTTTTAAAAGTAAATTATTACAATTGCCCTAGATGGGTTACTATTATTTTCTCTGTTTTACAGATGAGGAAATGGTGAGTAACTGGCTCAAGCTTACATGATTTAAGTTAATCAAATGTTTATTGATTGCTAGACTTTTTTCGAGGTTTAAGTAAATGTTTGGAACATTTTTCTCTGAGAGTTTTTAAAAATGTTATTTGTACTTGTCAGTGCTCCAAAAGTTAAATATAGAGAATGTCTCTACACACTGTATGTCTTTAAATTTAAGAAAAAATGTTTGCATCCTTATATTGAGACTTATTTCTTTAATCCTACATCACATCATGCATTTCTTAGTGTAAGCTACCAGTGTTTTTGTCTGTGGTTGGATTATCAGAGCCAAAATATAGGAAGAATAAATGAGGAAAAAAAGGCTTAACCACCTGAGGGTATGTCAGTGTCCGTTTGCTTTTTGTTGCTGGCTCTGTTTACTTTTTTCAAGGAAAAAAGTCAAGCAAAACTTTATAACCACAGATACAAAAGAGGATAACATTTAAAACATCTGATCATTATAGGAATCACACTCAGTTCAGAACATGTGCAGGATCCAAGTATTCAACAACTGCTGGTGGAAAATATGAAGTAACTAATGTATAATGTAATTGGAAAATAACATTCATTTTCACTTAAGGAAAAATTATATTTTGATAACACGGATGTATGTATTTTGCTCTGAAATTTACTGTCTGGTATTAATGTGGCCATTCTAGCTTTCTCTTAGATTAATGTCAACACGATATATCATGTTTTAATTCCTTTTACTTTTCACATATCTGGGCCTTTAAATTTAAAATGGGTTTCACATAGCCAGCATGTAGTTTGGTCCTTACCTTTTTATCTAATGTGACAATCTTTGACATTTAATTGGAGTCTTTATACCATTTGTATATAATGCGATTGTTATTAATTTACATGGAATTATAATTCTCATTCAGTGACCACTGTCATCTTTTTATTTGTATTCAGTTCATTCTTCCCTTTTTCCTTCTTGTGGGATAATTGAGTATTTTTAATTATTCCCTTTTACCTTCATGATTGGCTGATTAGCTATATTAGTTTCTAGGGCTGTCATAACAAATTATCACAGAGTGTCTTAAAAGAACAGAAATTGATTCATGCACAGTTCTGAGTGTTAGAAGTCCGAAATTAAGGTGCTAACAGGGTCATACTCCCTTTGAAGGTTCTAGGCAAAAATCCTTCCTTGCCTCCTCCTACCTTCTGTTAGTTGCCAGCCATCCTTGGTGTTGCTTGGCTTCTAACTGCATCAGTCCCCAATTTCTTCCTCTGTCTACACAGGACCACCTTCTCTCTTTGTGTGCCTGTTGTCTTCAGATCTCCCTTTCATTATGAAAATATCACTCATTGGATTTAGAGGCCAGTCTAATCCAGTATGACCTTATCTTACTTGATTACATCTGCAAAGACCGTATTTCTAAATAGGGTGACTTTTGCATAGACCTGGGGTTAGGACTTTGAGATGTCGTTTTAGGGAACAAAATTTAACCCACAACATTAGCTGTACCTCTTTGGGTTTTTTATTAGTGGTTGCTCTAGGGTATGTAACATACGTCTTTAACCAAATCACAGTCTACCTTCTGATAATATTATACCACATCATATGTAGTGTAAGAACCGTATAGAAGTTGACTTACAGTTCCTCTCATTTCTGGCCAAGTTTGTGCTGTGGCTTTAAGCCCCGGAAGCATCTCCTGTATCTGCCCCCTCCTCTGTTTTCCTATTGCTACTGGCTAAGGTACACCCCTTATTATTGCTTGCCTCGTATCCTCAGTAGTCTAAAGATTCATCAGTTTATCGTGACATTCAAGGCCACCTGTGGTTCCCCAACCTACCTCCTCTCTACCTTCATTTCTCACTTAGGTACCATTGTCATGTCTACACATCTGCCTGGAAGTATCACATCTCTGTACTTTTGCTTACACTGAACCTTGAACACTTTCCTGCCCACTTTATCTCCCTCTCAAGCAGTTCGTTCTTTTTCAAAACCTGGGTAAATCCTGTCGTCTTTGAATTACCCAGTAGAGTCAGCTGTGGCCTCTGCTGTGCACTGCTGTGCATGACACCCCCACCCCAATCCCAGCTCCTGTTACTTTGCCCTCGAGAATTTGTGTATCCTCTTCCTCCCAGGAGGGCATGGGCCTTGTGAGAGTCACGTGTATCTTCTAGCATCTAGGATAACACCAGACTCATAATCACTGCTCAGTAAATGAATGAAGTTATCAACGAGTTGAGTGCTAGTTTCACCAGTGCATACTGTTTACTGAGAATTGTTTATAAATGTTGAAATTTTCCTTTAGTAGATGCTGTGATTAATTCTATCCACCCTGGGTAATTTTCTTGTCTATTCAGTGTTAACTTTGTAGAAAGTCACTTGAGAATCAAGAGTCATTCTGATAGTTTTAAATATTAACAGATGAATGTGAACATATTTTCCAGATGCCTAAAAAATATGAATTCCACGTGGATGTAGGAAATAATGAACCCTTAATACTGCCAATTTGACTCGAATATTTATGTTAGCAAATAGTTATTTGCAAGGAAAGAAACCACTTTATGGTATTTTGTTCTGACAGATTAAAGCACTTGACATAAGAATACTATCCAAACATCTTTTAGGTAATTTTGACTAGTAACTTTGGAAGACATGGATGACATATCCTGCCTACTTAGAAGTCTGTGAAACCTGCTGCTTCCCTCTTTTTTTCTTAGGCCTGTCCCCAAATCCTGTCATACTTGAAACATGGAAATGTTCAAATGGTTTTATTTTTCTGATTAGAGAAACCGAACCAATTCTAAACTATTGTAGTAGATCAGTAGCCTGAGGGGTCTTTGTACTGACTCTGCTGCAGGGAGGCTCCCTTGAAGTAGACAGCGGAAGAGTATTATAAAGCAAAAACTGCACCTACTTACATTTCTCATTAGCTATGAAAATAAATAACCAAAAAATGGTCTGCGATGAGGGAAATCACCACCGAACCTCGCAGGGCTGACTCAGCTGGTGCAGATGTGGGCATTCCTTCCTAACACTTTCTTCTTGGCAGGAAAGGGGAAGACAGTCATCTCCTGTCTCCTCCTTTCTCCCAGAAAATGATTTATAGTGGTTGAGGGAGGTACTGTTAGGAAAGTTTAACACACAAAGTAATGGACGAGTACTCTAACAAGTGAGTGTGTTTATCATGAATCGCGTACCGTGCACCAGGCGCCAAGCTAAGCGTTGCCACATGGGTGTCTTCTCATTTAATCTTCACAGTAACCCATCAAGGGAGGTGCCGTGGTGTGCTGAAAAGTGGCCTCCCCAGCACATTTATATCCCAATCCCTGGAATGTGTAAATGTTGCCCTATTTGAAAAATGGGTCCTTGCCAATGTCATTTTATGAAGGAGCCGGAGGTGAGAGGAGTTTCGTGGATTACCTGGGTGGGCCCTGTAAGACATCACAGTGGTCCTTTAAGGGAAGGCAGCGTGATCACGGAGGCCGAGATCTGGAATGATGCCGTCACGAGCCAAGGAAGCTGGAGGAGGTGAGGAATGGATTCTCTCCCAGGACTCCCGAGGGAACACAGTCCTGCTGACATCTGGCTTGGGCCCAGTGATACTGGTTTCGGATTTCTGGCTTCCAGAACTGTAGGAGAATACATTTCTGTATGTAGTTTTAAGCCTCCAGGTTTGTGGTGGTTTGTTATAACAACCACAGGAGATTCATGCAGGTGCCATTATTACCTCATTCTACGGAGGTGGAAACTGAGGCTTAGAGAGATGGATTAAGATGCCCAAGTGGCTGGGTGTGGGTGGAGCTGGGATTCGTGCCCCATCCAGCTGCTTCCCAGCGAGGGGATGCTGTTCTGCCCCCGTGGCACATGGGAACCAGCCAGGGTTTGGCATGGTTCAGCCGGCGGCTCCCTTCTGCCTTGGAACAGTCAGAAACTCTCAAGGCCCAGAACCCCACTCGAGAGGCTGAAGTTTTAGAGGAGGGAGGAGGAGGAGGCCCCTCCTGGCCACAGACTGGGAGCAACAGTAGATTGGACTGTGTTCTAGCCACCTGCACTTCATCAGCACTATAAAGGGAGCAGAAACTGTAAGTTTGATGCAAACCGATAGTCCACAGTTGTGTGAATTCCATTTGGACCTTCTCTGGTGGTGTTTCTAACTCCAATTATTTACAGTATTTGGTAGGAACACAAACCACTTGATGAGAGAAAGAAAGAAACAAGACACTGATTTTCTATTCTGGAAATTTTATTTCCTAGAGCAAGAAAGAAATCCTTAATGGTCTCCTATGTTGCTATTTTTATTCACATCCTTTTATTTAAGGGTGGGGTGGGTGGGGTGTGCTTCTTCATAGTGATGGGACAGGTTGAATTAATTCTGAGCCCAAACAGGAAGTGAGAGGGATTATGAAATCCAAAAGGAATGAAGTTTATGGAAGCATAAGCCACCTCTCCCTGCACACCACTCCCCCCGACCCGATTAAAAAATTCCTCTGTAATTTCCTACATGTTTCTCTTTAGAGAAACTCTTCAGACCCCTGTGTTCTTTAGTCTCCATGTGCAACAACCTGGAAGCATCCCTGGCTCATTTTGTCCCCTGTATTTCCCAGTGTCTTGTGTATAAACAGACATGTGTTCCTGACATGTGCCAGGTTTCACTTTTTTTCTTTGGGTATCGAGCCACAGCCGTGGTGGGAAAGGAGATTCTGGGACCACGACCAATGGTGTTAGACCTTCATCTGGTTCTGAGCCAACATTCTCTCGCAGAGGCGTCCCTGTGAGATGTCCCTGGTTGCAGGTCCTTGGGGAGAACATGCCAAGTTTCTGCACAAACTGTCCAGTCTCTTGACAATTGAAAGTTCCATCATAGGCTAAAGAAGGCTCTAGAAATAGAAGTGGGAAAGACTTCTCCAGTGCGGGCAAAGGAACAGCACAGCCCTCATTAGAGCCGCCTGCCAACATCAGACGCCCCTGCGTTCACTGCCGCCTCCGTGGCGCAGGCACGGAGGAAATGACACATTAGTTCTTGCCGCAAGGAGCTTGCAACGTTCTGTTCTTGCGGATGTAAGAATTGGTGCTCGTGTGTGTGTTTTATGAAAATATCTTTTGTTACCAAGCATAGTTCTTGTTAAACAGCCCCTTTTATTTAAAAACTTCATTAACCTGTATTTAAAATCTATGTATTGGTGTGTAACTCAGTGGCTTCAGACAATCGATGTTGATTCCACAGCCTCTTTGGGTCGGGAATCTGAACCCAGTGGAGCAGGGTATCTGCCTGTGGTCATCTCAAGGCTTGACTTGGGGAGGACCCACTTCCAAGCTGCTGTTCTCAGGCTGCAGTTCCTTGCAGGCTGTTGGACTGAGGGCCTCAGTTCTTCCCATGCTTCAGTAGAAGCCCCCTTAATTCCTTGTCACAGGGCAGCTCACAGGTGCTAGCTGGCTTCCCTCAGAGTGAGCAAGAAAGGGCAAGCAAGACGGAATCCACCTGATCTCAGAAGTGATGTCCCCTCACTTTTGCTATATTCCATATGTTTGAAGTGCGTCACTGGGTCCAGCCCATACTCAGGAGGGTGTAGCACAAACATATGACGACCTGGCTATGGTGGTCATTTTAGAGGGCAGCTCAGAGGCTGCCTACCATAACAGAACATTGTTTTACTTTAGGCAAACCTGTTTTATACAAATCTTAATTTACATAGGACATAGAATTATTTTCTTTATTGGAGTAAAATTTACATATTATAAAATGCATAGATCTTAAGTATATAGTTTGGGTTCTGAAAAACATATAGGATTTTTTATTTTATAAAATCCAGGACCATGAGATGTCTTTAAATGCCAGATACTATAGATTTATATACATTGTATGGATTTATGTACTCCTCTCCTTAAGTGTGGGCTGGACTTAGTGATTTGCTTCTAGGGAATAGAATATGGTGACAGTGACAGGGTGTGACTTCTGAGACGAGATATAAAAAGCATCATAGCTTCCTCTTTGCTCTCTCTCTCGGATCACTTGCTCTGGGGAAGCCGGCAGCCACGCTGTGAGGACACTCAAGTAGCCTGAGGGGGGTGCCATCGAGGAGCTGAGACCTCTGCTGACATCCTTGTGCTTGGAGCATCTTGGAAGTGAATCCTTTCATTTATCAGGTACTGCGCCAGGGCCTGCAAGGAGATACCAAGAAGTGGAATAAGTGGGCCCTCTTCTCAAGGAGCTGAAGAACTAGGTGATGAGTCTAGGAAAGCTTGTGCTATCTTATTCAGCAGGCGAAGTCTGTGGCTCAGGAGATCCAGAAAGTCATCGTGGAGAGGTACAGGGGTAAGCCTTGAACCTTGGGATAGAATTTCTACAGGCTGATGGACAGCTGAAGTGGTTCAGAAGCTGGGGTATAGCAGAGGTTATTAAAGCAATGGAGGTGAGAAGCATGAGGCCTATAAGTCAAGGGCTGGGTACCGGATGCTGACGTGCAGAGGAGAAAGAAGATGCTCACCTGTCTATGCTCAGGAGTGGAGCCCCACACGTGCCTGCCAGAGCAGAGTTAAGACTTCTCTCAAAAAACAGCCTTGGACTTATTCAGATTTGGAAGAAGTATGAACATGGAGCCTGCAAAAGACATCCTTGACCCAGAAGATTCTTAGGGCTTCCCCTAGCAATCGTGCTATGACGTGTTTCTGGTTCCTGTTGGGATCTGTGTCTCAGACTTTGGGAGAGAACATTCCTCTGACTCTGCTGCTACCTAGAACCCTTCTCCTCAGTATAACTGTGCCCATCTGTACCTTTTGAAATTCTATGTTGTTCTCCAAAGTTAAGAGGATCTTTTATTTTAAAGGAGTATTGATTTATTTATTTGCCACTAGAAAATCAAGTAAATGTGTGGATGTGAAGGTGGATGGTCATGACATCTGCCCTATCAGCATCCTAAGCTGCATGTTCTGTTGAAGAGGAGGCCTCTACCTGCCCCCAGGAATGGCCCTGCCAGTTGGGAGTATGTGTTGTCGCTGAAGGCCTGTAACACTGAGTAGATACCATCCCGTGGTACTTATGATCCCACAGTTGTCTCTGTCAGTAGATTGTAAATTCTTTGAATGCAGGGATTGTGTCTTACTGAGCTGTCAGCACAGCATTTTAAACATAACAGGTGCTTAGGAAGGGCCGTTCTTTCTGGATTGGTAGGCGTGGTGGGTGGAGGGAGTGCTGTGCAGAATGTGTGTCGCCCTTTTTGTATAATGAGACTTCCTGGCTGCAGCACATGCACGTGGCTTCCTTTATGGAAGTCACCATCTGCAGATCCCTCACCACCGGTAACGTGCTTTTCCACCATGTTGCAGAACCAGCATGGAGGATGCGTGTTCTTGTGTAACTTCCTTTGTGCCACACGCTCCCCAGTTCACCTGGGCACCTTTGAACAGGGAAGCAAGGTTGCTACTTCCTCACCAAGGTTGTAGATGCTCTTTACAGATATCTTATACAGTGTCCCTCCCTGGACATAGATCTTGTAGAAATCCTTGCTTCTAGCTTCATCCTAGAAATTTCTAGGCAATGTGGTGACTTGTAGCCTCGTTTATCCTTTATGAGCCACTTGTGCTGCTAGAAAACTACTCCACCCAGATGCTCATTTGGGTTATAGGAACAAGAAGTCTTTTGACTTTTTTTTTATTACTGGCACTTCTGTTAAGAACTACTGCAATTGACAAACTGTTAGTTTCCATAGTAATTTTAGACTGTCCTTAGGTGAAGGGTTTCCTTTCCAGATGCTATTTAAGATTAAAAATGTGTGGAATCCAAGAAGTCATGAAATATTTTGTCGTACCTTCACGATGAGTGGCGCTAGTTATTTTTTCTTCCTATCGTTAAAATACAGAGCCTTCTCATTTACGTTGTCAAATGAATTTTCCCCAGCCACTTTTTCTGAAGGAAGTTGCTCTGTGAAAAGGAAGGCATCCATTCACACAGCTCTACTCCGAATGGGCGAGCTGTCAAGGGATCCTCCTCCCTGAGACTGGGGTTCTTTTTCACCCAACTGCCTGCTTATGAGAACACTTTCGGGCATCGAATTTCTGTTTACCACCTGGAAGCTTTCCATTTTGAGCACATTTGGGTCTTTCACTGAAAGGCACTTTAAAAATTCAAGGTTTTCGTGTTATCACCAGAAAACATCTATTAAAATATGCATTTGCACCTGGAGCCATTTACAACACATGAGTTAACCCCTTGTGCTCTCAGAATAATCTTTCTTTCCTTTTTTTTTTTTTTTTTTTTTCATGGTCAAGACAATAGTCTTCATGGACATTAGGTGACAAAAACTATTTCATTCCATTTTAGTCCATAATACATTATTTAAAGAGATTATTGAAAGAGATGACCCCTGGAACTAAAGAAATGGAAATATTTAACCAAAAAAAGAGAGGAAGTATGAAGAGCTCAAAGCTTTTCCTTATTCATTTGAAAGGCTGTTGGGTGCGGAAGGGGGCAAGCTACTTCATGCTCCCAGGGAAGAACCAGGGTGGGGGTTAAGGAAAACCACTTTGGGTCAGTGTTAGGAATATACACTCTAGCAGTTAGGAGCTGTTGACAGTTGGACTAGGTGGGTTCATGAAGTTGCGAGCCCCTCATCTCCAGAGAGATTCCGAGACTGAATGCTACCTTCACCCTGTGCTGCAAGACGGATTTCTTTGGTAGGAAAGGGAAGATAGGTAGGACCCAGAAGCTCCATCAAACTTGGTAATTTATGCAATTTTTTTTTTCATTTAAGGGATAAAAAATTATCTACAGTGTCTCTGATTTTGTTTCAGGGACTTGGGGAAGGATATAATGAATTATTCAGAGACTTCTCTCTGTGAAGCAAGTTGCACAAAGACAGACAACTTGATACAAATTACGATTCTAAAATTGTTAGTAATGTATTTTATTCATGCACTCTACTTACGACAGATTTCCTGCTTGACATTTCTTAGACAAATCACTCATGATCCCACAGTTACTCTTTGAATGGGTGCAGAATCCAACGCCAAAAAAAAAAAGATGATGAACACAGTCTAATGGATTACGCAAGTCTTAAAATTTTTCAGTAAAAAGATTACTCATTAGGATTTTTAAGTGAATTTATTCAGTATAATCATTGAGGTAGCTGCTCTCTCATGTAACAAGTACCAAATTATGGTTTGTGTTTTATACAGGGGAGGGGACTTTTCTGAACAATTTTAACAAAGGCAAATATCCCTTTTAGGGGGCTTCGTGTAGCGCCCACAGAGATATACTTCAGCAGACACAATGGATTTTCAAACTCTAGAAATTTTTTTTCTAGTACTTTTCTCCAATTTTTTCTAGTAAGTGGAAGACCCAGCTGGGCGGATTTTCTGTGGGCCTGTGAGGGGAGGGAGCGTTAGCTAGATAGTTGTGTTTTGAGTTCATATGCAGAACAGGTGCCACTGGATGGAGGTTCAGCTCCCAGTGTCCCCAAGCCCAAGTTCTGCACAGGCAGAAGCCACCATCCTGTACAGCCCGGATCCCTGCCAGCACCAGCACACGCACTCACTCGCAGATATCTGGGGAGCCTCATGATGGAACTGTTTTCTCCAAATAAAGCCCTCCCTGCTCCCAAACTCTGAAATAATTAAGAACTTTGTCACCCTAGCCAGTCTGGAAACAGTTGTACATTCAAGAATTCTAGTGAAACACGGCTGAGGCCCCCTCTGCCAGATTGGAGGCCCAGGGTGATGGGTTTGGTTTGTGGTTCATTCACGCACTTGGTGTTTATTTGGCAGCCCTGTGCTGTGCACTGTGTAGACACTGAAGCATAAACAGACGTTTCCCCCTCTGAGGCTTCTGGTTTTGTTGAAGAGACTGACAGTAAACACGTATACAAACAATGACATTATTTATTTAAAGCCATGGTCAGTGCTACATAGGCAGAAAACATGGTGGACTGACAGGGAACAGGAGGGGGGGGGCTTTCCTAGGGTGGGACCTTGACCCTAAGACTCACAGGGTGCGTGGGATCGATCAGTCTAGGTGAGAGCAGAGGGAGCATCTAGGGAGAAAGGAGCTTGGCACTGGGCCCGGAGCACCAGGGGACAGAGAGCAGGCCAGCTGCAGGCTGAGGCAGGCGGGGGGCAAAGACAGATGGTGCCCAGCCACCTTGGCCACCGTGAGGGATTTGGTTCTAACTGAGCTGCAAAAGGAGGAGTTACATGGTTTTAGGCTGGGAGTGGGATGATGAACACGATGGCCCTGGCTACTGCCGAGGGAGGAAAAGAGCTACAAGCGGGCAGGAGAGAACATGAGAAGAGTATGGGGTCAACCATGGTTTTTGGAGTCAGACAGCGACGCTCATAACTGGGGAAGTGGCGGCAAGTGAAGGTCTGCAAGGAGTCTCGACTTTGGATCCACTGGGGGGGTGATCCTGCTGTGCAGCTCAGAACCACCGTCCTCGGGCTGGGTGTGCTCCTCCATATGTGAGACTGTGTCACTGGATGGGTCTGACACAGGCAAGGCAGACAACATTGCTGGGCGCCTTTCGTGCTGGGGGTCTCTCCCATGCTACCCCTACGCGTTCGAACAAGCACAGTTTCCCTGTGGGCTCACGTGGAACGGCTCGGGGCTGCACACGTTTGAATCTGTGACAGCTCTTGCAGTGGACTGGGAACAGTTTGGGCAGATGAGTCCTTGCATGGGAGACTGTTAGAGCAGGGAGGAGCCTTAAATGCCCTCCAGCCCCCTTGTCTTAAGAGTCCAGGGAACTGAGGCTCAGAGAGGTGCAGGTTATTCGTACAAATACACAGCCAGGGAGTGACAGAGCTGGAGGGAAGCCATCCACTGAGGCAAACTTTCCCTTACTGAGAATTCTCAGTGATACTTTCATAAGTCTTCGTTAAGTCCTTCTAGGGTCTAACTTTTAAAAATCCTTTCTGAATTAATTTATTTAAGGATTAAGCCAGTTGAAACCCCGGGACTGTTTCAAGTAAACAGCTTAGAAGTGGAATCTGAATGTTACCAAGACAATCTCCCTTGTATGCGAACTGCGGTAATTGGGCTCCAGCCTCTCATGTGAAAAGCCAAACAGTTTCAGATCTAATGAGTTCTGGCCCCTGGGGCAGCTAGATTTTGGAATTCACTATGTATAGCATTTTCAACTGTCACTTTTCCCCCTTTCTTTTAATAAGCGAGGCCCCCAGGAGCCCGGAGTGTGTAGATGAGAATGCTGGGGGCGTCACAGCCCAGTGACTTCTGGTCCCCGTTTGGAATTTGGGATATTGGCTGTTCCTCACGGATGAGGACGCGGTCTCCCACCTACACGGCAGGTCAGTCTCTTCCCAGGTTGGAGAGCTGGGGGCCGGGTGCGCTCAGCGGAGGTGGGCGCTCCCGCCAAGGACTTGCACGGGGCAGTTGCATTTCACGGGCCGAAGCGAGCTGTGTTGTGGTTGAATTAGGAGTACAAAGATACTGGCAGGGAGGGCCTCAGTGGGGCCCAAAGGAAATCAAGAAAATTAGTAAAAGCAAATGCGACTTAAAATATTAAAACATAAACTGAAATGAAGCCATTTCTATGAGAAATTGGGAACGTTCTATCAGTATTGCTGGTCAGGCTCAGGAAAACAAAAGATTCTGTGTTTCGAGCCCATCACCGGTGTATTATGGAGAGCGGAATTTCTGATTTTTGCCGAGGAGTTTATCCAAGTTGCGAAATGGTGTGATGTGGGGAAGAAGGCTGGCCTAGGACTTGCAGCCCCGAGTCGGCCGTGGGACCCCAGGCCAGTTGCCTGATCGCTCGGAATCTCCATTTCCCCGTCTGTAACATGGGAATGGTATCAGGCTCCTACCCGACCACTCTGAATTGTCAGAGGAGGTGATGTGCAAAACGCAGTGTGTGAGCCGTATGACCCCATTCAAAGTCTGTATTTCCCCCTAGCTCTGTGTTTTTTATTAAAACCAGGCTGTACAGGTGAGTCACCTGAGGAGCTTAAGGGAATTCGCAGCCCCACCTCTGGCATTTCTCATTGTCTCGGTCTGAGTTGGCAGGAGGCCTTGGAGGTTTCTCCCGAAGCTCTCGGGTCATTCTGCCGGGCAAGTCTGGCCGCGACCTCAGGCCTGGCCGTTAGGGGGCGCCAAGGAGCCGGAGGGCCTCTCTGGCCGCTGCCTCCAGGGGCTCAGCCAGCGGCCGGGAGCCCCTTCCCCAGGCAGCGCTGTCTCCCTCAGGTTTTCCCATTCAAATACTGGCTCAGCCGCAGCCCGCCGGGTTTGAAGTACTAAGGAGCCCCTGCTCGAGGAGGTGGGCCTGCAGGGAGCCAGAGCTGCTGTTTCCCCGAAACGTGTCGTTTTTAAATGATTCTGAAGCCTGTTAAATTAGACTGATGAGATTAATCTGATAAAGTGGTAACAGGGTAGAAACGCAGAAATGACTGTTTTCACGTGCTTTTTAATTCAGTCAAAATGAATGAAAGATCTTGCGTTTACCGACGGAACCCGAGTTTAAAACTTTGAGCACAGAATTCGGTCGTCAGTTTTAATGCGTGAGTCCCACTTCCCTGGCGGTGTTTGAAACACAACCGGAGAGCAGCTCGAGGCTACTCGGAGTTGTGAAGATCGAAAGCGGACAGGCAGAGGGGCCACGTTTTACCCTTGAAGCGCGGTTAGCTCACGCATGCATCACACCACAGAGAATGGATGTTTTTAGTCCGAAGAGAGTGAATCCTTTTGGCTTTAAATTGTCATTCAGCGTGTGTCACGTCTGCACCCAGGGATGATGCCTCTCTTAAAAATAAGACATATGATCCAGCAGCTCCTCTTCTGGATATAGACCCAAAAGAGGGTCCCAAAGAGAGATTTGTACGCCCATGTTCATAGCAGGAGCATTCACAATCAACAAGAAATGGAGGAGACCCAAGTGTCTGTTAGAGGAATGGATAAACTAAATGTGAAATACGCACACAGTGGGATATCATTCGGCCTTAAAAAGGAAGGAAAATCGGACACATGCTGCAATGTGCATGAACCTTGGAAACATCATGCTATATGAAAAAGCCAGTCACAAAAGGACGAATACTGTATGAACCCACTTATATGAAGTATGTAAAGTAGTCAAAATCACAGAAAGTAGAAGGTGGCTGCAGGCACTGCGAGGAAGGGGGAATGAGGAGTTGGCATTTAATGGGCAGAGAGTTTCAGCTGGGGAAGATGAAAAAACTCTTGAGATGGAGGGTGGCCATGGTTACAGAACAACATCAATGTACTTATGCCTTAAAAATGGTTAAAATGGTAAATCGTGTGTTATATATCTTTTACCACAATAAAAATAGTAAACACAACAAAAAAATATATGTATCTGTAGGCCTTCTCTGCCCTAATTCAGATGAGTTCTACCCTTTAAACATTGGTGAACTCTTCAGTTTTTTTTTTTTGCCGGCATGGCAGTCACGACAGTCTCCTTGCTTATGCTGTAGACGGGAAATAGCAGTCACGGAGGAATGTCTCGGGCAGCCTGGGAGAGACCTTGAGGAAACTCAGGTGTGACCACAAGGACTTTTGTTTAGGTTCCCTGAGTCTTCTGTGTGGTCCCTCCTACCAGCTGGTGTTCTCTAAAATTCCAGTGTATGTGAACATAATAACAGCCAAGATTTTTGAAACTCTGTATGCCAAGTCCTGTGAAAAATGTTTTACGTGGAACAACCTTAAAAGATTCTATTATTACCCCCGTCGTAGAGATGGCCGTAGTGAGGATGGAGGGGACAGTTGTCTGCGGTACACTGGCGGTCACAGGTGCCAGAGCCAGGATTTGACTAGGCATCAGGGTGACTGGCATGTGCCCATTTTGTACACGCATTCTCCATGGGTAGGATGGGCGCCCATAAATTAGCTCGGTAAATTTTTATGCGGAATAGTTTTGTTTTATTTGGAATGGAATGATGACCTTTCCCAGTGATTTCTGTTTAAAGGTCCCATAATTATTGCAGCTATTTCATCCTGTAGGCTTTTTTTTTACATCTAATTTTTGGAGTCATTGTTTAGGTTTATGGGAAAATTAAGTGTGACGCACAGTGTTCCTGTATACCTATCGCTCCCCCCAACACATACAGTTTCCCCTCTTATTAGCATCTTGCATTAGTGTGGTACATTTGTTACTATGAATACGATATTATTAACAAAAGTCCAGAGTTTACGTTAGAGTTCACTCTTGGTGCCATACATTCTATGGATTTTGACAAATGTGTAATGACATGTAGCCACCATTACGGTATCATGCAGAATGATTGCACTGCCCTGAAAATCCCTGTTCACCTTTTCATTCCTCCCACCTACCTAACCCCCGGCAACCACTGATCTTTTCACTGTCTCCATAGTTTTGCCTCCTCAGAATGTCATATAATTGGAAATCATACAGCAGGTAGCCTTTTCAGATGGTCTTCTGTCACTGAGCAACTCACATTTAAGTTTCCTCCATGTGTCTTCATGGCTTGACAGCACATTTGTTTTTATCATGGAACAATATTGCACTGTTTGGATGCACCACAGTTTGTTATTTGTCTGCTGAAGGACATCTCGATTGCTCCCCAGTCCTATGAGCTCTTTTAAGATTTCAGTTTCGTGCAAGTTTGACCCTTGATGTGATGAGACAGGAAGGGCTGTGAAAAATATCACTCTTTGTCCTGTTGACTTAGGGTCTGAGTAATCTAGACTCCAGGGCTGTGCTGTTCAATCCAGGAGCCCGGGGCCCTAGGAGGGTGCTGTGCAATTGAAACGCGGCTGGTCCAAATGGAGATGTATGTACGTCTGTGAGGAATGGACGTCGGATTGCAATAGACTCCGCATAAACGAAAGTGTGAAATATCATTAATAATTTCTTATGTATGGAAATGAGACTATTTTAGATATATTGGATTAAATGAAATGTACTGCCTTCTTTTTACTTTTTTAATGAGGCTACTAGAAAAATTACCTGTGTGGCTCACATCAAGTTTCTCTTGGGCAGAGCTGCTAGAGGAAGAGAGCAGGGCTCAGCCTGTGTCTGCCATGCTCCTTTAGACACGTTCTTCAGCTGGTATTTATCCAGCACCTGCTGTGTGTCAAGCACTGCTTAAGCACTTCACGTAAGTCAGTGAGCGAAAGAAACAAAGACCCATTTGAAGACCATCGAATTATTTTGCATCCCCCCCCCACCCCCTGCCATGGTAGCACTCCCTACTCCTTTAAAAAGATTAGAAAATCTCTGGTTCTAATTGTGGCCTCAACACTTATTAAGATGTGACTTTTGGCAGTTTCTTCCTCCGTAAGCCTGGGTTTCCTGTCTGTAAAATGGGAACAAGCAGTTCTCCTCCTGTAGTGCTGCTTGTGCAACATCTGGCGCCCGGTGGGTACTCGGTGAGCGACTCTCACTCAGCTTCCATCCCGCGGTGCTGCCTCCAGACCAGCTCTTCCATGCCCCGGGGCATCTCTGCGTTTCTCCTCTTGCAGCCTCAGGCCACCCTGAGCGAGGGAGTAGCTCTGAAGTTCAGTTCGCATTGTGTCTTCTCCATTTACATTTCTTGACCTTTCCCTTTCTCAGCCAGCCATCCCCAGGGAGGTCTGTTTTCTAAGGCACCCACCTAGCCTCTTCCTGAGTTTTAATCCAGGCTCTAGCTGAAAGCCTTAAAGCAAAACATGAATTGTGACTCCTGCATTATAATGTGGGACTTCCTGTATGAAATGAAGTTGCTCTAGCAGAAAGCTGGGGCCATCAGTTGGTAGCAGTTTCAGGATTTGCAGCCTCACTTTCGCACCAGGAGGTCCCTTTTTCTTCCACCATTTTTGCATGTTGAATACTGGACAGAAAGGGTGCTAAGAGGTGTGTACTAAGGACATGGACAGGCTTTGGTTCTTGGGATTTCTGGTCCAATTTCTATCAGCCCTCCTGTCTTGGTAGACAGTATAGCAGGACACAGAAACACTTGGAACCTGTTTACCATTTTCTATGAGGGCCTTGCCCACAGCCCCTTGACCTACCCACTATGTATATTCATTTTAATGCTCTTTTTGAGACCATGGACAGCCCTGGGAAATCAAAGTGGACAGTCCCAGTACTCAAGTGTCTTGCATTCAGTGAGGTTATCTGGCCATGTTAAAATAAGTGAATATGATGTAGGAGCTGAGGTTGCACCTGCCCAGCTCTTTGTGACTAACCCTGGAGATGTTGGGGACTTAAATTTTAGATGGGTCATTGTAGCTGCAGGGTGGAAGAAGGATGGGTGGGGTTAGGCATCCAGAGTCCTTGGATACCTTGTCTCCTGGGCCCCTTCTCACCCCCGTTGGGCTAAGAGGCACCCTTGGCACATTTCCTATGTGGCTCCGTTCAGATCTGTTGACAATCCCTGGATTCCGTCTTTCAGAAAATGACTTGGCCAAGTCCCAGGGAAGGGGGAGACGGATGGGCCTGTTGTTCCTCTCAAGGTTTCCTTGCTTTTTCCTCTTCTGAGGTTTGGCCCGTGCATATGTGGAAAGAGGGCAGACGTCAATTTGCTTCAGAAATATATGTTGTAGGGAAAAGGAAGCAGAGAATATACTTTTTAGATGAACACACTTTAAAATTTCAGTAAAACAGACCACTTGTTGGAAGGGAGGGCATTGTGAAAACAAGAACATCTGGTTTTTAGAAATAGTTTTTCTCACTCTTGGGTCATGAGAACTTTTTCCTTCCTGAATGGTTTATTTGATGGGTCTTTGATCAATGGAGGACACATTTTTTTTAAGAAGGTACCTATGTAAATATAGTCATATCCTACCAATGTGAACTATAATTGTTTATTAGACTAGAGCTATTTGTTAATTCAGCAGTGTGTCCTGAATGAGAGTCACACTCAAATTTGAAGTACAAATAGGTTCTTCAGTCTACTCATTTTTGACACCAGATTTTCTTCGCTGCTCTCCATCCAGGTGCCCTTGCTGTTCTGTGTTTAGGACACTGCCCCAGAGTAGCCCAGTCGTGCAAGGAGCACTCAGGTTTCAAGAGCATCAGCCGTGAGCCTCGTACCAGCCTCTCAGGGATTCTGAGAGGGGATGTTTGGGGGAAGATTCTTAATGAGAGGATGTTTTGTAATTTAGAAAGAAAAAAGAAATTTACCAAATAGATAACTGAAACCTCAGTGGGAATATTAGAATATATATTTGTCACATTATATAATGTTTAGACACTTTCCACTGCTAGTGAGAGTGGATCCCGTACTTACTTTGTAAAATGTGGAAGAGGCAGACCTTTCTGCCATTATAAGAAAAAAAATCAAGGGAAAAGAAGGCTGCATATGTGAGACCATGAACTCAGTTGTAATCATTTAGCTAGTATGAAGAGTGGCCTCTGGAATGTAAGACAATTGATTTCTCTAAGTATTAAAATGAAATATTGAGATAGGAAATGGGTACTGAGGTGACAAGACATGAAGACAAGCTGGGAGTTGTGCAATGGCACTGAAGAACTACTGGAACATTCCAGAGCATGGCTGTGTAGCTGGCGAGGACCTCCTGGCTCGTGTGTGGTGACTGAGACTGACCCCTGCTGGTGGGTTGCTGCTGAATGTGGCTGTTAATGAAGCAGGTCCCTGAGCAGGAGATCCTGCCTGGACATGTGCAGGTCTGTCCCTGAGGCCATGCGTTGCACCAGCCCTTGATGCTGTTGCCAGAATTCCCAGTGGGAGGAAAAACGGATCTGGTGGTTTTTTTAGTTTTTTTGGTCTTGACTTGTGCTATTTCTACCCTTTCCCACTCCAGGACTTCACCGTTTGCTCTCTCCTCACTGCCCTCTGTTACTTCATGGTTTCATGGAACTAAAAAGTGAACCTTCCCAAAGAGGTTAGGATTCCAGGTCCACCTCAGACACTTGAGAATATTTGATGTCAAGGTTACTCTGTGTTTGGGAAAACATCCATTTGAGGTTCATTTAAGAAGTATTTGAAAAATTCATGTCTTCTAAGTGAAAATCAGATGGGAAGAAGTCCAAAAATCTGAGCTTATGCCACATGTGTGATATGACCAAAGTCTGGGTAAGTCAGTAGTGCAGGGGGAAAAAAGAAGAGATAATGTGCAATATTTCTGTTTCCTGGGGAAAAAATTCTTAACATAAAGAGCACTAAGCATAAAGGAAAAAATTAACATACTGCATGACATTAAAGAACAGACTGGCAGAGTCATCATTTCTATTAGAGGTTAGTGTGTTCCCCACTGTGCTGTTCACCAGCTTGTTCTAGGAGCTGTGCTGGGCGTGGGGAAGGAATCTGTGGTCTGAGAAGCTTGAGGGTCCAGGTACTCAGTCATCCCCTCAGAAAGGCTGCTTGTTCGTCAGGGTGTCGAAGGCCGAGAAGGCCGGCGCTGCAGAAATCTCATTATCTTTAACTCAGCCAACAAGTGCTCTTTGGAATAGCTGATGTGCAGCTAATGAAGTAGGGATGTTTTTAAAATGAAATTTAAAAAATGGGCTTTGAGCAGTACATAAGCAGTTCCTTGTGCTTTAAAATGACATTATAATCATTTCATTTTGAGATGATTTAAAAATCATTTCCTCATGTTCTGTTGTCTACAGCTTAACAGTCAGGAAAAAGCATAATTTTGTGTGACTTGATGAAGTGATGAAATTGACAACAAGGCCTTTCATCCTTGGACTCACCCTAACGGAGTTATGCGAGGATATTTAGGTGAAGGAAAGATGAACTTGGGGTCTCTGGAATTTTTTTCTGGATATATTTTTAAGGTTGTCTTTTTATGCTAAAGCTAAACCTTGACCTGCTTTCGTGGGGGAGAGGAGCATCTTTTCAATAAATGAGTTTGGCCAAGTCGTATATTCATATAAAAACATCTCAACCCCAAGTAACACTCTATACAAAAACCAATTACAGATAGACAGTGGACCTAACTGCAATTGTAAAACAATGTTTGAGAAAATGACAGAGGAAGAATATATTTATGGACTTGGTACAAAATAATTTCTTAAACAGGATGTAAATAGTACTAATCCTAAAGGAAAAGATTAATATATTGGACTGCAATTAAAATTAAGCATTTTTGTTAATTAAAACATTAAGAGAATGAAATGTAGACTGGGAATGGGGGAAGGTATTTGTTACACCTGTAACCATTAAAGGGCTTGTGTCCAAGTTAAAAAAAAAAAAAAAAAAAAAAAGAACTACAGATGAGTTTAAAAAAGAAAAGACAGTCTAATAGAAAGATCAGCAGATTTACACACTTCATAAAAGAGGGTATACAAATGGACAATAAACATGAAAAAGTATCCCACCTTAGTCATTAGGGGAGTGCAAGTTAAAACTGCGATGAGATGTCAATACCAGTCATGAGAAAGAATAAAATGAAAAAGACCACAATACTAAGTGTTGGCAAGGACGTGCTAGTGGGATGTAAACTGGTACAACCACTTTGGAAAACTGTTGGTTATTGGTATTGGCTAAAGCTGAGCATATACCCCCATGACATAGTGATTCCACTCCTAGGTATATGCCCCCAAAAATGTGTGCATGTGTACACTGAAGGTCATGTCCAAAATGTTCCTAGCAGTATTATTCATAACTGCCTTAACCTGGAAATAACCCAAATGTTCCTCAAAGGTGGAATTAGATTTTTTTGGTACAAGCCTATCATGGGGTACTATGCAGCACTGAGTGAGAAACCTATTACATGCAATGAAAATGTGATTCTCTCAGCTGTAATGGTGAGCTAAAGAAGCCACAACCAAAGTGATATGTTCTGTATAATTCCATGTGTATAAAGATCAAAAAGAGGCAAAACTCATCTATAGGGCTAGGTATCAGGATGACCACACCGATTGCAGAGAAGAGCGACTGGAAGAGGCACGAGGGGGCTCCTGGGGCTCTGGTTCCGTTCTGACTAGGGACCAGGTTGTGGAGACACTGGCACTTTTCTGTTGTGATAATGCATCAGGCCGTGCATTATGATCTGTGCGTGTGGAAAACGTATGCTACACCAACTAAAGAGTTTTAGAAATGCCTTCCATATGTACAACTATGATATATCAGTAAAAAAGTTTTAAATTTTTAAAACAAATTTTAAAAAAGAAATGCCTTCGCATACCCAGGCTACTGTGCAGCTTGTTGATAGTGTCTGTGGTGCCTGTGAAGCACTGGTGAGAGGCGGAGAGATGCCAAGGAGTAGAGCATGAGAGCCTGATGTCGCTAAATCACTCACTTGTGTGAAAAGCTCTGCTCTAGCTCTTTTTTCAGGCTTTTCTGCCACTCCTTACTAGTTTTGGCAGTTTTCCTATTAAAATTATATGTAGTGTCTTGATATAATTTATTGTGCTTGTCTGGAACCGAGTGTTTAAATAGCTGTAAACTTCTCAACCTGAATTGTGCGGATTAAATTGCCATTAGCAGACAAGGCAGCACAGTCCAGGGGGCTGGGCACTGGGCCGGAAGCCAAGAGCCCTGGGTCCTAGTTTCGGCTTCCAGTCCTGACCTGGAGCACGTTATTTCACCATTCTCTGTGAGAACTACCCCAACCCATAAAGTAGTATTTAAGCTATATGGGGAAATCGTATCCACCCATCTCTAAGGTTGCCATGAAAATAAAGTGAGATTATTTGTGAGCAATATTTGGAAATTGTAACTGTACAGTAATAAATCTGCCTGCATAAACCACACGTTCCAGCAAGGTTCTAATCACATTGACATGTGCTTCTTAAATTTCTTACCGAATGTCTGTAGACACCAAGGTGTGAAAACAAAAGCTCAGTTTCAAAAAAAAAAAAAAATCAACACAATGGAGGAATTCTGGAGAACTCTTCATGTGCAGCGATTTCTCATTCCTAATCCCCTTCATTTTGTGGCATTCCATGTACGTACTTCTTTGTTCTCACGTCATTAGTTGACCACACTGGATGGTTGAATACACAGGAGAGGAGCTGGTTCCAGAAATTATTGGTCTTTGACCCACATTTCAAAGGTAATTTTTGTCAGTATATACAGATACGTTTACATTTAATTATTTGCCTGTTAACAAATCATAACATGCCAACTTAGGAATAAGTTTGACACTGCTTAATCATTTTAATTCTTATCACTAAAATCTGGAATGTTCTCCTTGATGGAAGAAAAAGCTAATTTGTGAACCTTCAATCAAATTAATTGGTCACAAGAAAATACTATGTATCTGAGAGGTAGAAAAAAAATCCATACTTTTAATGAACTTCAATTTAATTGGACAACCTTCCTAAATGAATTCTTTAGAAATTATTATTTTCAGAAAATGGACTATCGATCTAGGCAGTAAAACTTTTTGTTTAGCAGCAGACATATATCTTTGCAAATGAAATCTTTCGCTGAACCTGCATCCATAGGACAGAGGAAAGAGAGACCACTCTGTTTGAAGCAGGGGTGGAGGCAGGGTAGAGAAATGAGCAGTGGATTTTACTATTGAGGTGAGAAGACTGTTGGACACATTGGAAAGCCACGTATTGTTCCACGTGATGACATTCTATCTATGGGTGTGACTGTGATATCTTGATATTTTGTCCCAACCTGTCACTCTGTTCAGTAAGGTGATAGAGATGGAATTCAGGGACTATGGTCTCTGTGATGTTCTGATCCTAGACAAGTCGCTGATACCTCTAGAAGCTCATAAATTAGGCTTCGATTGAATTTATAGTTTCCAGAATGAATTTTGTGTTTTGAGAGGCTGTGAAAAATATTATGAGTAACTCCAGGAAAGTATCCAGGATAAACCTGCTTTCCAGAAATGTTCTAGTTAATCACATTGTTCAGGGGACCCACATTTAACCTCTTAATCCCTGAGATCTTTCTGAGATGTTTTTGACTATGATATTTTTAAAAGGTGTACATGTTTTCCACTAGTTTTTGCTAGAACATGAGAGATGAATATATGCCCCCTTTTGAGTAAATTTCAATAAAAAATAGAGAATTCAGTAATACAGTCATAGGGGAGTTGGGGGAGACCTTATTCCCAAACCTGAATAGTAGCATCCCCCCTCCACTGTTTCTGAAAAGATTCCAAGAACTGCTGGCCCAGGAACTTTAAAAGTACACATTTGTTTTTTTTGTGTGTGTTAGAAATATGTATTCTATCTGCAGAGGGACTTTCTCATCCATCCCCCCCTCATGACATTTTTGTATAGAAACAACTTGGCTAATGGGTTGAACCCATGCGATAACTTGGGAAATACGAAAATTGTAGACAAACAAACCGAAAAAGACAGCAACTCCTCTCTCAAGGTGAGTTGAGCAGTTGTCAGTGGATGGAAGGGTCTTTATCAGCAGGTCATGCTCCCAAAATGCCCTTTCATTATAAGAATGAAAACGAAAGGTACTAGAGTTTTTATCTGAGTGATTTTGCCTTCCCTAGGGCCCTGTGAGCAAAATGGAGATATAGGACAACTTTAAAATCTCCAGGACTGTATTACACCCCAAGAACTCATGATCTGTTCTTACTCTGCTAAAATCAGGGACACTTAGATCGTTAGTATGTATTGGAACAGAAAGAAAAGCCGTGCCTAAATGCAACCATTTTTTCCCCCTCAGTTTGAAAAGTGTCTTTTTTTTTAATTATAAAGGTAATGCATGCTCATTGCAGAAAATTCAAACCCTATCAAAAAGTATGAAGAATAAATAAAAGATCACCCAAAATTCAGGAAGTAGATGGCTATAAAAATGTTGACAAGCATTTATAACCAAACATAACATTATCCTTTGACTTTATGCTTTGCTGTTGTTTTTAACAAGCTGTATCTGCCTTCCTAAGTATGATTTTTCATTTTGAAGGGCCACGTCCACCCACCAGAATATACACTTAGCTCATAAATATATTCTACCGTCTCAAAAGATGAAATACAACTTGTAAATAAACATCTACAAAGTTGGCCTCAAGGGTATTAGAGAAAACAATGTGAAACAAGATCCTGCTTATTAAATGAATGAAATCATAACACCCCGGTTTGGTGAGAGAGCTGAAAATGGCAATCTCGCTTTCTGTCTATGGCCTATAAGTTGATATGGTATTTTTGGAAATGAATTTGGTGATATGTATCTATAACTTTTTATAACTTTGACCTAGTAACTTCACTTGTGTATTTATTTGCCTAAAGCAAGACTCCATATTCATGAAGGTATTTGTGTTGAAATGCTCATTCCACGGGAGTAATGGTGTATAGAGGGTGGGCCATACCTCAGTCAGACACGATCAAGTACCTGTCTACCAGCTCTGTGCCTTGGGAAAGTTACTTAACTAAGCCTCAGTTTCCACATTTTTAAATAGGGATGACAATAATCCCTTGCTTCAGAGTGTTTTTATGAAGATTAAAATGAAGAATTTTAATGTGCAAAGCATTTAGATCCCTGTCTGGCACATAGAACACACTTACAGTACAGTGTTCCCCCCTTATCCTCAGGAGAGATGTTCCAACATCCCCCACGGAAGCCTGAAACCTCAGATAGCGTCAAACCTAATCTGCAGGTTGAGCATCCCTAATCCAAAAATCCAAAATGTTCCAAAATCTGAAACTTTTTGAGCACAATGGAGCATTTCAGATTTTTAGATTAGGGATGCTCACCTGGTAAGTATAATACATATATTCCAGAATCCCAAATCTAAAACATTTCTGATCCCAAGCATTTTGGGTAAGGGATACTCAACTTGTACTATATGTTTTCCTATACATACGTAACTATGACAAAGTGTGATGTATAAATTAGGCACGGTAAGAGATTAACAGCAATAATAATAAAATAGAACAATTAGAACAATATATTGTGATATTAATACAAGTTATGTGAATGTGGTCTGTCTCTCTGAAAATAACCTTATTGTGCTATAGATCTTAGCAACCTCAGCATACAATTTTTTTCTTATTAAGAGCTTTCACCTTTTCACTTAAAGGAAGCACTTTATGGCTTCACTTTGGTGTATCCACGTTGCCAACTTCACTCCTCTTGCAGCTTGGGGCCATTATTAAATAAAATAAGAGTTACTTGAGCACAAGCACTGCAATACCAGGACAGTGGACGGGATACTGAAATGGTGACTGAATGACTAACAGGCAACTAGTGTCCACATCTACAGCCGAGTCTACTGGACAAAGGGATAATTCACATCCTGGGCTCGATAGAGCCGGGACAGTGTGAGATTTCATCACACTACTCAGAATGGTGCATGACTGAAAACTTACGACTTGTTTGTTTCTGAAATTTTCCATTTAATATTTTTGGACTGCAGTTGACCACAGGTAACTGTGAAACGGCAGAAAGCAAAACCATGAATAAAGGAGACTGGTATAAACATTGCATATTATCACCTTAAGCATTGTTGTGAAGGCTAGATGAGGTAACACTTCAGGGTGTACACAGCACCCATCAGGTGTTACTGTTAGTGTTGCTATTAGCACATAAAATGTGGAAACACCTAATCACCCAATAAATGGAGACAAAACCAAAATAAATTATAGTGGTTTTAGATGGTGGCTTTGGAGACTATGTCAGGACACAAAAGTCACTTACAATGTTAAATATAAGGATACCAAATTTTATGTGCACTATCTTTTATACCTGTATGAAAGGATACATGAACTAAAAGGAGTTTTATGTCACAGTATCAGCTTCTATGGTGATGGACAAAGCACAAAGAAGCTCGGGTTTTGGGCCTCGTGAAATTAAAGTGTGTGAGAGGCTGAAGCCCATACTCGAGATACCATTAAGATGAAGGAAGAGCTTGGATAATTCCGGACCAGTCTATAATTTGAAATAAATGTCTTTTGAAGTGCCAAAGCCCCTGGCTCTTTGCTTCAGTGTGTAATTTGCTTCCTATTGATCTTTTTTGTTGTTGTTGTTGCGAGGTGCTTGAGGACTTTTTTCATGTTGAAATTTCATTTCTGCTGTTCACAGGACAAGAGAAATTGGATACCCCATATACAGCTTGACCGGGCTTGAAATTTCATTTTAGTTGATGGCTCAGCTATTCATCCATAAATCAGCAGGTTCAGACCTCGGCGGGGCACAGGCAGGGCCAGCAGCCACGCTCAGGACGTTCTTTCCTCTTACCGAGGGTGTATGCAGGGCTGATGTGCTCGCTCGCGCGCGTTGTCTGTCTCTCTCGTCTCTCTGTTCTCAAACCCTTAAGTTGTTTTTCTCCATGGACAATGGTAATGCACTTTTGCTCTCAATGGTTTTTAGTCAAAGGGGTAAAGAGATGGTGGAATACATTGGCCCGTGGGTTCGGGAATGTTTGGCAGGGGCAGTGGGTCACCCAAGAGAGTTCTAGAGTTGCGGATCTCTGCATCCCCTGCTCCCCGTAGTCCAGGCCTCGTTTCTACGTGTGAGTCCCACTCCTGGTTTTGGCCTGAGAAGCACAAGCTCCCTGTCCAGAGTAGGATAAAAGCTGATGATGGTTCAGAGGTCAGGAGGCCTCTCTGGGTGTGGCCTGGACAAGGGAGTCCCTTGAGGCCAGTCCTGCGCAGTGGCCTGGTTGCCACCCTGACTTCAGGCTCCCCCGGCTCGGGCCACTGTTAATCTGTGTTTCTGCAGGAGCTGAAACGGCCCACCCTTGCCTGCGTCGGGCCCAGAGCCCAGCGGGCCTGCGCCTCAGTTCGGGTCACAGCTCGGGGCTCCTGCTCCATCTCTAGCCCGTGGAGGTGTTCGTTTTGTCTGGGAGTGAACTACATCTTTTCCGATTTTCTGGGTTTTTTGTCTGGTATCATGTGCAGGTATTTGGAGCTCAAGGAGAGGTCCAAAGCATGGACTTATATCTTAACCAGAAGCCGCCATCACATTTACCCTTAGAGTGACACTGGGGTGGGGGTGGGGCTGCTCCGAGCCTGCTCCCCGATGCCTCCCGAGTCCTTGTTTTCAGTTCTGTGCACTGGGCCTCCGATCGCCCTCCCCCTGCCACCTGTCGCACACCTGCTCTGCGGCATGGACCAGCCCCAGTGCGGGGTCTGTGCTGTGTCCCCTCCACCCCCGTCAGCTCGCTCGTTAACCTTTCTCCAGCCACTTCCCCTCAGCTGCCTTCAAAATGCCAGAGTCAGAAACTGTTTTCCTTTTCATCTGTGAAAGAAGAGACTGAATTAAAAAAATGAAAAAAAAAAAAAAAAAAAGACACTCATTGTCTGCCTTTGATATTTGCCTTTGATCTTGTCCCCGAGTCCGGGCTCCCACCTAGGTCAGCACGCTGGGGAGACGCCCCACCCGCGGCAGGTAGAGCCCTGCAGGCCCTCGGGCCCCTGCATGTGGTCACGTCCACTCAGTTCGTCTTCACAGAGCCTCCCGCTCAGTGGAGCTTCAGGCCCTTGGAGAAGGACGAGGCAGAAGAGGAACCCGGCGTGCGGGAGCCTGTTGCCGTTTGAATTCATCACCTGCAAGTGACAACGGTTCAGGAAGTGCACCTGCTGGACGAGGTGGTCTCAGCGAGCCTGAAGGCCGTCTGATCGACACGAACAAAACTTACACGAGGCCACAAATGTATCTGGGCTCAGTCTGGTTTGCACAGAGTATACCACGTCCTCTGAGTGGGGTGTAAATAAGGAAGAATAAAGTAAAATCAGTCCCTCTGCTGGTCATTCTAAAGAAGTAGCCCCATCCGCACGTGAACAAGTCCCCCCACTTCCACACCTTTTATCTCAAGTCGGGACCCCACCTTTGTGTTCTGGGATGACTGTGGTCCATGTCCTCCCCATCCGCATCTGTGACTGTTGTGACAGGTCCTAACTGGCCACCTGCCTCCAGTTCTGTCCCTCCCCCTAGCCTTCTCTGGCCCCCTCTACACTGTGGTGATGTCCCAGTACTGACACTTCTGTTTCAGGCCCTCTCAGTGGCTCCCGGCACGGCTCGCCAGGCAGGCCTTCATGAACTGATTCTGGGCGTCCTCGCCAGCCCCACTCGCTCCCCTGCTCTGTGCTCACTCACAGGAGGCTACTTGCCCTCCTCCAGTGGGCCGTGGCCCCTCGGGGCTCTTTGCTTTTGCCTTTGCCTTTGCCTTTGCCTTTGCCTGGGCTGCCGCTTTTTGCCTGGAGTAGGTCCATGTGCACGTTGTCGTAAGTGCATAAGTCAGCCCCCTCTGTGGTGCTGGCAGGCGGCATTGAGTAAGATAAATGGCCTTGCCCCTCGTGGCATGTACAGACTAGGAGAGAAGACAGATGTTAAACTAGTCATCACAGCTATAATTACATAATTAAGCCTTGTGACAAGAGCTGTGACAGTGGCAGAAGAGAGGCAGACCAGGGGATGGCCTTCCTACAGTGGGATATTTAAGCTGAAATTTGAGTAGGAAATAGCTTGAGAAAGAGCCCAAAGAAGAGTCTCTCTAGGATCAGAGACCAAGACGGGTGCAGGTCAGAGAGGAAAATGATGATGACAGCAGGGGCAGTGGCAGTGGTCAGAGCTCATGCTCACACGGGGTTCACTCTGTGCTAGGCATGGACCTGTATTAACGCATCAAGGCTTCATAAAACCCTGCGAGGTAGGTGCTTTTACCATCCACACTGTACAGATGTGGAAGCTGAGGCACAGCAAGGCCAGTGGGCATGCCCAAGTTCTCAGGGCTGCTAGGGTGGTAGGAGTCAGCCCCAGTTAGTCTGGGCCCCAAGCTTGTGCTGCAGTCACCACATTATTGTGCATGGCCCATGCAAGGCCCTGCAAGAGGCCTGTGTGGCTGGAACTAAGACCAGGGAGGTGAGGCTGGAAGGCAGAAGGGAGGCCAGATAGACAGTGTAGGGAGTGGCATGATCTAATTGGCATTGTTAAGCGGTCAGTCTACTTGCTTGGGAGGGGAGTGGACTGAAAGGGAGGCAAAAGGAGGGAGCAAGGGGAGGAATCAGACACTTCAGGTAAAAAATCAGGGGTTGGATTTCCCTCCTTCCTTCACCTGGCCCTTCCTACGTGGCCTTTAAGACCTGGGTGCAGGTGTCGCCTTCTTTCTGTGATCTCTCTCTGCCTCGACACTGGAGAGCCTCGATCCGGGGAGATGGCATCTCGGTAAGTCCAGCATCTCTCAGGGTTGTGCACGCACAGTGGGCTGGGGACTCCATAAACAGGTTAAAGGGATAGAAGGAAAATACATTAACAAAGCTAAGGAATGAGATGTTTTACTGAATAATTTGACTTTTCAAGTTAATCTCAAAAACTCTGATGTGGCTTTCACACTGTAGGCTGCTGTGGTTTATAACTTAAATAAAAAAAATTACTTGTGAGATGCCAGTGGTCTGTTATTAAAGCTAAAGTTTCCATTTCCTTATTAGCACGAGTGACCAGGAGTACTCCTCCAGCTCCGCATTCTTACCGAGTCAAAAGGTCGCTTTCGGCAGGCCAGGCTGAGCACTGCCTGCTGGTCACAGCATTCCTCGCAGATCTCTGAGACCCTGGGACTTTGCAGCTCTCTAGAAGCTGGGAGGGTTGGCACTGAGGACCTGGCTGGGATGGGAACAGGCTGCCCCTCTAAGAGCCTGAGAGCCCACGTGGGCCGACACGAGACCGCGGAGCAGTGTCTGGGCCGGGCCTCCAGCGTTCCACGCGCTCTTAGTATCTCACAGACCAAAAACAAGCGTGTCAGTTTCCGCATAGCCAAGTATAGGAGAGGTGCCCATGTTTTCATATAAACTTTTTGCTGACATTTAAACGTGCATATTTCATAAAAAGTGCAATACCGTTAGTATACATCTCAATGAGTTTTCACCAGCTGAGCATTCTCGAGTAACCTGCACCCAGATTAAAAGAAACAGAACATTACACCAACCTGCATCCTCCTTGGGAAGGTAACCTGTGTCATCGCTTCTGACAGCCTGGGTTAGCTTTGCCTGATTTTGAGCTTTACAGCAATGGAATCATACACTGTATAGAGACGATGTACATTCAAGACAAAATTTGGTTTTCTTGTGGGGGGTTGTTCTCTAATCTTCAATTTAGCAGATGTTCTTAGAAATAATAGAGATAAGGTGAGTGGAAAGATAGTCTCACCAGAGGAACGTTATCCGTCAAGAATCAAGCCATGCTTGGCAGAGAGCCACCCATTAGAATTTAGGAATTAGAATGACCGTTATTTGTAAATTATTTTATGAGTGCTTTAGTGCCTTGTTTATTTTTTTTTTTTTATCAGAGAATGAGCAATTCTCCTAAGTAAATATTCTAGATCAGTGACTAACAAAGTTTTTCTGCAAAGGGCCAGATAGTAAATATTTTTGGTTTTGCAGGCCATATGGTCTTTGTCGCAGCCACTCAACTCTGCCGCTGTGATGCGAGTCTGCCCTAGACGCTACATGCGCAAGTGATGGTGGCTGAGCTCCAAAACGCTGGATTTATGGACACTGAAATGTGAAGTTCCTATGCTTTTCAATTGTCACAAAATACTCTTCCAATTTTTTTTTTTACTTTGACCATGTTTGAGAGGGAATCTTTCTGAAGTGTTTAAATACTGATCTACATTCTCAGAGTGAGCTGAGAACATTTTCTTAGTAAATATGGGCAACGTGGTATAACAAAACATAGAAACTCTGGCCCTGTCCTCTTGCTGTGTCTCTTTGGACAAGTTACTTAACTTCTCTGGGTCTGTTTTGTTCCTGTAGGGAATGAAGATAATAGGAAAGAAGTTTAGCAGACGGCCCCAGGATGGCTGTGCTAGGTATTCATGGACAGGATCCAGTGCAGTTTGGTCAGAGTATCCTAATTGGTCAATGTCCAGTTGTTAAATATTGTGGATATCCCCCTTGATAATGTTTACAGAGGTCTTCTATGCACCATTCCCAACATTTGCCTAGTGTATAGCAATTGTCCTTTCTCCTCCCACAGAAGTAGCTTTAGGCATTCTTGGCTAAGAGGGATACTTTGCTTCTACAATAATTCCCCCCATGGTCAGGAACTTTTTTGTGTGTACAGGTTGAGTGTTCCTTGCTAGAAATGCTTGGGATCAGAAGCATTTCGAACTTTGGGTTTTTGGATTGGGGATGCTCAACCTGTAGTTTGTCTAAATTGGATAGTTTTCTGTCCCCTTAGTGGCCACGTGAACCTGTAACTTCACTTCGCCTGCCTTTCAAGTCAGCTTTGCCATCGACTCTACTTTGCTATTTCTAATTAACAGGCTAATTAAAACTATCCAAAGCAAGAGGAGGGGAGCCCTGCGTTAAACTCGCAGCTGGGCTCTTTAGAACATAAGCTTTATGTGACGTAGGAAGTCAGCAGCATGGACTTTGGGGCCAGATGGCCTGGTGGAATTCTAGCTCTGCTTTTTGCAGGATATGCATCCTAGGATGTGTTACCCTCTCTGTTCCTCAGTTTCTCATCTGTAAAATGGGGGAAAGTGGTGTCTCCTGCATAGTGTTGCTGTGAGGATTAAGTGAATGTGTTAGAACATTGCAAACAGTCCAGGCACAGAAAAAGCACTATGTAAATGTTTGCTATCATTATTTTTTGTTTTTACTTAATAAGTATATTATTGCTTGATTCCGATGCTTGATAAAGATAGTTGAGGTTCCCAGAAATATGACCTATAGATAAGTTACATATTAAATACAGATTTTGGGGGGGGAGGAACATATCATAGGTATTGTTTTATGATTTGATGGTTTTCTATTGTAACTCATTGTTTTATTTTTAATGGCTCCAGACATCTAATTCTGAACTAATCTTTTACTGTTTGGGGACTCATAAAGATACTAAAATGCAGGGGTTAAGAGTGGATAGTAAAGTCTTAAGTGCTTTGCAAAATAAATTTATTCCTATGAGAATTAAAGCAACATCCTGAAGGAAGTCATAGTTAATGGTTAGTTTCCTTTAGGGAAACATTCTTAAAAAATTATAGTGCTGATTTCCCATAGCTTTGATGGAAATCAAACTGCTCCTGGGTTAATGTTTACTTAAGTGAACCAAAAAAAAAGGCATCACTTTGCTTAGTTTGGAGCAGAGGGAAATTATTTTAATTGAGAGGTAATAAAATGAGAAATAATTCTATTAGTGTGGTAAGATTATGGATAAGTTTTTTTCTTTTTTAAAAGATGGATTTACCTTTTAAAAGAGAAAAGGGGGGAAAAGCCCAAAGCTATTGTAATTTCTCTGTAAAATAAATTATCTTCATTGCAACTCTAACGTTGCAGAAGTTATGTGTCATAAAATTAAGACCTAGAGCCTAAAGCCACTAATAGGTAAGATTATTCCAAAGTGCCAGCAATACATATCCAATGAGTGTTGGCATTTTGTGCTGTTAGTTTTTTTTGTTTGTTTTTTGTTTGTTTTTGTTTTGAGTTCAAAGCAGAAGTCTGTTGGGTGGGCAGAAAGGAAAAAACATCACCTGTGGACACGCACTCTGCCCCCTTCTCTGCATTCTTCCTGCCCCCTCTTCTTCCTGACTTGGCTTCAAGCAAATCTGGGAGGTGAAGGTTGGTGGCTTAGTTTTCTAAGGCTTCCATAACAAATTAGCCCAATCTGGTAGTTTAAAACAACAGAAATTATTTTCTTGTAATTCTAGAGGCCAGAAGTCCAAAATCAGTGTGGTGGCAGGTCCTTGCCCCCTCCAGAGTCTTCGGGGAGACTCTCCAACTAGAGTATTTCATGGGGAGATCCAAGGATACAGTTTGAAAATGACCTTGAGTCCCCCAAGCCCAAACCCGATCATGTCACCCAGTGTTAATGAGGGCAACTCAGTGTTAGTAAGGTGGAACGGTCTAATGACTGCAGGAGGTTTTGGAGCCTAAATTTACCAACTCTTGGCCCTTCTTGATGATGCTTAAGAGACCGAACAAAGCTGTAGATTACTCTTTCAGATGGCCTCTTTATTTTTAGATTGGTGAGCAATTTCTAGGACCTCTTTATTTCTTCATCACCGAGGTCTGAATGACTTTAATGAAGGGTAAACTCAGGCACTCCAGGAAAGATACGTTACTTAGCATGTTACCACCTGACATTTTCCAGGAAATCACAGGAAAATTATGCTCATGTACAATGTGTGCTTTTTTCTTTGGCATATTTACACTTAAATTCCTCAAATCCGAGAAAATGATTACCCAGTTCCTGGGGAAAATAGTTAAATTACGAATGGAAATGGAACCCGGTTCCTCCATACAGCAGAGAGCCTGGGACATCCTGTCATCTTGTCCTCTGCAGCAAAACTGCAGGGAGTGGGTAGGGCCATGGAATTGCAGGTGACTCACTATCCACATTCCTCCATTAAGGACCAAGATAAAAACCTTTACAAATACTCTAAGGGAGCTAATATCTGGGTTAGTTTCCTGGGGCTGCCATAACAAATGGCCACAACTTGGGGGCTGGAAGCAGCAGAGATGTGTTCTCCCACAGTTCTGGAGGCCACAACTCCAAATCAAAGTGTTAACAAGGTTGGTTCCTTTCGATCCATGACCCTCTTCTAGCTTCCACTGGTGGCCAGCAATCTTTGGCGTTCCTTGTTTGAAGATGTGTTAGTCTATGCCTGCCCCTGTCTTTACAAGGTCCTCTTCCCCATGTCTGCCTGTCTCAGATCTCCCTCTCCATTCTTTTATAAGGACATCAATCATTGGATTTAGGGCCCACCCTAAATTCTAGATGATCTCCTCTCAAGATCCTCAATTTAATTCCATTGGCAAAGACCCTATTTCCAAATAAGGTCACATGCACAGATACCAGGGATTAGGACTTGGGCATGTCCTTTCAAGGGACACAGTGCCACCCACCATTATATCATAGCAAACATGCGTTAAAGAGAAGGTCAAATCCGTTACCACCAAGCCCCATGTTGTGCTGACTGCAAAGACTTACAGCATAGCTTCTTGGAAATGCCATAGTCCCATTTTTAACAGTTGGAAAATGAAAAGTGCCAAGAAAGTAAGCTGTCTGATCCTACAGAGATGGATCGTGGATCGTGGATCACCTCGGGCCGTGCTCACGTTCAAGGGTGGACCCGTTTGCACAGCTGTGTGTGAACGAGCCGGCTTGCATGTTGTCAGCAAGGCTTTCTTGGCACGTGTGTGCCTCGTCAGGCTCCATAATTAGTCGGTGGGTACAGCGCCTATCGTTCATCTCCTAGGGCTCGATAAGGGTTATTATACTGCTCGATGGGCACCTTCTGGCGTGTTTTCCATTTTGTACCTTTGCTTTTCATTGTGGTTCCTTTGAGCCCAATAAAAGCGAGATAAAAAAAGCAAGTGAGAACAGGGCAGGAAAAGTCAGAGCTGTAATTTAGTCGTGTGAGGTTCAATGGGATGTGTTTTTCTTTTGCCCTCCTGCCTTCACTGCTCGGCTTTTCAGAGCCAGGCTTGGCTTCGCTTCATGCCCAATGACATTCGGCTGTCACACCTTCCCATCCTTTCCGGGTAATCAGTGTCTTCCTAGTGCATGATGGAGAGGGGGAGACATCAGTTTCCATCAGATGTTCGGGATCTTTGTAGGAAACTGAATAAACGTTAAACTTAATTCCTGTCTTTTTTTTTTTTTTAATTATGAGGGGCGTTACAGTTTAGCTGCTATAGAATAGGAGAAATGATCACACAGATTTGAACATGAAGCAGGGGTAGAGTGGCCGGGTTTTAACGGCAGCTTAGAGGTTCCGGCTCTGGTGCTATCACCTGAAGGCTGCCATCTACTTCCTACCTGGATTCTTCTGAATTAACAGGAACTCCCTCCAGAAGGGGTTTTCTGTGACAGGTTAAATGGATCAGTGGAGGCCCGAGGCCAGTGCGTTGCCTGCCTCTTTGATGTGCTTCCTTGGCATTCGGACCCTCAGCCCTTTCCTGAATGCACCTTCCCCTTGGGAGTCCAAGGGACAAGAAGAACCCAGAGGCCTCGTGTGAATTCTTCCATATTTAAGACAAGGAATGACAGGTAGCCTTAAAAATAAATCTCATTTGTGTTTCTTTTGGTGGCTGAGAAGAATTTTTGAAGTGGGTTGTTTTATTAATATATGCAAATACACACGTTTGTTTCAATAGAGCACTCTCAGGGTCTTCTTAAAATGAACAGCAAAACGAGCCCTTGGAGACACTTCTGCTGTGAGCCTCGGTGGGCAGGGAGAGGTGAAGTCCCTTCTGTCCCTTCTCTTTAAAAACAAATTTTGTGTTGTGGTAAAACACACATAACATAAAATTTGTCACTTTATTATAGAGTTCTGTAGCATGAGTACATCACCCTGATGTGCAGCCGCACCATCATCCATCCCCAGAGCTGCTTGGTCCTCCCTGAATGGAACTCCTACCTATTAAGCACGAACTCCTCCTTTGACACCTGTCCCCAGCCCCCGGCAACCACCGTTCTACTTTCTGTCCCTCTGAATTCGCTCTAGATACCTCATATAAGTAGAATCCTACAGTATTTGTCTTTTTGTGACTGGCTTATTTCACTTAGTTTGACGTCCTCAGGGTTCATCCGTGTTATAGCAGGTGTTGGAATTTCCTTAAGACTGAATGATACTCCGTTGTGTGGCTGTGCCGCCTTCTGGTTATCCATTCGGCCACCGATGGACACTTGGGTCATTTCCACCACCCTCCTCCTGCCGAAGCCGTCCTCTCCCTCTGGTCCCAGCTTTAGCTCCTTGCCTCTCCTTGGCGATATCAACTAGAACAGGATTCTGCTGTTACGAACCACCTCTGTAAACAGGATTCCTAGGGTTTGTTAAAAGAAAAATAGAACAGATAATAGTTCCAAATGAAAGCCTGCTTCAGGTAAACTTTGGTGACATCTAGGAGAAAAAGAAAATAGCCTAGGAGACAGCGAGGCTCCCAGGCATAATAAAGCGTTTCTTAAACCTTTATGCAAATCCCAGATTAGCAGATACTGTGGGAGTTGATTTCTAAAAGAAAACTTAATTTTTGAAGGCCGTGAATAGTCATTTTGTTTTTCCCTATGTGTTGCTTTTGTTTAGCAGAGGAGCACAATAGAATAGGGAGTGTTTGCAGTATCCAAAGGTGTCTCCTGTCCCCTTGCTAGGAGGAAACCAAGTGCTGGATGAAACTGTGTCTGGCTGCTGAATAAAGACACGGTTTGCTGGATTCATTTCAGCAGCATACGCTGAGGACAGAGTACAAGTTCTACTACCACCACGTGACTTAATTAGGGTTCTCTTAAGACGTGCCAATAGCATCTGCTTCTCAAAAGTAATACTGCAAAAAGATTGTCTTGATTTTGACTATGACTTGAGTTAGCCAAATGTACAGGCCCACTTCTTTTAAAGAAAGAAGGTCCAAATTTATCTTCTGTGTCCTCTAAGGGAATGACTACCTACAATCATCTTAAAACATAAAATTTGGAAAATAATATAAAATTAGCATAATTCTGATTTCACATTTAGGATTTAGTAAACCTTTAACCACCAAGAGACTGAATTTGTGAATGTGCTGCCTGTGGTAATATGCTAAGTTGTTTTGGCAGAAACATGGCAATTGTTAGGATGGTGAAGAGTGACTTTTTGTCTGAGTCAGCTACTCTGTGAAGCCATCCCTGGCTCCCTTGGAAGGCGACATGGGCTTTCCTTTTTCCCTGCCCCCAAGGTTCCTTGTGAATACCTCAGTAGAGCACTTGTCACGTTGTCTTGGGACTGCACTGTGCACACGGGGTTTGCAAACTAGACCTTATATTCATAAAGGGGAGCAGATTCTGTGTTGTCTTATCCCAAGCACAGGGCCAGTGCATTGCAATGACAAAGGCAAACCATTCGTTAGATGCCTACTACCTGCTAGGCCCTGCCCCAGGAACTTTTGCAGTGAGAAAGGCATTCTTATCACGATTTCATAGCTGAGGAACTGTCGCCCCGTAGTTTAGAATCCCCTCTGGACGCTCAGCTCGTGAGTGTGAGATGTGAGACCTGTAGTGCTCCAAAGCCGGTACCTTTTTCCGTCATGACATGGCCTCCTTGTTGGTGGGAAGACACCAAATGTCCCATGAAGGAAGTAATCGTCAAAACTACAATGAGATGCCACTTCACACTCACTGGGATGGCTGTGATAAAAAAAAAAAAAAGACAGATAAAAAGAAATGCTGGTGAGGGTGTGGAGAAATTGAAACCCTCATACCTTTTGGTGGGAATGTAAATTGGTATAGCTCCTTTGGAAACCTATTCGGCAGGTGCTCAGAAAGGTAAACATCATGTTGCCATATAACCCAATAATTTCACTCCTAGGTGTGTACCGAAGAGAATGAAAACATACGTTCTTACAAAAACTAGTACAAGAATGGTCCTAGCAACATCATGCATAATAGCCAAAAAGTGGAAACAACCCAAAGTGATGAACAGATAAATAAAATGTGGTATATCCATCCATGCAAAGAAATATTATTTGGCAATAAAAGGAATGAGGTACTGATACATGATACATGCATGTATCATGATACATGCTACATCTACAACATGGATGAACCTTGAGGATATCCCGCTAAGTAAAAGATCACGTGTTTTGTGATTCCATTTATATGAAACCATATAAATGGGCAAACCTATATAGAAGGAAAGTAGGTTAGTGGTGGCCAGGGGGTACGGGACAGTTGAAGGAGAATACAAAATAACTGCTAGTGACTTTCAGGTTTCTTTGTAAGGTAATGAAAATTCGATTGTGATGATGGTTGCACAACTCTGTACTGAGAACCACTGAACTATACACTTTGAAGGGATGAATTCTATGGTATGTGGAGCGTATCTCAGTAAAGCTATAAGTAAAATATCTAATGAACTTTCTTGTCTGCTGAATGTCTATGATCCTTATAATTACTCTCAGTAATTAGTATATACCATTAGTATCAAGTTGGCATTACATTGTGAAAACCTGGTTTAATGAGTCCATTCAGAACGTAGCTTTTGTGCTCCCAGTTCGCTCTGGGGACTTGTTGGGCTTCATCTACAGGTATTAATGTTTCATGGTGGGAAGGAAGCATCACAGAAGTAGTGCTGATTATCAAAGTCACATTGGATGTGTTCCTTTTTCATTCATCTTCATGTTCTTGAAGGCTCCAGTGAATCCCCTCAGATGGCCTGTTAATGGGCCTTTACCCAGCACTCCTCCTGGCAGGCAGGGACTCTGACCAGGAATGGTCCCATCACTTGAAAGCTCTGGGGACAGCGAGTGCTCTAAGCAGTGAGTCATGCTGACTGACGGCTCCCTCGATCCTGCTTACACTCAGTCTTTGCAGCAAGTCAGGGTCATGTCCTCTCAGCCGACATGGTAGGGGAAGAAACCCTTGCTTCTAATACCTTCCCTCCCCACCCAAAAGCCCTTAAAAAAATCCATATCCTATTTCAGAATTTTGCTACCTCACCAAGAGCCTTTGAGTCATCTTTCTGTCCCTGTTGAATAATCCCCTTTATTGATGTGGTGTTGAAGTCCCTGGCCATCATCCCTTGGTTACCCCCAAGTGCACTGAGGGTTCCATCGATGAACTTCTCATTGCTGAGATGGTTATGCTGAGCCACACGTCCCCAGGGGCCATTTGAGTAAACGTGGGTTTTTCGGGGAGGGTTTGGCAAGGTAGTTAAATTGCATATTAAGAGAAGAACCTATAAAGGCTCAATGTCTAGAATCCATCAGCATCTTTCAGGGACTAATTCATTCGACAGATGTCCAGCACTGCTCTAGGTCTAGGGTAGAGGTTAATGTCGTAGAGCCCATGTGTGGACACATGCCACCATCAGAGAACAAAACTGCTGCACAGAGAGCTGCAGTACCCATGGAAAGGATTCAGAGAAAGAGAGATGACATTGTGAAGTAGCGATGGTCAGAAAAGCTACCCCCACTGTGGCCTGTGCCCCCCTCTGCAGCCCAGTTACACTCACTTGCTGCTTTTGGTCTCCTGGAACTCCTTGATTTCCCGTACCACATGCTGCTGTCTGTTACACAGCCATGTTTAGGGGGGTGCAAGTCAGGTCGCCATTATAATGAAAGTTCAATGAGAGTGGGGTTTCTTGTTGGGCTTGTTTCTCATGGACTTACCCGCATTTGTAACTATACCTGGTGCACAGTAGACACTCAATGAATATCTGTTGAATCAAGCAATATTAAAATAATATTATCCCCCATAGTGAAAGAAGGAAATAAAGGCAAAGGGGAACAGAAAAATATTGAAAGTATTAAGCTAAGATAAATAACAAATGTGAGTTAACACAGTGAAGATACAGAACCAGATTGCTAATCGTTTCTCCATCTCAAGACGATAGCCTAGTTTTCCAGGGCTCAGACCTCTTCCCAACTCCTATTTGCTCTCAAAATATCTCCTCTTTAGTCTACATATATACCTACATACATACATATATGTGCACACACACATAGCCACAGATACATACACATGTATAAGTGCGATCACCAATTTGGGAGATAAACTAGTAGTGATGAAGTTCTGATTTCTTCTTTATGTGCCACCCTGACTTTTCCAAGTATGTGTTCACCTTAGTTGGAAAAACAAAACATGCTGCTGAATTTAATTATTTTGCTTTACATTTTAACTACTGCTTATCAATGGGAAGTGAAAGATTATTCACTGAGTGATATTTGGAAACAACTCATCAATAATTTGCAGATTAATGAGTTTAGACACTCATTTCAGACCATGCATGAAAAAAAATTTTAGATGAAAGAGTTAAGTATAATAAAGTTAAACCAAAGAAAAACCAGAAGACAATAGAATTAAAGAAGCATAGTAAAGAGCTCATACAAATTTATAAGGACTCTCATAGATAAATTGGCAACAGGACTCAAAAGGAGAGCTTACAATAGAGGGAATATAATTAACACAGAGATAAATAGAAAATAGTCTGGTACTTTAACAAAGATATTAAAATTAGAAAAATGAAGTACTATTTCACACATTTAATTAGCAAAAGCTTTTTTAAAATGAATATCAATTGTTAGTAAAGAGTACATCAAAGCAATACTTTTCTATGTTTCAGGCTATATTGTAAGTTGACACGACTCTTGAAAAACAATGTGACAATATAAATCAAGAGCTTTTAAACATTTGTGGCTATTCTACTTCTAGAAATCTAAAAAGAATACAAAAGTATAGAAAGTTACATACATGAATATGTCCATTGCATTGTGAACTTCCAATTGTGAAGGTATAATGCAAGTTATGAATCATTTATGCATTCATTTAGAAATTCTACAGTTATGGCAACATGACAAAATTAAATAATACTAAATGAAAAAATAAGACTTTAAAGTTATATTTACTATAAGTACAACTTATAGTAAAAACAGGCATGTTGAAATTTAGCAAAAGGAAATATATTAAAATGATCCAGTGGTTGAGTTATGATGTTGTGGAAAGTTTTTTCTTCATTTTCTTATTTTGTAAGGCAGTTACTTTTAAAAACTTTAAAACGTTTTTATAAATAGACTTTATATTTCTAAGAGTTATGTTCCCTAGAATATTTATTAATTTTATGCAGATTATTTCAATTTATAAAAATCAAAAGATGCAGGCTTTCTTGACTGGCTTTCAAATTAAAATATTAATTAAGCAATTATTATCTTAATAAGGAAAATGTGCTTGAGACACTGTGAATTAATTCTACTTTTGCCAAACACTAACGTTAAGTGATTCTCTTGCCTTTCCAATTTACATAGTTTTGTGGGAAAAGATTGAGACGTATAATCAGTTAAGTGTAGACTTGTTGCAAGCAAGCTATGAATTACCTCTTAAAAGCTTATCCTTTTGGGAAGAAGGAGGCATGGACTCTCCACATCAACCCTTCTGTTAAAAAACATAAAAATCTGAGTCTTGCATATTTAAAGAAAAACACATTTGATATAATTGTTTTCAAAAGTTATTGTGGCAGGCCAGGCACGGTGGCTCACGCCTGTAATCCTAGCACTCTGGGAGGCCGAGGCAGGTGGATCGTTTGAGCTCAGGAGTTGGAGACCAGCCTGAGCAAGAGCGAGACCCCCGTCTCTACTAAAAATAGAAAGAAACTAGCTGGACAACTAAAATATATTAAAAAAAAAAATTAGCCGGGCATGGTGGCGCATGCCTGTAGGCCCAGCTACTAGGGAGGCTGAGGCAGTAGGATCACTTGAGCCCAGGAGTTTGAGGTTGCTGTGAGCTAGGCTGATGCCACCGCACTTTAGCCCGGGGAACAGAGTGAGACTCTGTCAAAAAAAAAAAAAAAAAAAGTTATTGTGGCAGTCCAGTTTAGAAAACATACCACCTCATTTTCTCCTCCTGCATATCTTGATATTGATTCCAAGGAACATACATCAAATTATAAGAGTTAATTTTTCTTGTACAACATCTGGTTCCTTAGCCAACTCAGTGGACTCCTAAGTGGGTATGCTCAAAGCTTTCGTTGCTATTTCTGGATTCCACCTTCTGTTAGCTTCTCACATGCAGCCCAGTTTGGGGGGGGGGGGGGGCACATGAATACAGGGGTGGTTTGAGATGCCAGGTTTCACCCCTGGATTTACATTTAATTCAGTGTCTTTTTGATGGCATATACTCTCTAGTAAAAAGAAGTGAAAAGCAGTTTTTGAAAATGAGAAAATTCATTGTCTGTTTGAGTAGCTACAGTTGTCCCTGACATCCCTTCCATTTGGGGGACTTTAGGATTTTGTGATCTCAGGGCAAGACTATACCTCGAAGTCTTTCTTTAAGGGTATTTGTGTTGCAGTTAGGAAGCCGCACAATTGGTCTTTGAATGGCATCACCTGTAAGAATTGGATGATTTCTTCTGACCAAGACACTGTCAGAAAGTTGAATTAATTTGAAAGCTCAGATGGTTATAGGGAATTATTTTAAAGATATAATTGTCAAAGAGAAAAATGTTTACCACCTTATGCGTGGGCAAGATACGTTAGAGTTTTGGCGGTGACAATCACTGCGTCCACGAGTTGGCACTGACTTTTCTCAGCTGATCTCGGAATGCACGGAAGCACATCGGTCGGCTTGCTTTTGAAGTCTGGGTGTTGCGCAGTATTTCCCACTTACCTAGTCATCACTTTGTCGTTGTGGGTGGTGAGACTTCACTCTGGTTCCAAGCAAGTAGTTAGAATGATCTGCAGTTTGCATTTCTAAATTCTGGAAAACTTAGGGGTTTCCTAAGTTTTCTGCTCAAAGCCTGCACTGAGCAGAATTTTTCTTTCTTGAGGGTCTGGGCCCATACGTAAATTTCCCATCAATGGCCTAATGCACTACAAATAATAGAGACTCCACATAAAATACGTTGTAATTTTTTCATAAACTTTACTTAACATTTGTTGCTTTATGCATCCTGTGCTGATAGAATTGTGTTGCTGAAAAGAAATTCATGAATCCTCTGGGCCAATCATTTCTAAACCTGACTCTTCAGGGAAAAAAACAAAACAATCTTGCAGTTCCATTACAGACCTGATAAATGAGAGGCCCGCAGAGTATGGCCCAAGAATTTATTCTTGAAATGGTCTCTAGGAGAGTTGGGGAGGAGGAGGGCAGCCGTGGGCTATTGTTACTGAAAAGAAAACAGGCCAGGGGTTGATGTTGTTTAAGCTGGTAATGGGTACTTGGGCATTGGTTGTTCTCTCTACTCTTTGCACGTATTTGAAATTTTCCATAATGAAAAGACTTTAAAAAAAATAAAAATAAAAGGTCCCCAGGTGACTCTGCTAATCAGTCAGGTTAGAGAAGCACAATTCACTCCTCTCACTTAACAGGTGAGAACATGAAGGTAAAGGGGCCACCCAGTGCCTTCGTAGGATCTAGAACTCCTGTTTCTGCTTCACAGGCCCGAGCTCTTTACTCCCCATCACCACCCCGAGCAATCATTTTGCTGACCTTCTTAGAATTTAAAAGGCCAATAAGAAATCTGATTTGTGTGAACCACCTGTTTCTTTTAAACAAAGAAGAATTTTATGAGATGTGTTTCTTCCTTTGCAAGTTTTCCTCTTTAGGATGTGTTGAAAATCCTTCCACTGGTCTGCAAGAGAGACATTGGCTTTTCAAACATAGATTGTGGTGCTTCTACGTTGCTGGTAGTTAAGCACATGAGTCCAGTGATAACAGTATGAATTAATGAGCAGTAAAGGTGTGAAAAGTGCAGTGCCTATCTATGTGAAGTACTGTCTAATGAACAGAACAGCCAAATCCAAAGCAGAAACACGAGAGACCAGCAACATCCTGGAAGATTAAAACAGTGGTACTGTGACTTTGTTGCCAATTATTGATGAATCCTGTCAATCTGGCTTAACCTTCTAAAGCTCTTTAACACAATGCACAGTTAAGTTGCACATCATGTAAATATTAATACATCTTATTGATTTAGTCGGGCAGCTAGCCAGTTCAGTTAAAAATGTGTCACATAGTCTGAATGATTTGACCACAAGCCCCAAGAGTCAAAGGGAAGAGGAAGGAAAGTGGAAGGGAAGGAAGGAAAGGAGAAAGGGACATACCACCTTAACTGAGATGGGAGGAATTATCATAGGTGCTACCATGAGTTTTGTTTTGCTTTGGCAAAGTTTTTTAAAAAAAACTTCAGTGAAAATAAGAATTTGTGTAGTAGGAAAAACAAACTAATGAACTGATTTCTCCTGCTATACTCTCAACACAAAGCACTTCTGGTCACCAAAATGTGGGGGGAGTTTCCCCCAAGCTCCAAGCAGTTCTCCACCAGACACCAGCTGGGTGTCCTGGAATCAATTCAATTCTGACCCTATCTACCTGGAGATAGACTCAGGTCCCACAGGTTAAGGACTCAGTCCCATAAAACTCCTGCCCTCACCACTACTTCAGATACCAATCACACGTAACCTAGTAGGCTACCCACAACTTCTGTCTGACTTGACTACAAATCAGAGGTTCCCACGACCCCCTTTTTGCTAGGACAGCTCACAAAACTCAGAAAAGCACATTGCTTACGTTTACCAGTTTGCTATGCTGTATATTACAAAGGACACCAATGAACAGCCAGGTGAGAGAGATGCAAAAGGCAAGGAGTGAGGGCAGGGGCCCAGAGCTTCCATGTACCCCTCGGGCACACCATCTTCCCAGCTCCTCCTCTTGCTCAGCAGCACAGAGCCCAGCTCTGAACCCCATAGTCCAGGAACTTTTATGGAGGCTTTATCACATAGGCACGTTGGATTATTCACCCAGTCTTCAGCCCGGCTCCCCTTCCTACAGGATGGAGGGTGGTAGGGCTGAAGGTTCCAAGCTTCGAACCATGGCTTGGTCTTTCTGGTGACCAGTCCCCATCCGGGAGCCCTCAAAGACTCACCTCATTAGAACAAAAGATGCTCCTCTCACCCAGGAAATCCCAAGTTATTGGCTCCGTGCCAGGAACTGGGGAAATAGACCATGTACATATTTCTTATTATATCACACTGTCAGAGTATGGCTTTATTTTTTTTTTACAGATTTATTGGGATATAATTCACATATCATAAATTTCACCCACTTAAAGTATATACTTCAGTGGTTTTTAATGTATTCACACAGTTGTGTAAACATCTCTATGACCCCTAAAAGAAACTCCATATCTATTAGCATTCATTCCCCATTTGTCTGTGCTCTCAATCTTTAGCAACCACTGCTCCACTTTCCGTCTCTCTGGATTATCTATTCTGGGTGCTTTGTATACATGGAGCCATATAATAAGTGGCCTTTTGTAACTGGCTTCTTTCATTTAGTGTGTTTTCAAGGTTCATTCATATTGTAATATGTATCAGTACTTCATTGTTTTAATGGCCACATAAAATTCTGCTGTATGAGTGTATCACATTTGGGTTAACCATTCACCAGTTGATGGACTTTTAGGTTGTGTCCACATTTTGGATATTGTGAGTAATACTGCTGTGAACATTACAGGTTTTGTGTGGACACACGTTTTCAGTTTTCCTGAGTCTGTAACTAGGAGTGGAATTGCTGGGTCATGTGGTAATTCTATGTTTAGCATTTTGGGGAACTGTCAAACAGTTTTCTGAAGTGGTCACACCATTTTATAGTCCCATGAGCAATGGATGAGCGTCTTCACATCCTTGCCAACAACTGTTACAGATCTTCTTGATTCTAGCCATCCTGGTGCATGTGAAGTGGCTTCTCATTGTGGTTTTGATTTGCACTTCCTTATTTGCTAACAACATTGAGCATCTTTTCCTATGTTTTTTGGTCATTCTATATCTTCTTTAGAGAGTCTCTATTCAAATCTTTAGCTCATTTTATAATTATTTGTCTTACTGAGTTGGAAAAGCACTTGTTTTAAGCATATCTCATGGTGTAACTGGAAAAATGAATGGAAAAGCAGCAAATATTTTAAGTGCCTAAGAGACATTATGAACAGTTTATTAGAACTATAGTTCTGTGTAACCTAACTTTAGGGTTCATTTTGGTGGTGGGAGAAATCTGACATTGATAATATGTAAACATAGCACACACAGAGAATCCTAAATCCTTTTAAATCTGTTAGGTTAGGTGGTTGGCCTACTTGGGGAGTACTGAGTTAGTGGAGATAACTGGTTGACATTAAGAACATTTTGATATTTGTGAATTTCTTATGTTATATAAATTCAAAATTCATATGTGCAATTGAGAAATTTCACTGATTCAGTTGGAGGTTTTTGTCTTTAGCTAAGTTGTGTGGAAACTCAAGGGATAAGTATCTCATTTGTAGTATTGTGAATTTTTCCAGGGGAAGAAAACTGTTTTTTCTTGCAGACAGTTGAAGGAAATTATCTTTTCTGTTTTTAAATTATCATAATTGGGCTTCTCCATCACAGACTTGTAAAACTATAGAGTATGTATAAAGTCATGTTTATTCATTTGATATTCTGAACATAAGTATACTAAACTTGATTATGTTAATTTCAGAAGAATAGAACATTAAGTTTAGAATTAGGCAAATATACGCAAGTTGCAATTGTGTACAAGGATTGCTTATATTTCCAGGATAAAATCAAATCTTATCCCAAAATCTAATTAGCAGCTGTTTATTGGTATATTTGACATATAGCAGCCGAATTTTCTCACCTCAATAACTAGGACATCATCAACAGATGCAGTGGAGGCTTGACCGCTAATTAGAGTTCCCGGCCAGAATCCTAGAGCCTAATGTAGGCTCTTAAGACTTGAGTCAGGGACAGCACAGCAGTGGTTTGGAGGAACAAAAACTAGAGGTCAAATGCAATCTACCTAAGAGAGATGGTTATTTTTCAGATGCACAAAAGTGGATCTTAGTATTATAAATACTTACAGTAGTCAATGCTCTTTGCCACTCTAAATCTGATTCCAAACTTTGTTTCCTAGGGCTTCTGTGGCGTATTTCCACACACTGGTAGCTTAAAACAACAGGAGTATGTTCTCTCACAGTTTTAAGGCTAAAAGTCCAAAATCAAGGTGTCTATGGGACCACACTCCCAGTGAGGATCTAGGGAAGCATCCTTGCTTGCCTTTTCCAGCCTCTGGGGGCTTCCAGCAACCCATGGTGTCCCTTGGCCGATGGCTGCATCACCCCGGTCTCTGCTTCTCCTGTCACTTGGCTTTCTTACTTCTGTGTCTCTCTGTGTCCTCTCTTCTTCTAAGGGCACCAGTCATTGGATTTAGGGCCCGCCCTAATCCACTAAGACCACATCTTAATTTAAATATTTGTACCTGCAAAGACCCTATTCCCAAATAAGGTCACGTTTTGAGATTGTGGGCATGAAGCTGGAGTGGGGCAGGGCATACTCTTCCACCCAGTACACAGACCCAGCCACTTCACTTTTCAGGGACAACTATTGAAATGATTGTAGGTTTTCATGTATGTTACCACCCAACATACATGTGTAATCTGGCAAAACACATCTTAAAAATTTTAGGAAATGTTTGTATGTTTTGGGCAGGGCTTTTTAAAAATCCAGATGGAAATGGGTACTTTTGAAGTGCCTACCACATGCTGGGCACTTTTGCATATATTGCCTCATTTGATTCTGTCAAGTTACTTTCTTTTTATTTTAGTGTTTCATATAATTATAATTTACTAAATTAGTTGGTGAGTTCTTAAAAATGTTACCATTTCCTACCTGTTACCAATCTATGTCTATGCCAAATATCAGACTCTTTGGCTCATTCTTCAGCCACTTAACAGCTGATTTGGGACAGATTTTTGAACTGCCCAAACCTGAATTTCGTCTTCTGTAAAAGGGGCCAGTAATTCACAGTTGCCTTACAACATTGTGGTGACTAACAAACACTATGGAAAAGACTGTGTTCCACAAATGTCAATTCCTCTTACTATGCCCTTTTTTTTTTAAACTCTTTTGGAGATGTATGCATGTTCCTTTTATGGTTACAGCCAGAGAGGGCTTAGGGATAGGTATATTGTAAATATACTGGTTTCCCATGGAGACATTGTAACTCATGGGTATAACAGTGAAGAATTGCATGTAGCTGTATACAATACAAAAATCCAAAATAACAGTAGCCTAAGTAAGAGTGTCTGTTCCTCCCTCCTGTGAAAGGTGTATGGAGCGGGTAAGCCCAGGGCTCACAGAGCAGCTCCACAGTCACCAGGAACGAGGCTTCTGACTCTGTTGTACCATCCGAGCCCATGGCTTCATGCAGTCACTTCTCGTACAGAATGTCTGTGTTGCATGTTACAGACATGTAGAAGGGCAAGCAAAGCATACCTCCCCCAGGTGAGGGATATACCGTGAGGCAGTTTACCAGGAATCTTCCGTTATAATACTTACATCTTCTTTGTCCCATGACCACATGGAGCTGCAAGGAGAGGGAATAATGTTTTCTTTTACTCTAGGTCTCAGTGTGCCCAGCTGAAATGAGAGTTCTCTTATGAAGGAGGGAGGGGGATTGGACATTCTCTGCTGTAATGGGATTATGTTCTGTCGGGCTCTGAAGATAGCACTTTGGGATTGAGGATCTGGTGTAGAAAGTGAACATATATGTAGCCCTGTTTCCAGGGTTTAGAACTACAGTCTTGCAAATGATTTTTGAAACAACCCATTCATACGTTAGAGAACTGTCTGTCCTCCAAGCCTGAGAGAAAATGAATAATTTACCTCTTCATTTTGATCAGCTCCCCCTGCAGCTGTTGGTCCTTGCAGGCTTGCATCTGCACCAGGAGGGGGAAGCAGTGTTGAAAGCAAAGCCATGCACCACAGCTGTGGAGACCAGGGCGTCCCAGTGCAGTGACAAGGGCATTCCATTAGGAGCCATGACCTTGGGCCTATTCAAGGTTTCAGTGAAATTCCTTCCCTTATGTTGTGCTGGCTTCTCCCAGCCCCGACTCCTGCGTGGCAGGACAGAAGGTGGAGCTTGGGGGTCTCATTAAGCTACTTGGATTCAAACATTTCGTGCTTTTCTTATAGACCCAGAACAAAGGAAAATTGCTCAGTGCCTTGCTCGCCCATTTTGCTGAGCGAGGTTTTAGCCAGCGAGCCATCCGTCATTACTTTGAATCCTAGTTTCAGACGGCAAGAAAAATAGACATATCTTTTTATCATTCACAGCCCTTCCTGAGGGCCCAATCAGAAAGTCAGGCTGGGCCCTAGCAAATCACTACTTGCTAAATGTCTGTGAATGCCAGTTTAGGAAGGATGAAATGAAAAATAAAAATACGTAGAAATCTACATACTACCATACTACGTGGAATTAGTTCACATTCAAGTGGCTGTATGGGTCCTGGTCCCCCACTCCCATCCCAGTAATGGAGATAGAACGTCGTACATTCAGCCGTAAGACTGGGATTCTAGTTCTGCCCTGACACCAGATAGCGGGCGTCTTCGAGCAAGACTTTCGTGACATGGCAAGTGAGTGAAGCGCAGTGGTGAAGGCCTTTGTAGCGCTGAGAGTGACTCACCATTTATTTATCCCATTCATATTTGCGATGTCTATTGAGTGTCTGCTGTGCTCGGGCACCAATCTAGGCAGTGGGCCCCCAAAGGGAAGGGGCAGGAGGGCCGGTTCCATCCATCACGGATGGTCACATGAAGACTGAGTGTGGAGCTGAACGTGCAGCAGACTCGTCCCCAGCTACCTACCAAAGCCCATTCCCAAGTTGGCAGAACACGCCCGGTGGAGTCTACACTTTAATGAGACATTTGCTCGGAGCCACCACCACACAATTAATTAATTAGCTACAGTTGTGTTAAGTGCCGTAAGCCTTTATTCCAGAGGGACGCAGCAGGTGGCTGGGAGGTAGAGGGGAGGGGGCTGGGCCAGAAGGAGGCTCTCACAGGCAGTGGGAAGCTACCAGGGGTCCGCAAGGGTGGGGTCCTGGTCAGCTTCTTGGTGGGAGCAGGAACTTGACATCCTGCAGCTCAGCTGGAGTTTGCATGGGACAGGGGTGTGGGGCTGAATTGCTCACAGTCTTAAAAATAAATAAATTCCTCATTTATAGTTCTGATTGGCACAGAGCATTTATAAAATACAGCCTCTGGAACAGTGACACCAAATGCATTATAACATGTCATCCTCAGTCTTTTACTAATAAAAAATGCGAGGAGCCCAAGATCAAAGGAGCCAGATGTTAAGGGAGCTGTTTCATCTCAGCCCTGACGGGGGGGGACGGGATGATGCAGTGGGTTTTAAAAATGGAAGCTCTGGTCAGTTTTATGTCCTTTGACCTACCTAGGGATGGGCTGTTGTCTTCGTGTTTGTAATCTGGTTTGGGGGCTTTTCCCCCTCCTGGCTCATTGGCTGGTTTGAAGCCCAACTTTGTTCTTCAGAAGGGCCCCAGCCTGCCTGCCACCAGCTGTCTTTTGTGTCATCTGACTTATACCAGCTTCGTTGATATCAAAGGGGGAGGATTACAGGCCCATTGAGATCAAAACAGAGAGCAAATTTGATGAGGAACCAGGGGAAGCAGGCCAAGCTTTGTCCCTAATGGGCCTGTTCCATCCATTTGGGTGAATTATGCATGGGCTGGCTTGGAGCTGCCGGCACAGGCAGATCTGCCTCCAGCTACCAAAACCCATATCCGAATATGGAAGAAACCACAGGGCAGCTTCCTGACTGTGGCCGCAGATGGGCGCATCGTTTATCTCGCTTTTTAAAAACCATATTGAAATTGGGCCAGCACTTCATGGAACTGTTTGACCACCAGGACTTCCTTTGTAAAGCTCTCATATAGAACATTAAGAACTTTAGGAAATAAAGCACCTTAATGACCATCTAGTAGAGTAGGGACTTATTATGTTACGAAGAGATACGTTCTCATTGTTTTGAGCTGATGCTGACATTTTTGTCTGGCCAAGAGGCAACAGGCTAACTTTTCAAGACCTTTCTGGTGCCAGAAACACAATGTGACATAAAAGTTTAGTTGACCGAACCAACATGGTCTCCCATTTGAGTAGGACCAGAGGAAGCAGGTGCCACATTAATTTTTAAGTCAAGGGTAACAATGTTCTTTCAGTAGGCTATCGACAGAGTTGTCCCAGAGGTGTTGGTATTCCTCTGTTAAACTCAGTCATTCATCTGTTCGTTCATTCACTCTCATTCATTTTTTCTCCTATGTGTGTATGTGCAATCTTTGCTCTCTACCTACACTCTCCATGTACAGGAATTGTATTTCATTTGTTAGAAAAAAGATTAACTATTTTTAGGCCCATCATTATGATCTTTTTTAAAAAAATAAATCACAATTTTAAAATCATAGTTTTAAAAAATTGTAATGCCAGGTTCAGTTTTGAGAAAGCTCAGGGGCATTGAACAGCACTGTGGTTCTCAAAGATAAGTAACAGACGTCAGGTAACAAGGGATTACAGTATCTGAGACCCTACTCATGAATTTTAATAAAAGACACTGTGACTCGAGCGATTTCGTATTCTGGGACATGTTCGTGTTTTGTATTACATGCTGCATTCTGCAGGGTTAGGCTGGGGACAGAGACCTTTGCTGAATATCTAAGGAGGAGAATTACAGCGACGCAGCCATATCCCACTTCCTCAGGCATCAATTGTGTCTGCCTCCTTCTCTTTCCCCTCCCTTCCTTCTGTCCATCCACCCATTTATTCATCTATCCATGGTTATCATTGTTCTCTTTTATTAATTCCTAGAATCTTTAGACTTTCCGTGGGACATGGGTAAGGGGCGGGAACCCATATGAGTGAAGTTGACTCCAGTGAGCATAATTAGCTCCAGATATCACATACCCTTCCTTCAGGAACTGGGAAGGGGGAAGCCTTATGGATGTAAAAAACAAAATCTCATAGTCTTGGCAGTTTTCTCTGGCAGTCTAAGTCAGTTGGAAGAGCGAGGGTCAAGAAGATAGTTTTGCAAAAGACAACAGTAGTGGTTCTTCACCGAGATACTTCAGCTGAGTCTTTCTCATAAATTTGGTTTATGGGAGGCATAGAAGATTACAAGAGGAGAGAAAGTGGAGTCTCTCTCATTTTTCTCTTTCCCATCATCTGGGTAAATTATTGCAAATTGCTTTAGGACTCTGGCAGGTATAATATCAACCCCTCCACATGACTGTAAGTTTGGGGCAGCCCTAAAGCCGAACGTATAGACAAAAGCATTAAGAGTTTCTAACAGTGAGAGCAATAGCTGGTCTAAGTGTGGCTGTTGGGTTCTTTTGTTTTTTTTTTTCCATGGAAGGAAATGACAGTTGGATGCCTGGCACTTCCACATGGCCTATTTTCCCCGTGGGAAGTTGTAAAAAATATCCATTAAGGCTGGTTTGTGTATGCAACAAAAGGGCATAATATGCCCCTCAAATGAATATTATTATCTCCATCCATGAAATAAAAGCCTTGGAGGGATGGCACCACTGTGCAAATTCCTCACAGCCACAGGTTTTGGCAAAGCTCAGCTGTGTTGAGACCGATCCTTTCTCTCTCCGCTACTCGGGGTGTCAAGGCAAGACCTCATTAGGCAGATATCTTAAATTATTATATTTCCTCTTAAACCTCTGAAAGGGAGGGAGGAAAAAAGATAGGTGGGAGTGAAGCTGCCTGTATAATGTGTAGAAGACTGTTATTTTTTTAAACCCTTTCTTTGCTTTCCTAATCCCATGATGAGGTCATAAAGTAATGGAGGAGACTAGATTGAGATGTTGGTAGATGTTACTTAGGAACAGCCTAAAACATCTACAGAAACAGGCTTTTTGAGTAATTAAAAAAAAAAATTTCAAGTCAGCCACACTGTCACATGTTCCCTTACACGGCCACAGTGGAGTTATGGGTAGCACAGATCTGTAAACACATGTTCCGTGCACAATAGGTCATGCAGCTTTCAAAGAACAGCCCTTCCTCAGTGAACCGTGTCAGCCTCTCAGTGGACAGCAACAACAGAGAGCATTCATCCTGCTCCTTTTTATTCAGTGAAAACTTTGTGCAATGGATACAATCCACAGAGCTGCTCAGCCACGCATTGGACAGCCTTTATTAGCTGGTGCCTGTTTTCCTGAGATTATGAAAAATCCAGCTCCCGCTTTGACAGTTGCCAAAAGGCTCCATTTCCATAGACGGAGTAGAATTGCCTCTGGTCAGAAAATGGCTATTTCACCCTCAGGTGGGCAGAGGACGAGGAGAAACCACAAAGGTAGAGAGAAGCACCTTTAACAGGGAAACACAGATTTTCTAGAAGTGCCCAGCAAATGTGTGCTTAGATCTGGTTGGCCAGAGCTGTGTCACATGGTGACCTGTAGCTGCAAGAGAATCTGGGAAGTGTGTTTTGTTAGCTAGACATGTTGTCATTCCAACAAAAATTGGAGATCTATTCAGAAGGAGAAAAAAAAAGAGGAATGGCTTTTGGTCGGAGACCTATGAATATCTGCAACCAGGAGGGAATTCAGGTCCAATAAATGAAACCTGAGTGATGGTAAGAAGTCAAAGTGAGTGCAGTTTCAATGGCCCATTGACACTGTGAATAACTGGCAGTCCACAGAAAGTGCACAAACATTTACTATACCTGGAGGGCCAAAATTTTGGCCAGACATCCATCTTGATTATTCTGTGCATGCTTTGTAAGTGGAAATAGATCTATCTTGTAGCTAACAAAATAGCCTTGAGGCTTGGAATACATTTTATCATGGAGCATCTGAAAATAACTCAGCCTCTGAAATTCCATGATGAAGTTATCCTCTGGCAATTGGGTAAAAATAAGTCTTTATCCATTCATCAGCACAAGTTTAGCTAGGCTCTTTCAATGACTTAGTTCTAGCTCATGCATCTGCTCCTAAAAAATATTAACCCCTCTTAGTCTGTCTACAGAGGAACTAGAAGTTCCATAGAGAAGATTCAGGCTGACGTTGATGTTCATCCGGAAGAGAAGTTCTCTTCTGTTCCCAGGATTTTGGATTAATTCAGCTGTCTCAGTCAATGAAATCTTGGGCTTTCAGGGACCCAAGAGAGCCAATCCAAGAGAATGGCTGAGTGTTTGAGTTGCATTAAATGGCATTAACTTGTTAATATGGTGAGATTTGGAATTCAAGTGTGCTTTTAAGTATTAATATTTTTATTAGAAGCTAGTCAAAATCATGATTTTATCCATTGAAGCATTTAAAAATGTGATTATTTCTTCTCCAAGGACCTACAAGCCCCATTTCTTCTTATTCTTTGTGCTTCAAGACATATTTTACTCTAATTTTGCTGTTGTAAAACCTGTTATAATCAATTAAATCATACCACCTGTTTTGACCAGCTAGCATTCAACCAGATAATCATTTGCTCCATTTAGGAAGTAGGAATCTTCATGTCTTCATTAGAACTAGGTTTCTTTACAAAGTGTATGGTTCTTGGAGTAGAGAGTTAAGAGAAAACATTAAAAATATATACATTATTCATGGAGAAGGAAACACTTTTCAGGACAGATACCTGTAGCTAATCTGTTTTGTTTTTAAGTCACAGAAACTGCCAAAATAGCAACTAAATGCAAGAAATAGTTCCTCTAGTAGCTGCATAGAGGTTCCAAAGGTGATCAGGAAAATCTCATTTGAAGCGGCGTGTTTGGGTGTGTCAGAATAACGTCTGATCCTCAGATGTATTTTCTGTGTTCAACCTTAGCAGGGTTTTGCAACTAAGTTCAGAGTCAACATGAAGAAAAGGGTCTTAAAAAATAAGTTGAACAACAGTCAACATACTGGCAGCTTTCCTGCAGACTCCTCATCAATACCGAGTTGTTCATAGTTAATTGCGTGCAAACAATGGCCTTCTCTGTCTGTAACCTGAGAAGTGAGATTAACAGTAACAGAGGAAAGCCGATTACAGATATGTTTACAACCAAAATTTTAGCCCAGCAGAGCAGATCGGAAGCCTTGCCTGGCTTATTTCTTTTAATCTGTGCTCAAGAACACAATAACTGTATAACAAAAAATTTTAAAGTGAATTGTAGTAAGACTTGACCCGTGGTGGTTACCTTTCCTTAGGACCGTGGTTTTCATTTTAATGTGGGAAACTGACATCCCCCAGAAAATAAAGTATCACAGTAACACTTGTCAGTCAGGTGATTAGCTCAGTAAACTCAAGGGCACTGATCTTTCCCAGGAAGCTGTTGATTTGTGAGAAAGTTGAACGCAAGCTCTGTTGCATACTCAGTTTTTCTTCCCTACCTTGTACTGGTGGTAAAGCCTCACCACACCCCATTTCTCCGGTGAAACAAGTTGAAGGCTTTCCTCTTTGCACCAGAAAGCCTATGTCATCACTTGTAGCAGGATAAATTCACAAACGAAATCACTTAAAACGTCTAGGATTTTCCTAAATGGGCAATAATGTAACTATTACTTGATCACTCCATCCTTAAGTATTGACCTCAGCCAGGTATTTTTTGCCTAAACTTGAGATGCCCTTTTTAAAAGAGGCAGGTGTACCTCAATAGATATTATAATAAGTCTGTTTAGATTCTTTGGAAGGCTGATTTGCAAAGTAACTTCGTGTGATGGCGAGTCACCCTCGAGATAATGGGTTGAAGGCTGTGGCTTGGGTTAAATCTCAATGTCGTCATCTTCATTCATCTGCATTGAGCTCTCGGGAGGTGTGAGACGTCTCTGATCTCCAAGAACACCGTCCATCGGGAGGGAATGCAGGATTTGTTCATCTGACAGATGTTCACAAAGCACCTGCTGCTCCATGCAAAGGCCCAGTCTGGGTATTAGAGGCTCAACCTTTAACAAGGCAGACAAGGTCCCCTCTACTCGTGGAATTTATATTTTAAAGAAAAAAATGTAGAATTTAAACAAGTAAAAATCTAAAAGATAAATAAGAAATAAGATAATGGACTACTGAGGCTCTGGAGGGCTCCTTTAGATGGGAGAGTCAAGGAAAACCTCTGGGGAGAAGGGTGTGACAGCTGAGCTGAGTCTCAAGTGAGGCACTCTTGTGAAAACGCGGGGCGCCTGGCAGAGGGACAGCAAGTACAAAGGCCCTGAGGCAGGGGCAGTTTAGATCCTGCAGGGCTGTGGGGGTTGGCTGAACCCAAGACAGCAAGGCAAGTTTGTAGGGTCATGAGTTGACAGGGAGTCCTATGGTAGAAGAGGAGGTTGGACATCAGATCGGGCCAGATTGTGGCCTCAGTAGGCAACAGGGAGCCGCTAGAGGTTTTTGAGCAAGGGAGTGATGTGTGCCAGGCAGTGAATCATGAAGAGTGGTCTGACCTGGAGAGACTGTGGAGTGGAGAAGGAAGCCACCAAGAGACCAGGCTGTAAGGTCTGCTTTAGGCTGGTAAAGTGGAGTTGGCACGAAAGGGCCAGTGCAGGGGAGATACCCAGCCCTCTTAACAGTCCATCTTGGCTAGTTATCACTAGAGCCTGAAACTCTCTCCCAGTCTGTCTCCACCATCCTGGTACTTTTGGGGAGGAGCAGGGAAAACAAGAATTATAGACTTAAAGAAATAAAGTGTCAGCTGGGAAGGGAGGTCTAAATTTGCATTGTCTTACACGGCAGCCACTGGCCACCTGTGACTATTTAAATTTAAATGAACTAAAAGCAAAAGAAATTTTGACAGTTCAGTTCCTCCTCGGTAGAAGTCACGACATTTCAAAGACTCAATAGCCAGTGATAGCTAGTGGCTACTGTGTCGATGTAAACAGTGAGGATGTAAAACACATTTCCGTCATTGCAGAAGGTTCCATTGGACAGGACCGAGCTGGATCATTAATTTTTCTAATGAACGAATCCTTCATCTTTCTGTAGATCATGAGACAGTCTCCCATGGTGTTTGATATTACAAACTACCTTGCTGTTGAAATTTCTATTTGTACGGAACACATCCACTTATGGATACCAATTAAGTTCTTTGTGATATTGCATCGGTTTGGCTGTCAAGGCTGTAGGCTTGACAAAGAATAATAGAAAAATCACCTTCCAGAAAGAACAGAATGTTTGAATTGCACATTGCATAGAGGCTGAATAAAACTTCAGCCTGATTTAACTTCTTTGGAGTAGACTGTTGTAAAGGAGAGGGAGATGCACATACTAAAACACAAATTCATCAAATACAAACCCTGCAGTGACAGCAGGGTTCCTCTCTACTCTGCTGGTGACAAACTTTAAAACTCTTTTGACTTGCATCCCTTGATGTCATTCTATTCCCCTCTAGTGGAATTAAAGGGTATCTGTCTCTCTACTCCAGCTTGGACGTATTTGCTATAGTAGGAATGAAAATCTAGAGAGATTATGGGTGGAAGAGACCATCATCATTCATTTCCGTATTGTGATGGGCTGCTGCTTTACATCTCGTCTTTTTTTTTTTTTTCCTGTTCTCAGGGGGAAATAGCCTTCTACTCTGTGTCTGTTTGAGTTATTTAAAAAAACAGAAGTTTAGGCATCTATACTATGTGTCACTATTTATCCTGATATCAGAATGTGCCTTATTGCAGAGGGGAGAAGTAAGCACTAAAAACTAGGCATGCGTCGTGGCAAGCAGCACTGAATTTCTGCCTTTATTTTAACATAGTTGTTTGCTACATGTAGAAATATTAGCATATTCACGGTGATATATTTGTTAGGTATTTGTTTTACTTAAAAAAAATGAAAAATGCATTTCAAATGTGCACAGTAGGTTTCTGCTACCCTGAGGGCAAACTTCAAATTTTTCTAAGAGCTGAGTCAATCATGCCAGTGAGTTAAGATGTAGGACTGGAGGTCTCTGATGCCATCCGGGGGGGATGTGTCAGCAAGTGCCATTTTTATCATTATTCTTCAGTTTGAGTTCTTGGTGTGGCCTTCAATTGTTTAAAAAAAGGGGGCACGGGGGAGAAGGAATACATAAGTTTGATACTTTTGCATGTTCTACGAGCACCAGCCCACAACCAGGTGCAGAGATGCTGGGACAAAAATGAGGAAGGGAAATGCAAAATTAGACACAGAAGAGGCAGACGTTACAGGACAGTACAACAGTGCTGTGACACTGCTTTTCATGAGTAGAGGCCAAGGTAGAGGGATCTTTTACTCAGTCACATCTATAACACATAATCCATGGATCAATGCTAAAACTAAGTGCCAAAGAAACTTATAGCAGCCCAGGAGAGAGAGTGTCTGTGTGTGTGTGTGTGTGTGTGTGTGTGTGTGTCTGTGTGTGTGTGTGTTTAATCTGTAAGATGTGCTGCTGCCTTAGGGCTTCTGACCAGCCACCCTTAACTAACAAATGGTTGGAGATTCGCTCCCCAAAACCATGATTGAACCTTCACTGTCTCAGTTCACAGTTTTAGAAAAAGACTGAAGGTATCAATTAAAAAAAAAATTGACAGGTGAGCAGCTTACTGCAATTGGAGAGAAGAAAATGTCGACATCTGTCTGAGGAGGCTTTGAGTAGTCACTGAGCAGATGAGAGAAGCCTAACTCATGGCAAATGCTCAAACCTAACAACAATCAAGAAAAACCAAGAGTTAACATATCACTTTCTAGCCAAGATATAAAACTGGTTACTTGCAAGCTTATCCAGAAGGCTCAGCAAGCTTCCAGCAAAACCAGAGCGGCTTGATCAAAAACAGACCCCTGCCTTATAATGGACGCGGGTAGCTTCTAAATTGAATATTTTATGTTCATCTCTTTGGCTCAAGATTTCCACTTCTGGCTTTTATCCTAAGACACTTGCACGGTGTGTGGAAAACTTGGAAATAACCTAAATGTTTAGGAATTGGGGATTGGTTAAATCAATTATGGTACATCCATATGATGAAATACTATACGGTAAGATGTGATACTGCTACATATTTAATGACATCGAAAGATGTTTAAGATGAACTGTTAGGTTAAAAAAAAAAAAAGCTACAGACGAACCCCTCCCTCCTTCCCTCTCCCCATCATTCTAGAATGAAATATACCAAAATGTTAATGTATACATGTTTCTTTCTACTTAACTATATTTTATTACAAATTTTGTAATTATTTTCCAATTTTGTTACAGTGAATATTTTGCCTATATGAAAGAAGATGTGACCAAACTATTGAAAATTAATAACAAGTGACTAGAATAATATTTTACAATCATAAGATGCACATTTTTTTAAAAAAAAGTGAGCTTATAATCAAGAAGATCATTGAATATCAGGAAATAAAGTTCTGTTAGCAGGGCTAGGAGGGGGCTTGCTGCATGAGAAGTATCTTCTGGGAGTAATGAGCAATCTCCATAAAGATCAGAGGTCCCTAAAGAAAGAAACCTGCCCATTTGGACTTTGCGGTCAGGGAAAAAAACAGGGTTATACCTTCTGCCTCCTCTGTGTGTTTAATCAGAGGAACAATTACCAGCTGCTGGAGAATCTTGCAACATTATAGTGAGGCATAAAAGTCAGCCTTCAAGATGCTTCTTGTATCTCTAACAATTTTGTTTTCCTTTCAGACTACGGCATTGGTGCTAACCAAATCTGTATTTAGCATAAACATTATTTGGTGCTTAAAAATGCTATAAAACTTTAATAGAGGATGTAGCAGTGCTTGTCAGGGATTAGGGATGGGGAGGGTATGATATAATGAGAATAGCACGGGTAGTATTTTGTGGTGAGGACTGTTCCATCTTCACAAAGAAGTATGCATTTGTGATCAGATGTATGGTGGTTGTGCCTCAGTTCCTCCAATACGCACAGGATCTCTCTCTAATAGTATGTCAGGAACCAGCTGAAGTAGAACCAACGTATTCGGTGAGGCGTCGTGGTAATTTGGATTACATGGACAATGTATGAAGTCATTTTTCAGCTTACATCTTTTCAGATAATGTTAAAGGTCTCCTTTCACTTCCTTTTCTAAACCTGGTCTGTCCCCACAGAGACATTTTACTTATTTATCTATGTGGAGAAAAGCTGTATTACTGTTCAGGGAGGAGTACTTTTGTTTCTATTTTTTACATAAACATCATTATATTTTATGTTCCATTCTGTGACTTGCTGTTTTCATTGAACAATATATCTCCAAGATGTGTCTGTGTTGTTACAGAAACATCTAGTTCGTTTGATTTAACTGCTATGTAGTATTCCATAGTATAAATATTTAATATAGTCCATTAAGTATTGCTTTGCTGGTGGAGATTTATCTAGAATGTTTTTTTTAAGAGTTTGTTGCTTCACATTTACTTATTACAGCATCTCACATAGCTGGGCATAGGACTCATAAGAATTCTGGCAAAGCCTGGTTTGACAAGTTAGTCCAACTGTAAAGATGAATGTTATTCATCAGAATAAACTGAGGTTATATTACAGATCAAAAATTAGTTACTGTCACCAGACATGGAAGTTCCTTCACTCTTTCTCAGAACAGGCAACATTTGACAACACCAAAGGCAAAGTGCATGAGTGGGCCAGGCTGATCCGGCAGCCTGAGAAGGGCGGCGGGAGTCTTGCTTAGCACGTCATACACAATGTAATAATTGCAGTGATACCCAAGTTACATAAAATCACCCTGATCATATGGCCTAGTTCTGATAATTCTCTCACATTAACAAAAAATTTAAAAATAGCCATTTTTATATCAAGAGTTAAAAATAAAACTGCTTCCCAAGAAATTTAAGATCACAGAAATGATGCTAGCTTTGCCCTTGGAGCAGTGTTTTTGGTGTTTCTTATATAGTCTGCACGTAGGTGACATTTAGACCCAGGCTTGGCTTACCAGCGTGAATCATGAGAACACGTCAGATGGTGAAAGTGGAGAATTTTCCTTGGTGTTTACAGGGAGCATCTTGAGAGACCCACATTGTCCCGGGCGCTGGAGGAAGTCACACCCCAGAGCTTCACTCAGTTAAAAACAGTCTTTCCCTGAACCCCAGGCCTCAGCGACAGACATTTTGGTCCTTTGAGAGAAACCTGTGGGGCATTTCAGAGGCATTCAAATATGGGTGGAAAATTCAAGCCAGGATGACCTCTAGCCAAAACCCTGCCGTTATTTTACTCATCACATTAAAAGGGCATGTAAAGTGATGTCTATTCAAATAGAAACATCCTTGTCAGAAAACATCATTGGTCGCCTGCCTCCTGGTGTGTAGGAAGCATTAACTCCTCTAGGGGTTTCACTCTGCACCTTGCCACATGAGTCTCTGTCCTTGAAGACTGTGATTGCAAATTTACCTACGCTATGCCTTCCAGATGGTTACAGACAATGCAACAGGAATGCATCTAGGAAATTTAAAGCCCAGTCAACATCAAAATTCTGGACCGTGTAGATCCATGGGTTTATTTTAACAAATTGCAAAATGAGAATGGTAACGATGATGATGATAAAGACAGACTTTGAAAAGTCTTGGTAGAAATGTTGAGAAATGTTTCCAAGGAAGGCTAATTAAGCTGCTATATTATAAAACTAAGAAATTAGAAACAGGCTAGCAGATGCTTTCAGTAGAACTTGAATTTTTCATTTGTTGTTTTTTCCTAAGAGGTCTGGATTTAGATTTGTGGGTAAGACTTCATTTGTGCCTATGAAAAGAGATTTACTCAAAACTTTCATTTTTTTTCCCCCCGCCAACTACGTATATGGCAGAAGTATCTGAGTTGTATGTTTTCCCCTTTCATTATAATGTAATGTCAGGCTTGTGACATATGACAGCAGGTTTCACTCTCCACTTAATGAGAGGCTGCCAGTGCCTAGAGAAGCAAAAAGGAAGATTTATGTCATGTGTTTTACTAAAAAGGAGAATGTTATTAACTTGGTAATAGTGAAGGCTTGCTGTGCACCAGCCATTTCTCTGTGGCACTCAGTATGGCCAGACTTTCTATAACTCATCTGTGGGATAACTTTGTCTAGAACCCTCAGATGCACAGTGAGAAAAGTGTGCTTTGTTAAGGATTTGGTAGTTGCTTTCATATGCATTTATTGAAGGTCTACCATGTATGAGACAATGATTTCAGAGGTTACAAAGACAGACTTCTGCATTCAGATAGCTTTGTAGTCCCAGAGGAACCTATTATTGTCTCTTTCCCCTTTTTGCTTTGGTTTCCAGGAAGCTCAGAGGTAAAGTTAATACTTAGAACTTAATGCTTATCCTTGGCCTGGCACAGTCACTAATTCAGTGGCATCCTTTAGGACCTCTTTTTCCTTTCTGGTAAACAGTCGTATCAGTTCTCTGTGTGCGTGTGAAATAAATGATGAAAAAATGGCAGGCGAGGTAGGTAGACAGAACCATAATTGTCATAAGTGGCAGAATGTGATAAGTGGCATGTATTAATATTATAAAAGAAGTAAAAATGCTCCAGAAGGTTAGATGAATGAGCAAAATTGTCTCTGGTACTGACATCTGGAGCGACTTCCTGGAGGGAGAAGGAGCCTTCAATATTGACTTGTTTGTTAGGTATTTCAGCAGGTGAAGTCTTGGCGTGAGTGGTTATGGCAGGTGGAAGGAACAGCCAACGTAAAGGCACAGATGAGAGACCCTGGGGTGCCACCTGGGCTCACCCAGGTGAAGTATTGGATGTCGGGGTCTATAGATGTAACAAAGAATCCTGGGCTTCTCAAACCTGAGGACCATGAGACTTGGACATGAGGACCCCTAAGATTCAGCTCCTCCTCCAGGGCCCAGCTCCACTCCATGTACATCCCTGGCTGCACAAACCCCCGGAGTCACTGTTTGCATGATTCATTTGGCAGCTATCCTAAAACCTACTCTCAGGCCAACGGGAGACAGCACATGCCTTGGCGTTCTGTTCCTTGTCTTGTCTTTCCATCTGGGTTACAAGCATCACCTGGAAGCCCCAGACCTTACCCACCTTTCAATCTCCCGTGACCCAGGCTGGCACCATACTTGGGATCAACGCTTAGTCAACCTGTGCCTCAAAATGATTTTGTTTTGAAAAACAGGTCAGAGAGGTTTGGAAACAGCCTGTTTCCTTTACTTAGAGAAAAGCATCCTAATTCTACTTTGCAGATAAATCTTTAGACTTACCCTCCTACGACTCCTGAACATGAGATCCAGCGGGTTATATATTTAATAAAGAAGTAACAGATGTTCCTTTGGTGCTGTTCTACTTTGAGTTAGTGGTATTTAAAAAGCAAATATTACTATATTCTCTGCTTGGTAAATAGTGTATTTAACTCGTAAGTTGTACAATAAAAATACTTGCATTAGAATCATGCGTGTAAAAATGTGGTGAAACCCTAAAGCCTGTAGTGTAGTTGGTGGTGTAGCGATGCCTGCGTCCTGGTTGTGCAGATGCGCCGTGGTTATGTAAGATGTTATCACTGGGGAAGCTGCATGAAGAGTATGCAGGAACAGTCTGTGCTATTTTTGTGAATTCCTGTGAGTCTTAAATTATTTCAAATTAAAAGGGTTTTTTTTTAAAGCCAAATGGAATCAAAGAGATGATCTAGTCCAGTTGTTTTCCACTTTAATTTTAGCAATAGTCTCCCTGTTTTGCCTTCTCCCGCCCCGCTCCTCTGCAGCCCCAGGCACCTCCTGACAAGCACAGGGCTCTGTGAAATGCCATTTTAAAAATGCTGATCCAACCCAACACCCTCAGGTTCCAGATGAGGAAATTAGGGCCCAAAGAAGTGAAATGCATCGTTGTTTAGTGGCTGTGGATGGAAACAGAGAGCCTGGGGAGTTTTTAAGGAGGAGCTGTTCTCTGCAAGTCATGAGTCACAGCTCCTTAGCCCACGCTGCGGTTTCTTTTGTCAGACTAGGTGAGAGTGATTAGACTGAAAGCGAGTTTCCACGCTCCTGCACTGCACCTCTGTGGTGCAGACGGTGCATGGGATGGTTTGGGTTGACAGTTTCCCAAAATGCCACCTGTCTCAAAAGTCCGGCCACGGAGTGTAGAGGACGGGAACACAGGACGTGAGAGGAAATCCCCTGCCTGCTGCCAGCTTGGCCTCCCCTCTGACCACCCGCCCGGCTGAAGCTGATTAGTGTCCTGTTCCTTGCCATTCAGGCTCAAGTCACTGAAGTATTTCGGGGAAACCTTGGGCACCTTGAACTTTACTTCCAACGATGATGTAATAACAGTCTCTTCTCTTTGGGGATTTTCAGGTTGCAAAACCTTTCTCTTAGGTTCCCTGAGTTGAGCCTCACTCCCAGCCCATGACATAGGCAGGCTAGTTTTATTTCTGCCTTATAAATAAGTGACATGACATTTCCAAGGTCGCAAGGTTTGTGTCAGGGCTGGGTCAGATGCAGGTCTGGGAAGTGCTCTTTCTACAGGAAACTCTTGTTCTAAACAGATTTATTGTAAGGCATCTGTGCATACTTGACAATCAACAAGCAGACAATGGTGTTATTATTGTCACTGTCTTTGTAATTCATAGGCAAGATCCTTGTCCACATGTGTGATTTTGGGGTGTGAAGACTCCAAGGCTTGGTGACTCTCCAGACTTGTACGGGAGGTGGAAGCTACGGTTTCCTCTTCCTACACCTCCGAATGGTTAGAGCCTAAAGATGCCATATGGCTGTTGGATGAGTAAGACTTAGGTTTTCCTGAAAAGTGAAGCAAGTTGCCCGTGTGCCACGTCAATAGAGATCTATGTGACAACGAACCGGCATGACAGCCTCCCTGGGGCCGCCTGGCACACGCATCCTCCAGAGGGCTCTGTGCGAGCTGCCATTCTTTATTTATTTAGTGCCAGTTGTGGATGCCTCGTTTCTGCAGGCAAAACTGGATGCTTGCTTTCCTCTAGCGTATTCTTTGCCCTCCACGTTGTAGGACACAACCTTTCCTGTCAGCGTGGGTACTTGTAATCGGTGCTAACACCAGCCTGCTCCCTCAACATTCTGCCCAGTGTCCTGGGACACTGGGGAAATTGGTGGACTTCTCTGATAGTTGGATGTCTAACTTCAGACCATAGTCACAGCTCCTTTCTATCAAAAACAATCTCTTAAGGAAGATGTTGGTTTTTCATACCCTGAGAGAGACACTTAGGAGGTAAACTGGTGACCTGCCTCAAGAATATCGCTACTCATCTACACATGGATTCACCTGGCACCTAGAGGTGCTTTCTAAACACCTGTTGCATGACAGGAAACGCTCTTATTCTAAAGCAGCTGCCAGCCGTGGAATGACCTGCAGGGCCTGTTAAAACACAGGCTGGGAGCTCCCGCCCTCAGGTTTCTGATTCACTTGGTCTGGGAAAGGGCTAAATAATTTGCATTTCCAACAAGCCCCAGGTGATGTGATGTGGTGCCAGGACCGCACTCCTGGGATGAGAATCCTACATGGGTCAAATCCCAGGTCTGACGCTCATCAGCCATGTGACTTTGGGAAGGTCATTAACATCTCTGTAAAATGAAGATAATTGTACAGTGAAAAATAGGGAGAAATGCTCATTTTTCTATCTAATTTGGGTGGCGCATATGTAAGTGTTTGGCTTACTGTTCTTTATACTCCTCTGCGTGATTGAAATATTTCAGAATTTTCAAATCTATGTCTTTAGAAAGTAATCGCAATAACTTGTTGATATATATGGCTTAGGTTTTAGGTTCCAAAGTCAATCAAAAGGTGAATTATAAAGTCAAAATCACCTTTGGAATTCCTTTGAACCACCAGCACCTGGGCCCTTAGAAAGTCAGAAGCCAAGAACATCCTTCCTGCGTCTCTACATTTGCACTGGACCACTAAAGAATAGCTCAAGTTTAACACGTCTAACACGGAGCTCTGGACCTCCTGCCCTTCCCCAAACCCTGCTCTTCTGTGGTCTTTCCTAGTTTAGTTGATGGCAACTCTGTGTTGACAGCTACTCAGGCCACAAAGACTGATTTGGGAGGAAGAGTTTTAATTAAGGATGGGTCCTCATATGTGCATGTTGAGTATGAAATTGTTTTACAGTTCTGGTAGAACATACAGATCTGCTAGCTAGCTGCCTCCTTGTACATATTAGAAAACGGAGGCCCCAAAAGCAAAGGTTACCTGCTCTTTCTGTGTGACACCTACCTGCCTAAGGCATTCTTCTAACCATTTTACAAGGATTCACTCATTTTGTCCTCATAACAACTACATAAGACAGGTGCTGCTAATGTCTCAGTTTATAGATTTGGCAGAAAGGATAAATAGCTTGTCCAAGGCCATGCTTCTGGGAGGTAGCAGAGCTGGAATCTGAACCAGCCAGTGGCTCCAGAGTCACTTCCACCTGTTGTGCGACTCCAGGGAACAGTCTGCTGTCACTGAGCCTTGACATGGCGACGGCGGTGGCAGGGCCTGAGCTTGGCTTCGTTCAGAAACATGGCCTTTTCTTGACTGGAATTGTGCGTCTTCTCTTCCCAGGACCCCAGGAGCAAGCACAAGTTCAAAATCCACACCTATGGGAGCCCCACCTTCTGCGATCACTGTGGGTCACTGCTGTACGGACTTATCCATCAGGGGATGAAATGTGACAGTAAGTAAGTTTTCTTTTCCAGTTCACAGTGAGGCTCCGCACCTCCTGCCCCAGGTTTACCGAGCGCTGAAGGTTCAGTAACTCTCCAACACCGACTCATCAATAGAGAGGATGAGTTCAGATGTATACCAGACTGAAAAAGTGTGTAATCTTCCCCTGTTGAAGTTCTGATTTATTAAACTACTTAATTGACTGATTATGAACAACCAAAAAAAGCCTCAATTTATAAATGAAGTTGGTGAGTGCTGTCACATAATTTTTTTTTTTTTTTTAGTGGTAGAAATCTTCGATCACTGCAAACTGCAGGCTGGTCACACCCCAGAGAAGACTCCCACCTCCAGATTCCATATTTGGTTAGGCTTCAGAATAAGCTAAGCAGCCATAGTCATTATCTTCCTTGTCTCTAATTAGTGGGTAGACTGTGGAAAAATCCAGTAGGCTCTTCTTAAAACTAAAACCAAAGTGAACATAAATAGCATCTTAGTTCATTCACCCTGCATGTTTATGGACAGACCAAATTTATATCAGTCCAGTTTGAGGTAATATCTATTGAAGAACACTGACAGGGAAGACATCAGCCCACTTCGTTCTGTGTGTGTCTCTACCAAACACCAGGAAGAAAGGAAAGAAAAACATCTACGAAACTCTTTGCTTTGATAATTCTTAAACTATCAGATTCCCCAGGCTGTTTGTTTAAATAAAAGTGTATGCTTTTAGGACATGAAATGGTAATTACTGAGCCTGTCTATTATAAAAACTATAATAGGGAGGCATTTGCAAACGTATGTATATTGTCATTCATGAATGACGACTATAATGGCCATAAGCTTTGTGTTTGTATTCTACGTGGAGCAAACACAGTATATAAAAATTAATATATTTGAACCTTGTAGAGGAGGTGCACAGTTTCTCAGAACATAGGGATTCTTCACCTTACACAGTTGTACAGTTTAACAGCTTAACAAACTTTTGTTATCATCCAAGCCAGTGGCCATCTGTGCTTCAGAAAACCCGAGGATTCCAAAGACGTGGTTTTATCAGGGGTTCTGCAAGGACTAATTCCAAGTGCATTTGTAAATATACTTTTAATTATTTGAAAACTTGGAAGAAAAATGAACAGTCGAATGTGTTACATATTCAACATTGACAGAGTTAGAACACTGGAAAGGTAGGTTATACTGCCAGCTTTACTCGTTGGGCAGAACTTGGAATCAAGTTTCTCTTGCCACAGCCACATAACGGACGAGTCCGCTGGGGTTGTGAAGCATGCTGGTGAACTCCGTACCTGTTTGCATATGTGCTTCTGTATGAATCAGGATTTTTGGATGCCGAACAACTTTAACAAAATCCAGAAATAAATGAGATGTGGAGGCTGGTCTGAGACAACAGCTAACATCCCTAACAGCTGGTTTCAGAGTTTTGTTTGGATCAAAGGGCTTTACTGGTGATCCTTGAATGTCTTTATAATAAATACATGGTATAAATTTGAATTTATTAACTGAGTTTATGCTAATAAAATAACACATCTGGTTTATATATTAGGATTCTGCTTTAGATTTTGTTTGAAAAACAGCTTCCACTACTAAAAACTTTTGAAAACAACTGACCTGAACCAGTACTGTTTGTTTTGTTTTGTTTTGTTTTAAACTCTTCCTTAGAGCCCTAGGGTTTCTGGGGCTGTCGCCCTGTTCCTTCCTGGAAGGAAGAGGAGAACTAGCAAATGGGCACCAGGACCCCAGCCCCTACCTTAACTTCCATGGAGAAGCAGCCTCTTCCTGGCCCTTTACATGTTAGTCCTATAGATCTGCGGTCCCCACGCCCCTGCTGCAGACCGGTGCTAGTCAGTGGCCTGTTAGGAACCAGGCCGCACAGCAGGAGGTCAGCAAGTGAAGCTTCATCTGTATTTATAGCCACTCCCCATTGCTCGCATCACCGCATAAACTCCACCTGTCAGATCAGCAGCTGCATTAGATTGTTATAGGAGCATGAACCCTAGTATAAACTGTGCATATGAGGGATCTAGGTTGCATGTTCCTTATGAGAATCTAATGCCTGATGCTCTGAGGTGGAGCTGAGGTGGTGATACAAGCACCAGGGGATGGCTGCAAATACAGATTATCATTAGCAGAGAGGTTTGAGTACACAATAAATGTAATACGCTTGAATCATCTTGAAACCATCCCCCAACCCCACCTGTGGAAAAATTGTCTTCCATGAAACCAGTCCCTGGTGCCAAAAAGGTTGGGGATCGATGCAGTAGATAATTCTGCTTGGCAGTAGGGTGAGAGGTGTTAGCAACAACATGTGTAGGCCAACCTCCTAGTCTGTAGGGTAGGAAATGGAATCAGAAGAGAGCAGATGAGCTTCCCAAGATATAAAAGCTAGTTAACAGTAGAGGTGAGACAAGAGCACAACCCAGTTAACTTCCACCTCCCACCCCCCCCACCCCCATTGCCCATATACTTTCCAGAGGCTCTGGCATTTCTTTCCTTTAAATTGAAAATTCTGTCCAGACACATAAAGATATGACTTCGTTAACATAAGTTACATGCATAACACAACTTTTCAAGAGCCTTCCTATTGGCTAAATGAAGGTATAGGATTTTGAACAATTAGCTTTGGAAATCGAAGCCCAACAGAATCCACATCTATGAATCAGCTCATTGCCTTTTCCTTACTGTGTCCATTATCATGCTTTCCATGTTTAATCACAGCAAATATACATTATTCATGATGCTTTTTGCAATTTACTTTGCCATGTTAAAATTAAACATTCGCGATGAAATGGGTAGGAAGGCTCCACCTCAAAGGTTGCAGAATAACCTCATTGGCCTCCCAGCCAGGATTTACGAGGATGCCAGTGGCCATCCCTCCTAGAAGCGTAAAGGTACGAGGACCACGGAGCTGGAACGCACACACAGAGTCTTCTGTTTATATTCAGTGCACAGGATTCTTTTCAGGGTTTCCTTGGTTCATTGCAACAAGACTTCTCTTTTTTTATCCTCCCCCGTCTCGCCCACGTGATGTCAGCCGTAAGGAATGGCTTATCATGCCGGGCGTGTATTTGTTTTACTTGGAATATTATTTAAATATTTGAAGACAGGTTTAAAATATCAAACACAAGTTCTTTGGGAAGGAAAAACAAAACAAAGGCAACGTACTGAACCCTTCTTGAAAATACAGGGTTAGCTGAGGAAAGGGAAATTTTATGAATTTCCTATACTCAACCCACAGATTTTTTTTTTACTCTTTCTCAGTGGTAAGCTCAGAAAGGCATAAGGAATTCTTTGGCAGAAAGTATCCTTCGTTTTTAAAATGTGCATATTATTCGCCTCTGTGTATAAAATATTAATTAGTCCGAGCTTTGTACACAGTTACCTGTGTGAATTTTGTATACTGTTTCAATATTTGAAACAGTCCCTGCAGGCCAAGCCAGGGTAGTTTGCTTTGGTTAAGACTGAACCAATATGGTGTGGGTATTTTAAGGATATTGTCACTCACATCAAGCCTGTGCTGTAGGGACATCTGCTAGCAGTTCTTTATGTCACCAAAAACATTATAACAAAGTATTGAGCTAGAGGGTAACTCGTTTTCACTTCTGCTCATTCACCAAAACACCGAGGGAGTGACGGCTGGAGTCCATATGCTCATCCCGCCCTTTGCATCCTTCATTCGCAGCCTGCGACATGAACGTTCACAAGCAGTGCGTAATCAACGTCCCCAGCCTCTGTGGAATGGATCACACGGAGAAGAGGGGGCGGATTTACCTGAAGGCTGAGGTCGCCGATGAAAAGCTTCATGTCACGGGTAAGGCACGCTTGTCCGGGAGCAGCAGTGTGCACGGGCATGGGGGCAAAGGTCCAGCTGAAGCGGGGGCTGGGCTGGAGGTGGAACCATCACGACCTCTGAGCCCTGCGGATGTGCATTGAAGGGGATCCCCCAGGAGACCGGTGTGTACGACTGAATTTCCAAACACTCAATGTCACACAAAGTCACAGCTGCCCTGTGGATTGGGCTATTTTGACAGCATGGCCAGTGTATTTTCCTCCTGGTGATGGGTGGACAGGGAAGCCAATTAATCAAAATGTTGTTGGAGAGAGCGGAACTGGGGAGAGGGGAGGCGATGGATGGATGATCCAGGTGTTCAGTGGCATCGGGCTTCGATGGCCTGATAAATCCTCCATAGCAACTGCCGTCGCGTGCCTGTGCTTCCTCTGTGTTAGGTGTGGTGCCAGGAACTTCACTTAGATAATTGTTTAGTCCTCACAACTATTCTGGAAAATAGTTAGGATTATTCGCCTAATTTTCCAGAAGAGGAAACTGAGGAGCAGAGAGATTAGTAACTTGCAGTGTCGCAGTCATTAGGAGCCAGGGTTGGAGCCAAGGCATTTGACTCCAGAGCCTGTGCTGGTAATTATCACACCGCTACAAACAGCCGGCCACGGCACAGTCGGTAATCCTGGAGTTGTCCTGTCCCAGGCCCCATCCTGTGTCCTCAGGATGAGTTGGCCTCTCTGTGCCGTGACCCACTTCACATTGATTTACGGTTTACGCTCAGACTCAGCCCTGTCTCCTCGCTCGTGGGGCCCCCTCGTGCACCAGCCACATACCACACTCTCAACAGGGGCATTCGTTCTCCTCCATGTGCACTTAGGAATCGGAAGCTTTCATAAACATGGAGAGAGGGACTCTAATGCTATTTGTTTGTGGATAACAGAAGATAGAAGAAAGGCTAGAAGGGTCTGTTTAAGAAAAAAGGGAAAGGGAGAGATTGAGAGACACTTGCTTTTGCAAACATCCTCACATTTTCTTTTTCCTTTGAAAAATAAGCCAGTGTTCTACCCAGGGCTGTCCTCTCAGGTAAGAATTGAGGGGAATCCAAACAAAGGATTCTGAGGTATTGCTGGGAGAGGGCGACGCCGTTTGTCTCTGGGTAACTTAGGAAACAAGCCAACTATAGCTGATGGTCCAGATGGAATTGGGAATGAAATCCATGTCATAGACCAAAATCCCTTTTGATTTTTTTGTGTTTTAGAGAAGTTCCTTTGTTTTCTCAGCATCCTGCTGGCTGCTCCCTTGCATGTGGGGCTGTGGCTCTCCTACGTGTCCCTTTCACAGGGCTGGTGCGGTAGACGGAGCCCACGGTGCCCCTGTCTCCGCTGACAGCCAGGGCCACTCTGACCGGGCACCGATGCTCTCTGCCCAAAGGGAGTGGGGCTACTGAGGGGTCACAAGTGTGGCCATGAGAACGTTTGCAACGTGACAGCCTTACTCTTGTTTCTTTCTCTTGTCCACTAAGCCTCCTGCATTGTCAAAATCACTTATTGGGAGTGGGGAGCATGCAGCTTAGGAGAAAATTAACATAAAACATAGTCTCAGTAGGCGGTAAGGGATTGAGAAGCGTAAAGTGCAATGCCTGTCGGCTAAACATTTCTATGCTTTTTCTTTATTTCCAAAGCTGCCATTGCTGGCAGTAGACTAGACATCACAGGTGACTAGTCACAGTTTAATTGTGAGGTTGGCATGTGTGACATGTGGCACCTGATGGCTCACCGTAAGGCAAGGATGCCTGGACAGAGTTCTTAAATATTTAGTTTACATTTGTTGTGTCCCGGTATAAAGCAAAACCCACACTGTGCATGCTGAACTTGCCCCGCGCCTTCCTCCGTAATAAAAGCAGCAACCATATGGTGCTGCCTGAGTCTTCCAGCCTCCTCTTTAGCCCCTCAAGCCCTGCAGATGTAAGGCTGCACAGAGGGGCACAGATGCCCTAGCCGGGTGGCACAAGGCACACAGGCAGCAGAGGAAGGCCAGGTCCCATCAGCCAGAGCTCACATCGTGCTAATGGTTCCACTGTTGTCAGGAGTTGAACTTGACTCACAATTGTAGAATCATCTTGAGGGACTATACCTTTCAGAGTTGGGCATGGACTTTGCACACATGGAAACCAACCAGTATAACTTACAGTAACCATCTCAGTCAAGTCTCTTGAGAATTAGTTTTAATATTTTTGTAGAGATAAAGCTCTACTCTAGGAATGTGAATTCAGCAATGGTTTAATAATAAAAGTGTCTTATTCCATTCAGGCTGCCATAACAAATTGCCTTAGGCTGGGTAATTTATGAGAAGTAGGAGTTTATTTCTCATAGTTCCGGAGGCTGGGAGGATCAGGATCAAGGCACCAGCAGATGCAGTGTCCGGTGAAGGCTGCTGTCTGCTTCGTGGACGTCTCCTTGACTGTGTCCTCACACGGTGGAGCTGCTGCCCAACCAAGTTCATTTGCCCGCGGCCACGGAGCAGCCAACATGCTGAGTCAGCAGGTTTTACAGCAGAGAAAGAGTCTGTATTCTGAATAGTGCTAAGTGGGGAGATGGGAGAAATTTCTCAAATCTGCCTCCCTGAGAACTTGAGAGACAGGGTTTTTAAGGATAGTTTGGCAGGCAAGGGATGAGGCAATTAGGTTTGTTAATTGGGGCAAAATTATAGGGATGTAGAAATCGCCTTCTTGTGTTGGTCCAGTCCCTGGGGTCACAATTCCAGTTGAGTTGATTTCTTGGTATGGGCCGCTGGTCTGGTTGGGTCAGTCAGTCCACTGGAATGTAGGGCCTGGAAAGATATCTTAAAAACTACTTTTAGGTTTCAAAAAGGTGATGTTATCTACAGAGAAAGTTAGGAATCTGTGTGGCTCTGGAGTGGCAATTATACAGTAACAAAGGGGGTACAGCGACTAATTATTATCATTATTTTTATATATCTAGGCCTTTACCATAGTTCTTGCCTTGTGCCCCGTTATTGAAGGGCGGTTCAATAGAAGGAGCAAAGATGCTTTCTGCAGTCTCACTTATCAGGGCACTAATCCCATTGGTGAGGGCAGAGCCCTCATCACTTAATCATTTCCCAAAGTCCCCACCTCCTAGTACTGTCACATCAGGGATTAAGTCTCAGCTTATGAATTGTGAAGTGACACCAACGTTCAGACCATGGCAGATAACAGCAGCAACAGCAGCTAGCAGATACTGCTTTGCACAGAAGGGCCCCTTTCTCAGTACTTCACATCGTTTATTTAAATCCCTGAGCACGTTTACTTCATTATGAAGAAAATGAGGCACAAAGAAGTGAACTAACACACCCAAAGTCACGCAGATGGCCAATTTGATGGTTGAATATTTAAATAGTGGAAATAGAAGATATTTTAATGACAGTATCAATAAGAATTGGAGGCTGTTTTTAAAATACCATTATGTGTGTGGAGGGAATCCAAGCCTAAGTATAGAAAGTCAAACGCAAGGAAATAACTAATTAATAATCATATCTCCAAAACTTTTGAAGTAATTTAAGATTTTCAGAAAAGTTGCAAGAGTACAAAGTTCCCATACATGCTTCACCCAGAGACCTCCCCTGTGTTAACATCCTTGCACAGTTTCAATATCAAAGTAATCACATTTTTAAACAGTACCTGATAGAGATTTGTAAAAACAGGTTACCTGTTAGTCACTAGGAATTGTTTTAAAGAGCCAAAGAGAAGACATCAGATTTATCTAATTCCAGTGTAAAAGGAGTGCAAGTAATACTCAGAAAAGCCCCTTTGGAGCAGGACCTGCCAGTGACAGGTGGCATCCTCCCCCACCCCCATTACCTTCCTCCACCTCCTCCCAAACCAACAGTTCAGGAACGAGATTGTTTTTGATAACAAGAGCTGCCATTTATTGAGTGCTTACTATGTGCTTTCTGTTCATAGCACTAGGCCTTTCTTTGCACAGAGCTCTTTATTATTTGTTTGTTCCACTGACTCCCCAAACAATCCCAGGAAGTAGGTACTGTAATTGTCCTCACTTTTGAGATGAGCGAAGGAGCTGAGAGAAGGGAAGGCTTGCTCCAGGTTACAGGGCAGAAAGTAACAGAGCTCCAGCCCAGCGCTGGCTCCCACACCCTTGCTGGCAATGCCCAGACTGGGAATGTCCCACGTCTCTTTTATAAATTAAAGAGTCTCCTCTTGAGCAAACAGTAAACCCATAAATATTTGCTGAAGCCACAGTCAGTGCTCCATGAGGTTCTTTGAAGCTATAGAAAGTCCAGACATGGGACTTAAAACCAGGGGAGCAAAGAGTAACATGTGAGGGGCTAAAGGACAATCCAAGTCCAAATACATATAATTAAGTGCCAAGATGTGTGGGGACTACGTGGTACCCTGTTGGGGTGAAGGGGAAACTTCCCCCAAATCAACTCACAATAAAGCAGATTACTAAGAGAAAAGCTGCACAGATTTATTTTAACGGGTTTTTAAAGAACGGGGGCTTGCAAGCAGAAAAGCAGATCTGGGGAGGGAGGGAGGAAGAGGAGTGGCTGGCTAGCAAAGGTGGTCTTGTCAGTAATGAAACCTTACCGGTAGCAGCCCTCAGAGTGAATACGTAGATGGTCAGTGTTTCTTCTCCGACCTCTAAAGGTGTCAGACTCTCAGTTAATCTTCTCTAGATCAGGAAAAGGTAGAGCTGGCTGCGTTCTCTACAGATGCAGATCTGCCCCCACAAAGGGCAGCTTTGCAGAGTTACTGCTGTCTGGGAGGCTCATGGCAGCCATCTCAAAATGTGTCAAAGAAATACATTCTGGGGTAAAACATTTCTAATTTTTTTCAACACCATTGGGAGGTGCTTAGGGTGGGGAACTGGAACAGGGGCAGGGAGGGAGGGAAGCTGACTGAAGGGCTGTCGAAGCAGAAGGAAGGGGGCTCCAATCCAGGGGAGGAAGTGGGAATTAGCCTGGCTTTAATGAGAACACAAGTATAAACAATAAGCCATAACAAGCAGAGTTTACGGTCCAAGTGCAGATGATTTCTTGGAAAATGCACTTAAACTCTGAGCAGCTGTGTTAATTGCTAGATTAGCCCAATCTCTGTTTTACCTGTGTGTAGAGTCGCTCAGGTTGAAAATGATTCCAAAACTAACTTAGAAACTCCCAACGGGAGTGCTGCTTTGGGATGGAAATCACCCTTTTGAAGTCAGAAATGAGTTTTCTTCTTAGACTGGTGGGTATTTATGGGCAAGGCCTCCAGTGGTGTATTTTTATTTTTTGCCTTTGGGCAATGGTGCTGATGTTATCAGAATGGTGTCATTTTTTTTTCTTCTGATAGGAGATTTTAATAGGTTTTCTACATTCTTGTGTGCTTTTTTTGTTTGGTTTAGAGGAGCGATAAAAAAATTCCTCATGAGAACCAATTTTCAATTTACTCTTGTAAGTAAATGGGAAAAATATGTGTGATTTACAGCTGTTTCAGGAACACATCTCTTCCACAGATAGATTATTCTGAAGAAGAGCCTAATTTTCTCGAGGACTTTGGGTTGTTAATTTGGCTTGGAGATTGAAGCTGTACACCAAGTTTCCCTAGGGGAGGGGGACTTCCTCCAGGGTCTGAGGCTCCTTGGAGCATACAGTCTCCTCCTCTGTTTACCGTCCAGGGCCCTGTGGGATTCGGTGTCTGTCTCACCACCCCAGGTAGTGAGACTCGCCATCATGCTATTGTGATGAAAACAGAAACATTCCCTCTGTGTGTTCTTCCATCTTGTCATGGTGTCTTTGCAACAGAATGGAGGTAATGGAACTCAGCCTCGTATAATAATCATTCATTCTTTCATTCGCCCATTCATTACACATTTATCAAGCATGTCTCTGGCTCTCTGCCAGGCACCGGGGATGCTAAAAGATGATCAAGACGTGGCTCTTGTCATGCGATGTCTGGTCTTCGGGGGCAATTAAGACAAAAACAATTACAGGGCAGTGCAGTAGGTCTCTTGAAGTGCAGTAGGAGGGGAGCTTAGGAAAGGGTGTCTCAACTACCCTGAGGAAGCTGCGGGTGACAGCCCCACATGGAATGTGGCAGTGGAGCCAGAGGGACAGGGAAGGACAGGGAAGGAGAGGGCATTCCGCAAAGATGTGGAGCATGTTCGGGAAACTCAACGCTGTCCAGGATTTGGGGCATTTCGAGTGAGGGGTGGGGAGGGCTGGAGGGAAATTTGTTTCTTTCCGTTTTCAAAGGATTAGGGTTACAGTCATCACAGTTTACAGATTGCACAATGCTTAGGAGCCATGCAGTATAGGCTCCAAGTTCATGACTTCTTTTTCAAACAGGGTTTTTAAGATCCAGGTGGCTACATTTTCAACAAGGCCACAGCATCAGTCTCCTCACCTGAACCCCAGACCTCAGCACCTGAGGTGCACAGTGACCGTGGGCTTTCTCTGTCCCTGCTGGGAAAGGGAGGCACAGCAGGCAGCCCAATCTTTGCCTAAAAGCTTTGTACAGATGCTTTTTGCCGTGGCAGGCAGGCTGTGGAATATAATAACCAGTTTGGGGCTGCCAGCAAGGAGGAGTGGGACCAAGCTGCTAATTTGAAGGAAAAGGTATTAGTTGGAAGTAATTTCTGCTAAATAAAATCTTGGCTGTGGGATTTGGATCCAGATCAGGAGCGCAGAGAATGGCGCAGCTGATGTGTCTGGTCCTTAGGGTTGGGATGGAGAGGGTACCGGCGAGAAGCTGCTATCCTCACGTCCAGCCGGACTGTCCGTATTGGTGATGCCGCATTGGATCACCTGGCTCAGGTATTCTCAGCAGATGCCTCCCTGCAAAGGTATCCTTTTTGGTATGTAATTAACGAGGAGTCTGGTGTCTAGTGAGGGTCTTCTTCCTGGTTTGCCAGGTGGCTGTCGTCTGGTCTTCTCATTGTGTCTTCACATGGCGGAGGGCAAGCACACTCCCTTTGTCCTTATGAGGGCACCGATTCTTTCACGAGGGCCCCATCCTCGTGATGCAGTTACCTACCAAAGGCTCCACCTGCAAACACCATCGCGTTGGGGATTAGGGCTTCAACATATGAATTTGAGGCAGGGGGACACACACATTCAGCCCGTGGCACTCAGCCTCCCCAATGCCATAAACTGAAAGGACAGCCCTCCTGATGTGCTCTCATAGAAAGGACACAGTATCACACATCAGCTGTTCTGGCCAGAGTCTCGTAACCTGAATCTAATCAGGAAAGGCAGTGTGGGGACCACACCAGACAAATCCGGACACTGAGTTGTACTGCACAATAAATGGCCCAGGCTATTAAAAAGAAAAAAAAGTCATGAAAAAAAACATTCAAGGGGACTGTTCTTGATTAAAGGAGACTAAAGAGACCTGACAATCTGTAACACTTGGTTGGATCCTGGATCCAGAAAAACAAAAACAGCCATAAAGGACATTCAGGGGACACTGAGGGGATTCAAGTCTGGACTGCATTTTAGGTAATGTTTTTGTATCTGTGTGAGATCTCTGGGTGATAATGGTAATGTGATTATGGAGGGGAATGCTAAGATATTTGAGGGGTCATTTTTCCTGATGTCTGCAACTTACTTCCAAATGTTTCAGAAAACAAACAAACAAAAAAAAACAGTTGAGACTCCTGGGGCTGGGAAAGGAGGAGAGGGAGAGAGTGCACGTGTGCAGGCAAGAGCAGCTGAGGCAGGATTTGATGACTCGTGAGCCTGGATGAAGAGGATACAGGAGTTCATTATACTGTTCTTTCAACCTCACAGTTAGTTTGAAATTTTTTAAACCAACTGCAAACTTCCTAAGAGTTGGCAATGATATCTATATCTGGAGCTTTCTTCCAGCTGATCCGGTACTTAAACAAGCTCTGTGGATGTCGTTCTCAGCTGGAGGCTGGAAGGAGGCCCCCAGCTGAGGCATCATCAGAGCGCCTCATCATTTCCACTCCCCTGTCTAGATTCTCTTAACTCCAGGGACCCTCGCATGCCTCTGTCCATACCTTCAAGCGTCCTTCCTTATGGTGGACAGCAGAGCAAAGGAGATATGATTATTCTGCCCCAAACCTGAGTGTTTCTTTGTGGCTCTGCACCGAGGCTGGGCCCTAATGCCTGGTCAAGAAGACCACTCACCTGGCCTCTGGCCCCAGTTGAACAGATGAGTCACTGACCATCTCCTTAGGCCCACCTGGGGCTGGCTGCATAGGACTTGGCACTACCCACCCTGCCAGACTGCCAGAGGCAGGTTTCTGGGACCTGCACATCCACACAGATGGGCAGATACTGCCCGGGATTCAGGAGCCGCTAGTGGTCTGTGTCCCCAGGGAACCTGTACATTAAATTATACTCATTTTGCAAATGGCCCAGGCAGAAAAGAAAAGAAAAGCCACCTGAATTAAACAGTTAAAGGAGTCATATATAGGTATGTGTACATAAGTATAAGAAGTGGCTATGGACACAGTATTGGCAAAGCTGTCACCCGCAATATAAATACACATCAAGGAGTGGAAGCAGGCTGAGTGGGCCGTCTGGTTCTGCGTCCACCCTCCCCTTGGGGTTCACTCTCCCCTCCCCGGGAGTTCCTGTGCCTGCTTCAAAGACACCAGCTCGTGCTGATCTGTGTAAGCTCCTGTTGCAAGCAGACTTCTCTTAAAAAAACAAACAAACAAACTCGACAAGCTTTATGGCCGTCACATGTAGGAGAAGTTACCTTTTTTAGTTTGGGCTTAAATACTGGTAGAGAAAAATCTTTATATAAGAGGTAGCTGCTACTCATGACAAAATATACTTTATCTAGACAGCTTTGTTTGTAGAAGTTTCACGAATCCATTCCGAGAGCAACAGGGCTTGTTCCATGACTTCTCCATGGGGAGGTACATGGCAAACGCGGGTTCTCTCATTGTGTGGCTAAGGAAATAAGAATGAGGGGAAGTTCCTGTCTGCTTCAAGTCCGTGGAGAGGATGGTGGTTCTGTTTAGCTCAGGAGTTGTGGCATCTGACCAGTGGCCCTCATTGTCTGACGGTCTCTCTGTGGCTGCCTCTTGTGTCAGTGGGGTTGACAGTAGCACATGCAGACCAAGGCGACGTTAAGAGCAAACCAGAGAAGCTCCTGGTATTTCCTGAATGCGTAGATCCTGTAAGAGCAGAAACCAGTGTTGACGAAGCACCTTCCATGACCCAGGCCCTGAGTGGATGTTTTCCTAATGATTGGTTTATCACAGCACCATTTTGAGAAAAATGCTATCATCGTCATCTTGTCACTGAGGAAACTGAGGCTTGGAGAGCTCCGGTGGCTTGCCCAGGCCACGCAGCTGCCGCCAGTGCCCAGGCCTGCCCTTCCCCTCTCCCGCAGCTGACCCTGGCTCTGGCTGAGGAAAGACAAAGTTCTCGTTCACAGGTGTTTCACTTCAGTACTGACACGGCCCACACCATTGCTGAAGTGTTTGCAATTGTATGCTTCTATCCTGCAATTAAATAGTTGAGGCTACTCTGCAATGGCTCTGTAGCTCCCGAGATGCCTGCAGTGCCGATGGCACCATGGTGGGCAAGGGTCTGTCATCATGTCCCCAGAGCCTCCATTTTCCAGGGTTCAGATAATGGCTGGAAATAAAAATGGCAGCAGGGAATCTGGCTGAAATCTCCTCTGCCTGAAAGCAAAGAACAGAAACTGGCAAGGAAGGATGGAGACAAACACCCCTGCGGGATGTGTTTCAACAGTGCCCGAGTTGGCTCAGGCGTGCGACCGGGCCCCGTCCTTTCTCAACATGCCCTTGCTGGCTTGTTCTGACAGGCCCTTGTTCTTCCCCGTCGGAGACTCATCCTGCTGTCACAGTCTTTGGAGAAATCATCTCTAGTAGTCACCTGCCCAGTTCATCAGTGCTTGACATCCAGGCACAGCATTTGCAAAAGAAAACAGGAAGCTCTGAACCTCTACGCTAGAACACACAGCAGTGTGCTTGTGCCAGAAGAGCACGTGTGGGGCTTGTATGTAGCCCCATTCAGATGCATGTGCTTTGGGGCCGTGACTGGCACGTTTTCAATGGATTTGTCCGCTCTATCTTCTTCCTCGATTGGACATTCCCAAATGTCAGTGTCGTATGTCTGCATGTCCCCTTCAGCAGCTGGTACCCTGCCCGTCTCCCCAGTCTCATCCCTCATGCCCTCCACCTTTACACGCGGTGCCCCAAGCTGTGTGCAGCTCCCCTGATGCAGCAGGCAGGGGCCCATCAATATTTTCCCCCTTTTCACCTTTGCTTGTGCCATTTCCCCTGCTTCCTTGGGAACTCTTTGTGACAATCTGCTCCAGTGACCTTTAGGAAGCCTCTCCGAACATTTTGTGCCCTTCCCCAAAATGGACCACTTTCTCTCTGTGCCCTTTATAGCATTTGTTACGTGATTTCACTTATGTATTTATTTACTCGTTTGTCTCCTTCCACCATATCATAAACCCTTTGAGGTCAGAGACAATGTTTTATATCTTGTACCCAGCCCAGTGCCTCAAATTTGTGCCTAATGTAAGTTTGTTAAGCAGATGATGATGATGGTGGTGGTGGTGGTGGTGGAAATATACAATGAGCACAGCATAAAAGTTTACTAATTTGTATACTATGCTCCTCACCCCAAATCCAAGCGACTCTTCTCATTTTAGCCCTGCATCTGGATCAAGTTAAAACTGTCTTGTTTTAGCCTAATTCATGTAGCCACATGACTTCTGGGATCCTTTCAAGAAGCATATATCAGCCAGGAAAAAGCCTGTATCTTTCGAAGAGACATGTCATTATTTACATCCTGACTGTGGTACTCTGTTCTGACTTATCTGTGGCACAGCTTAATGTCAAATGTGTACTAACTGGCAGCGTGCCCTCCTACAAATTGTTATTCATGCATGGTTCTCTTTGCAGCGATGCGAACATAGCTTTCCACACTGGGTGCTTAGTCACTGGATGTGCGTGGGAGGCAGAAAGGTTGGGGCAAAGGGTTGCTGGTATCATTTCCTTCATACAGTGTTTACCGTTGTTCAAAGCACCCTGGTGTCCATGCTTAAAGCCATGTGACTTCTCTTTCTCTTGCTTAAGATGACCCCAACCCCCCAGATTCTGTACAGGGGCATCAGTCATCCATCCTCCTTTGACTTCAGTGACTCCTGCCAGGAAGAAGTGCTCTTAAAGATGGGCTTTGAACGCCTGTGTTCCCTGGAAGAGGAGAAGCAAATTATTTCTGGGGCCTCTTTCAAGATTACTCCATTAGCATACAGAGACATTAACATGGATTGAAGAGGTCATTCTTGTGCAGGATTTTAATTGCTTCTAATTATAGGATTATCATTTAAGCACAAGATTAATTGCCATGAAATTATTGCAAGGAACTTGATCATCTTCTACAAAGTAAGTGCATTAGCCAAATGAGGACTCTCTTAGAGGCTTACAAATGATGTCTTTTCAATCACTTCCATTGAAACATTCTTTTAGCTCTTTGGTGGGGAGATGGGGAGAAATCTCAGGGGATCAGAATGGAAGAGGAAATAAATAACAGACAAATGTCCCTTTTGGTTCCCCACCAAAAGGTTGGAAAACTTGAACAGTGTTTGGGATTTGTTGGGTTCACCAGTGGAAATGTCCCAGAATAAATGCTGAGATTTTTTTCCCCCCTCTCTTGATCTCTGTCATCTTCAGCAGGGGGATAAGAGTTCATCTGGGATAGGCAGGTGCTGTGGGATGGTCCTTTCCAGCACTAAGCTGCTCTGATATCCCACCAAAAAATTTTTCAGATGTTTTGTAAAGGAATTTCCATTTAATGTGTGTATACACACTCCGATTATCAGCATCAAAATAATGCAGGGAAACATCAGAGTGTGTTCTAGACATTTCCACTTGGGAAGATGCAGATTTCCTGTGAAAATTTGAGATAAGCTAGCTCCTGAGTGATTCTAAAATATCCTCATTGGAATAGAGCGGGCCTCAGCCCCCGGCTGGAAGCTCTGCACCACAGCACCCCGCTGGGGGACTTTCTATACTGAGAAGAATAGTAGCTGGCTTTACCACCCATTTTCCTGTATAATTAATGCAAGGCTTGTGGTTAAAGACGGGGTCCCTTTTCAAATCAAGGCAGCCGTTTTTTCCCCCAGAATAACGAAGAGAGAATAGAACCAAGGGAAACTTCCTATAAAGGTTTTCAAGGCGGGAGTGCTGAATTCATGGAAGGTCACATGAGGGAAGACCCACTGGAGGCAGGGAAGGTAATCAGAAGACATGCCTGCCTCACCGAACGCCCTGTGGGGAGGTGGCCAGGGGAGGGCTCTCGTTCTGGGCAACGCCGCGGTGAGCTCTCTTTCCCTTTGTTCAGTCACTCTGCTCCGAGTGCACATGTAGCCTACGGGGACACATATTTCTCTAGGATATATTGCTGCTCTCATTTTACAGCCCGCACAGGTGAACTCTCCCAGGTGAGTATCTGCCCGGGAGGGAAAGTTCGTGTGCAGGAATGTTACAGACAGCGCAGTGCGGCCTCCTTACTTCTGACTCATACCCAGCCGCTCTGTGTGACCCTGAAGCCTGTTTCAGTCCCTCACCCCAATATGGCGGGGACTCTGTTATCCTCAGAACTCTGGCTTCGGAGGGATGACAGTATATACTTCATAAAAAGAATACCCTCAGCATACTCTGAGTGGCTAACACTCCATGAAGAAAGAATACAGGGGACTTATGTTTATAAGAGAGTAGAAATGATTTGGTTTTAGAGGATACCATGGCCTTGGCTTTGAAGTCAGATAGATTGAATTTGACCCCCAGCTATACCACTAACTAATGCTGAATAAGTATTAGGGATCGTTTCTCTATTAATATTAATAGGGTTTTGTTCCCATCTCATTAGCTCATAGAGTCCAATGAACCAAAGTGTATCACTTTATTGACACATTAATTCTTTCCTTCCTGTCTCGTTCATGAGGTAACTAATTCCAGACTTCATTTGTTTCTCTTCCTTGCCATGCCTCCCAAGCGGCACACGGGAACACACTGTGGAATCACTTTCAAAATTGGAAGAGCTCTGTATGAGTAGAACGGTTGCATATTAAGCTGAGAACATTAACCTTAAAGGTTTTAACTAGCGGTGAACCTTGGCCTCATCACTTAACCTCTCTTTGTTTCCCTTTCCTCATCTGCAAATTCATATTGAGGCACCTGAACTGCCTGAACCCTGAGTTCCCTTCAGCGCTAGCATTTTGTTGCTGTGAGAGTCACTGCAGAGAGGAGGAGATAACACGGGTGCCCGCGGGTGTGTCCCCGCACAGGGACCTGCCTGCAGAACTGGAGACTGCAGCAACTTTGCAACCGGGTGAGGCACGAGAGGCTTCTGGTCCAGTGATTTTCAAGCAAGTTGAAACATCTAACGCCTTCCAGCAACATCTTATTTGAAATGATATTCAAATTATATTTAACTGGAGTCACTCTGGTTAAAAGAGAGAGGATAGGGTACTCACCTTCCTCTTCTTCCTTCTCCTCTTTCTCCACCTCCTCTGTGACCTGTGAGGAGCGTCTGTGGAACAGAGTTTGGAAGTCACTGGTGCAGTCCAACCCCTTCATTTTACGTGCTTAAATCCAAGACTTACGGAATGGGACCGCTGCGTAGGGCACTTGGGGGTGTAAGGGATAAACCCAAACTCAGGTAGAAAAGAGAGTTGTCAAAAGAAGTCCAGGGTGTCTTATGGAATTCAAAGGTAGGTATGCTGTGGGGCCATCAGAACATCTAGAACCAGAGACTGGCTTTGTGTCTCTCACATCCTCTTTCTACATACTGCCATCATTGGTTTTTTTCCCACGCACGGCAAGTTAGGCTTTCTTTGCCTTGCAGAAAACACGGCCCTAGAAAATTCTACAGTTTTGCCTCTTACAACTTCATCTTTCCTGCTGTGTCAGGCATAAATCAAAAAGCTTGGGGAAGGTTTTCATTGCCTCACTTTGGGTCATGTGCCACCTCTGGACCCAACAACTGTGATTGGGAGTGGGAGGGGGATGACATTTCCCAGGAACAGGAAGTGGAGCTAAGCAGGTGGAACGGTAGGTAACGCAGTACCGCCATAACTCATTAGCCAGGGTTGTGCAGGAGGTCGATTTGGGAGCAGGACCTGGAGCCACCTCCCGCTTTCTATTTCCATGGCCTTTTCCTTCAACCGTGTTGCACACCCATGAAATTACTACAGAGGGGCAGTATCTGAGCTTATGTACCAAAGTTGGAAATGACTGCTCAGTTCCTTTCTAACAAGTGAACGTGCTCCTGACTTGGCCAGTTTCCAGCCATGGATGAAGAAAAAATTTTGATTGGGTGACGTGTACAATTCAGCCACCCAAGTGTGTTAATTGCCCCTCGTGTCGAGAAGCTGTAACGCAGCACACCAGGTTCCAAGTGTAAGTGGTGCTGCTGTACGAGAGGCTTAGTGATGGTCGTACCCACAGGAAGCAGAGTCCTTTGAGTGGGGCCACGGTTGGAATGTGGAACAAGTGGCTCAGGAAGGTGGGGACGTTTGATTAAGGCCTAGGAATGGGACAAAGCCATCCAGACTGTTTTTTGAGGCACTGGCCTTACGTGACTGACTCTCCCTCTGGCAGCTTTGTCTGAAGGCTGTGTTGCTTGCCTGGCAGACCTGTGCCCCTCACCCCTGGAGCTTTGCTTTCATGAAAAATTTCAACTGTGAGAATGAACTAAACTAGTTGGCAACAAGCTGATATTACCTCTGGGTTCTTAGCCTCTGTCCCAAGAAAAGCCAGGCCACCTGGCTTCCCTTCATCAAGGGCAAAGAAAAGCAAGGTGCATTTTATCCCTGAATCGTGGCCACAAGGCCCCGCTGTGGTTAGGAAAATGATGTATCTCCTGCTCGGTTTGTAAACCGGCGATGGTGCTCGGAATGTCAGGTTCTGTCCACTCCGTCCACCTCAGGGCGCTTAGATCTCAAATGCCCACCTCGTAAGGCCTCGTGGGGGCTGGAATGTTCGTTCTGTGCATAGTCCTCGCAGGTTCTACAGCACGGGCTGTGTTTCTGTTTTATTTCTCTTCCTACTTCACGGTTTTGCCAATTGAGTGATTGCTTTAGTACCGTGGCTCCGTGGTACACAAGCGCTTGGGAAATCGGTGATTTGGGGGTCACCGTCTTAAGTATGTCACTAAATACTTAAGGTTAAAAGTTTTATGTGCAATATATTCATCCCCCAATCATTTCTTTTCAGTATCAATTTGGTCTCTCATGAGGTCTGATGCATGCGGTTGCCCTGGTGTAGTGTAAGATGTGGACAGCTTGGCCAGTCTGAGAGATCCCAAAGGCAGTGAGAATGTCCAGGGTTTTTGCTTATGTTGTTGTTTTTGGTTTTGTTTTGTTTTGTTTTTGACTGTGATTGAGATGATAAGGGGCTTTGCCAGGTAAAAATCTCTTAGCCCTGACATCATAAGTTTAATGAATGTTTAGCTTTATCTTCACAGATTAAAGACAGCAATGGTATAATAGAAAGGTTGAAAAATCAGTGTGCAGATGAGTGGATTAAAAAAAAAGAGAGAGACTGAAAAAAAAAATGGTTTATTTGTATCTTGTCTCTGTCTCCAAGGACTGAAGTGTTCTAGAGATGGGTGCTCACAGCCTCTTGTGCTCAGGCGCTCCCAGGAGCCCCCTGATAAGTGTGGCCCTCGGAGAAGGAGCTCTGAGTCCATGCCGGGGGAGCAAGAATGGCTGGGAAAGTCGTTGATCCCACAGGTGTTGGGGACAGCCCCCGTGCAGGTGGTACACCCTTGCGGGGGGACCGGCTCCGCCTGCCCGGCAGTCATGTGTGCTGCTCAGCCAGGAAATTCCTGGCAAGGAAGCCCAGCAGAGACCCCCTTCCTCCCCCCAGAAGATGAGGCTCCCTCGGGCAGCCTAACAAGAACAAATCCCTGCTCAACACCAGCCTCAGCGGTTCATGCACCTGGTCCCTCCCATCAAGGTGGTAGAGGGAAGGTTGGTTTCATTGGACTTTGTCTCTTAAGGGTTCAGCTACTTCAGAGGAGGGGTTGGGGGATCCAATAAACATTTTCGTCTTTGTCTGCCACACTGACGTGAATGCTTATGATTTTATTAGCAACTGCCTGGGAGCCAGGCCTGATTTAATTTAATTTAATCTCCTGGGTTATTTCAGTTCGATTTAGTCTATTTTAAGCACAGATGAAGAGGAAGTAATCAGACCGAGGGGGTGGACGAGGGAGGGGCCGGAGGTGCCTTCCACTCCCCTCCCTTCCCCGGTTACTCCAGCTTAACTTGTCCTGAGGTAAAGGGGAAGGGGGCGACTTTGTGGAGAGAGAGGGTCAGCTGGACAAAGTTCTCGTTCTCGCTGTGTTTGTCTCTGCTCTCACCTTGTTGTCTGAGAAAAGAACCATTATATCAGCTTGGTGGGGGGAGGGAGGTTAGGGAAGACCAATTATGCAGCTAGAAATACAAATGGAGCAATTCTCTCTGGTGCCAGGAGAGAACTGAGGAATGACACCTTCCCCCGCCTCTCCCTTTCTCCTTTTAGCAAACTGCACTCATCACTGTGTTGTTGTAGCTCTTTCTCTTTGAAGTGTTTTGGTGCTTTGAGATTGGGCGTTTGGGAGGCAGGGTGCCAGAGTCTGCCAGTTTTGTGGGTATCTTCTGAGTGAATACATGGTCTAGAGGCTCCCTCAGACCTGGGACTAAAAGATCACCAAATCTTGTCGCCTGGAGCCATCTGTCCTGCCAGCCTTGAGCACAGGTGCAGCAACCCAAGGCCACCCCATCCTCTCCTGCTCCCAGGGGTGTCCTGAGGCTATGCCTTTGGTTTGGAACCAACAATGGTCAAGAACACGAGAGATTCATGGGCTCCGCGAGAGAGAGCCCAAAGGTAATGAGACTGTCCACACTGTGTGTTCTTTTTAACTGTGGTTGAAATGATAAGAGGCTTTGCCAGACAAAAAATTCTTAGCCCTGACATCACAAAAGAAGAGAGATTCATCATCATCATCGTTGTCCCAGCTTTATGTGCCGACTCTGGAGGTGGCAGATTGTGCCCCATGGAAGTGCAGGTTCCATGGGCCCAGGGCCTTTGGGGGCCGTGTTTACTGCAGAATCCCTGAGCTTAGGGTGGCGCCTGGCACATAGTAAGTGCTCAGTGCATGTCCACACGATGCGGGAGGTTTATTCCTGGATGATGCTGATAATAATAATAATAGGAGTTATTAAGCGTTTACTTTGTACCAGGCACTATGCCAAGGGTTTTACTTGCTTATTCTCATTTAATACTTACAGTTCCTGTTGGCAAACTCTTATTATCTCCATTTATAGATGAGGAAGTGGAGGCTTAGAGGATTTCAGGAACTTGCCAGGTGACAAGGCACAGCTAGAACTTGAATCTGGGCAGAACATTTATGTTCTGTGTCCTGGGAGTTTCCGTGAGAACATGACTGAAAGGTTTTCAGTACCGGTGATGAGTCCCCTGTGTGAGCGTTGGTTCAGAACCATTCTCCGGCCACCCTGCAGAATGGAGGTGCCCTGAGAGGGAGCGTTGTTTGGTTCGGGGCTGAGTGTTGGAATGACAAAAGGAGGTGTCAGTGCCAAGTACCCTCCAGGACTCACTGCAGTCAGTCAAGTAGACCCACCGACCGCTCACTCCTCCATGCCAGGTTTCTCAAAGCTGCTGTCCTACGTGCAAGTTGCTGCCCCTCACCAGGCATCCTGAATCAGATGCTCCAGGAGCAAGAGCAGAACCTGCAACTCTGTGTCGTTAGTGAGTTCTCCAAGGTGATTCTGGGGCACCCAACATTTGAGAACTGCAGCTCCTAGGGATTTCTCATCCTAGCCTTGCAGTAGGTTAAAGCAAAAACAAAAATAGAGTATGTTTGGGATGGTGTTGGGGGGAAGTTAACAATAGGACACACCTTAGGAAAAGCAGTGGCATCTAAAGGCGGGGGTGGGGAGTGCAGCTCATGCTGGCCCTCTGTGTCGGGGCCCCCAGAGTCCACTCTGGTACCACCCAGGGATGGCCAGGCCCCTGGAGATACAATTCCAATACAATCCTGACTGTACAATACGTCAGGATGCCAGTTTATTAATTTACAGAGAGAAAATTGTCCACGTGCCTGCTGACTTGATTAGAGCAGTTTCCCAGTGTAAGGATACTGGAGGAGGCAAGGCGTAATGAACCCATTTAATTGATTTGCCAAGTAAAACGCTGTCCCTTGGACCACATATAGCAGAAATCCACTTGGGTAGTGCCTTCCCTCCCTGCCGACAGGGGACTCAGAACACTGCCTAGTGAACATAGTATTATAAAAATGGAATTAGATAAATGTTAGATGGCATCAGACTAAGATTTAGCCCTTGTCTCAAGATAGAAGCAGCTTTGCTACTGGGGCCAGAAGCACTGAAATCAAATGCTCAGATGCTTTTCCTCAGGCCAGTCTCGCAGGCCTGCTGCTGTTTGCCTTGGAGCTTCTGCTTTCTGTCTGATTGTTTGAATATGTTCATGCTGGACACAGGCCGGTCTCACAAGCCTAGGGACCCTCAGAACCTTCTATCTCCTTCAGGGGACTTTGACAAGCTCTGTTCTGGTCCAGTATGGATGGAGCCAGTAATCTGTTCATTTCGAAAGAAGAATCTTTCTTTCCTCATTTCCCAGTACCTGAGTATCCCTTTATCTTAATTCTTTGCAGAAATACCTTCCCCAAAATCTGATTGTCAGGTGACGGGTATGAAATAACTCCAAGTAGTGGAGGAGCAGTTTATCTTAGAGCAGGTTCTGAGCTTCAGATCCATGGATGCAACCCCAGCCCCACTCCAGCTCCAGGCCACCAGTGAAGCCTCCAAAATTATATGCAAAATTTTATATCTACATTCTGGGAGATTGGCCACAGCTGTCATCTTCTCCAAGGCATCCTTTGATTCCCTCGCAGACACACATAAATTTAGGAAATATTTCTAGGACAAAGGACTTTAACCACCTAGTCCCCAGACTGGAAGCATAGACATTTGATGATACTGTGAAAACAAAGGCATAAACACATACTCTAAAAATAGCTAGCAGGCAGCTTGTGTTCAAAGTGGAAAGAAACTTAGAGGTTTCTTTGTCCAGCCACCTCTCTTGCTTTCCAGACTGATTGCATGACTCACTAAAGATTGCCCAAGATAGTGAGTGACAGGGCAGAGCAGGCTGAAGGTCCCCACCCAGGTTCCACGCACTCTACCCCACCTCCGTTGCCCTGTAAGTCCCATCTGCAGTGTCTGAGTATTTAGCTCAGCTGGAGGTTAGGGACTCAGGTGGCGAATTTGCCACCAAGATGATGTATTAATAGAATCAAGTTAAACAGACACAGCCTCGGCCTTTAAAGGACAAGACCACACAGGGGGAGCACATTGAAAAACCAGCCATACAGTGACAAGGTGACAGCATGAAAGCAAAGGTAGAGTGTTTGCCATGAGAAATGATGGTGGGCAGCTTGGATTCAAACTGAAAGTGGCCAAGAGGAATTTACTCCTCTTCCAGTTAACCAGGCTTTCTAGGAACAGTGGAATTCCAAGAGCTACTTGAGAAATCCAGATCCCCTTAGATTTCTGGATTGAATTAAGGTAACCCTCTTTCATGTCCCTCTGAAATGTTAAGAAGACCCAGAAAAATATAGAAACCCACGCTCGAGACTGGCAAACCACTCGCTGCCATCTTAGAGAAATTTCTGTTGGTCCTGCATTAAGACAATTGTCAGTGATCTGGCAATACTGGGTATATGAAACAGGAAAGTCTGTGCACCTGAGAGAGAGCAGGAAGATTCTTTATGCCTCTCCTTTTGCTCAGAGAAACAGGGTCTTCAGCAGCCAAAACACCTAGGAAGCGTTCCTTTACTGCAAAGTTTCCCTTATTTCTGTATTTACAGTGTGTGATCACCAAGCACTGTGAATTGGATATGATTCCACTGGATCCAGCAAAAACACTTTGATAATTGGACTAAGAGCCATGGATATCAACTGGAGTGCCAGATTAGGTCAGAGAGAAGCAAGTTCACCAGTGTCCAAGTAGACAGTGGAAAGAGCCAGTGGGGAATCCAAACACAGCGTCTTTGGGCAGATACCAAGGCTGGATATATCTTTCCTTGTTTGAGGATAAGTAAAGAAAGAAAGCATGCCCAATATATGGCCCATTTAAAAAAATAATAAGGGATAAGTGGAAGGAAATAGCATGATGGAGAACATCTTTGAAAATGGATTATTGAAGGAAAAGAGATTACAGAAGATTTGAGAAAATGCTATATAAATTTTAGTAGAATGCAAGAATGCATGATCTCTGCCAAAAAAAATACATAAAGTCATTTCAGCAAACAGATTGAGAGGAAAAACAAATGGAATGAGATTTTAAAAAAAAAATGGCAGAGGGCTGTATAAAGAGACATGATGAAAGGAGACAGGCAGGTAAAAAATGCCCGGGTCCTTTAGGGAAACTTACAGTAACGCAATTATAATTCTTCATGCAGCAAAAAAGAGCAGAATTGGCATTGCAGAAAATCAAACCCAGTACTATGAAAGAATCCTGAGAAGCTCTTCTGGAATGCAGGCTACTGGACAAAATGATGGTGTTGAAAGAGAAGATAATGAAAATGGAAGTCTGAGGACAGGATATAACTTGAGAATAATAGTTTTGTCCCAAGAATGAAAGAAAAAAACTTAAAACAGGAAGAAGCAGTAATTCAATCTGATAAGAACAAATTTATGGAGCATTCAAATGAAAAGGAATGCACTATACTCCTGCAAAATTAACAGAAAGAATCCTGCATTTAGAAACATGCTGGGAAACTTTTAATTACAGAGAAAGAAAACAAATACCTTTCCTAAAGAATATATAGGTAACCTACAGGAGAACAAAAGCCATGTTGGCTTTAGACTTCTCATCATATGAAGTATTAAATGTGAAGAGATAAGAAAGCATCACCTACAGAGTTTGGAGAAACAAAGTATATTGCCCCCAAATTTCTCACCCAGCCAGGTTGCTATCCAGGTGGTGTATTCTCAGATATGCAAGGGCCGAGAATATACATCTCCCACACTCTTTTCTTGGAAGTTATTTAAAAGCAAGCTAAAGAAGACTGCAAGACTAAGTAAAAGTTCAGGAATGGGGAAGTTGTAATACGTAAGGATAAGCAGTAAGCATTCACATTAGCTGAACATGGTAATGTGAAAACAGCTATTTAAAAATAGAAATCATATAAAAATGATAACAGTAATTAGAGATCCCAAACTTCAGATAATTTTATAGTAACAAAAACAGGAAATGAAACGGGAGGCAAAGAGAGTCAGAAGAGTGTGTGTGCGATTCTCCATTGTCGACTGGGGGAGGAGGGGTCAGATGATACTATTTCATCCTTTGCTTTGATAATCGGAGAAATGTCAGATTTAAAAAAATGTTTTGGGGCAAATCTTTAAGATATTCATCAGTAGAATTAACATCCATGCTTTCTAAATTTCCAGAAAAGATAAAGGCAAAGAAAACATTCTATAGTAAAAGACTGAAAACAAGTAACAAGGGAGCAGAAGAGTGATAACAGAAGTGAAGCCACACACAGCCGGGGCAGTAAAGAGGTTTAAGAATGTGCTGGAACTGGGCTGCCTGTGTTTCCGGCCCTCCCCTCACAGCTAGGTGTCCTTGTCCTAGGTACTTGTTACTGTCCAAGCCTCAGCTTCCCCATCTATAAAATATGGATACCAGGTAGGGTTATTATGGAGGTTATTTAATATGTCCAGCATGCTGAGCACTGGACCAGGTACATACTTCTGGTTACAAATATTGAGGATAAGGCAACAGGTTAAACTGTTCACAGTTTTCAGATGGGGGGGGCAGTTTACAAAAATTCAACTATATTATTCATGAGACTGACACCCAAAGTAAAATGACCCATAAACACGAAGAATAAAGGATGGAGATTTATCAGGCAAACAGAAGAAAAAAAATAAAAAGCAGTTGAAGGAGAATTGCCCTGGGTTGGGAAACTCTGTACACTGGGGCAGAAGAGGCTGCGTGGGTGGTTATACTGCTATGTGTTAAAACATGTTGGAAATCCAGAACAATTTAAAGTACAGGCTTGTTAGTGAGAATTCACAGTAAGTTGAAGAAGATAAAATAGGTGGCCCTGAAAACAGGGTGTAAGATAAACAAACAGAAGCCACACAGACCAGTGGGAAAGATACAGCTCCTTCCACACAGGTTGTTGGGAAAGTTGTCTAAACATTTGTTAGAAAAAATGTATGAGATCTTGCCTCACGTTATGTACCAAAATAAATTTCAAATGAACTTAAAGGTTAAATATAAAAAAGAAACAAAATAATGAAAGAAAACATAGGTGGATATTCAGCTAATCTCAGAAAGGGCAAGGTTTTTCTAAGCTTAAAAGAAATAGAAGAAATGAAAGGAAATGTTTGACAGATTTAACTGCATAAAAAGTTAAGCTGCTGTGTTTCTAAGAGCATGGTGGGATCTAAACACAGTTTGCAGCAAATATGACAAAGGGTTATTATCGTTTATATCTAAACAACTCTTCTGACCTGGTAAGAAAATTATTTATTAATACCACTCTGTGGGAAACTTGAACAAGGAGTAAGTCAAAGGAAAATAAATACAAATGGCCAAATAACTATATGGGGGGAAAAAAATTAAATCTCCAAAATAATCAAGGAAGCCAAAATTACAATGTTATTTTTTTACTTTTCTCCCTCACCTTGATGTGATTTTGATAGGACTTTGGGGCAACAATTTGGCAATATATGTCAAGAGTCTTGAATAATTTTGTACCCTTCAATCTACTTCTAAGACTGTATCTTAAGACAAAAATCAGAAATTTGGGTGAATATTTATGCATGAAGATGATCAGTTGCTATGTTATCTATAAAGGTGAAGAAGTTTAAACTTTATAGATGTCCCCGGCCAGGGAATTGATTAAATAAATATTCATATAGCCATAAAATGGGATGTCAGGCATTAAAAATGTTTTCAGAGCATGCTTTGTTATATTATAAAGGCAGGATCTTAAAACTGTATTCATAGGATGGTACGAATTCTATAAAAATAAATATTTCAATATAGATAGATACAGAGGAGAGAGATTGGCAGTAACTAAACCAATATGCCAACATTGGTTCCCACTTATGGTGAAAGTATAGGTGATTTAAATGTTTTTCTTTATGCTTTTATGTATTTAAATTTTTATATGATGAGCATGTCCATTACTGCCATAATAAAAAAATGTTTCTTAAATACCTTCCTATACTGTTCATACAGAATCATTTCAGTCAGTCATAACCTGGGAAATGTTTGTCTCACAACTAGATTCCATTTACTTTTGGAACATAGGGTTACAGAAAATTTAATAGAAAATTGTTTTCCACTAATTTGAAGAGAAAAAGCAGTGAAATATTTATGATGTTTTCCCAAGGATTGGACGTTGCTCTTTCTCATCCTAACCATGCTCCTCCGCGTTCTCTTTCGTAAGTTTTACTCCAGCAGGACTTTGGTTGTGGAGTTCCTGACCCATGTTTCCTGGCATGTGAATGGCCACTGGGTTTACTGGGAAAGAAATTCATTCTTATCACCAAGCAGCGAGCCTCAGGGACAAAACAGAACATTCACTAAATAGATTCTAAACTGTGACGTGTAGTGGGAGGGGGATGGCTGAGCAGGTGTATTTTTAGTGTATCTCATTCTTCCCTTTGTCTCTGGCAATAAGGAAACAAATATCACAAAACTTTTGGGTTGTTATTTATAAACATGGCAGAGATCACATCAGAAATTCTGTGGCATTCATAAACACAGGCGGTATCAGCAGACTTGACACAGCGTAAATAGGACAAATACGGGAAACCAGACTGCACCGAGACCCCGTTTGTATACAGAATCTCAGTCTACGATTACCCCGTCAATTCTTTGCTGTTGGTGACACCTTTGCATTTTATTTCCTGAAGTCTAGAGGATTTCCACATGATAATTATTTCCCAAGAGCAAATGGCCCTTTTGGATCCATTTTTCCTGAAAGCTGGAGACACGTCATATGTTCTTTAGTCTTTGTGGGCTCAGAGACTCTCTCTTCAAAGCATTTCATGTTTTCAAAAAAGTGTGTTGAGTCCTTTTGGCCTGGCTTTATTCTTCCTTGAAAAGCCTGTTAGGTTTTTCCTTGTCCAAGAGTCCCTCCAAATGGACACTTAGTGTACTGCAGTCAAAAGTTAAGACGTTTTCAAGTTTTCCTGTCAGCTTTAGCATTTGAGTAGATCAGCAAGAATCTGTCCAGCACTGGAGCACTCATGGGTTTTGTCTTGCTCTGTGTTGACCCAGGGGAGAAATGCTCACGTAGGAGGTGGTACAGCCCTGCCCTCGAGTTGCTGACAGTCTGTAGAGACGCAGCTTCTGTGAGCTGGGCTGGCAGGAGGGGGAAGGGCAGAGAAGATGGGTCTTGTGCCCAAGGCAAGAGCTGGTGGTGCTGAGATGAATGGAGGGGTGTGCTCCAGGGGGCATGTGCCAGCAATGGGGCAGCATGGACCCAGAACCACAGGGCATGGGACACACGGAGATTCCTGTGTGCACAGTCACTGAGCGTATTGCAAGGTGCTGTGCTAGGCAGCAGGGGTTCAAAATAATTAGTAGCGAAGAGACTGGCCTTGTTGTTGTGGAATGAGTCTTTGGAGTTATATGGGTACTAAATGTAATAAACTGGATGCAGTCAAATATTTAACATATTGGCCAGGTACAGCGGCTCATACCTATAATCCCAGCACTTTGGGAGGCCAAGGCAGGAGAATTAATTGAGACCAGGAATAATTCGAGATCAGCTTGGGCAATATAGCAAGACTTCGTCTCTACAAAAAAAAAAAAAAAAAAATTAGCCCTGTGGGTGGCACATGTCTGTAGTCCCAGCTACAGGAGGCTGAGGCAGGAGGATTGCTTGAGCCCAGGAGGTTGAGGCTGCTGTGAGCTATGATCACACCACTGTACTCTAGCCCAGGCAACAGAGCAAGGGCTTGTCTCTAAAAAAAAAAAAAAAATTTAACTAGCCAGTCAGAAATGATACCAGCCCCTAACTCATACCACCGTGTGCTAGGTGAATGTGGGCCAGAATGTGGAACATCCCTAAACTTTAGATGTTAAAGTATAACTGATGGTAGGAAACACAGGTTATTGGATTATTTTCCATATTGGGAACCTCAAAAATGCTGTAACCAAGTGCCACTCAAGCTATGTTTGAAAATCTCCCAGTTCTAATTTGTTAATGAGAGAAGACTGTGATTTTCTTTGCTGTTGCTTCTGGCCAGACAATTCTTATAGAATCAGTTGGATGGGTGGCACTACCTGGGCCACCACCCATGACCAACCCTCACCTGTCCTGTCAACTCTTCACTGTTCCTGCTTGAGAGATCAGCTGCCTCCATGTGCCAGAAGGGAGCCTGACTGCTCGTGGGTGCCCACACGTGGGAACCTGTATTCACGCCACTGGAGAAGCAAACCACAGCCACCGTGGCAACTTGCCTGCCACATACCTGCCACCTCGCCATGGCCAGGGCTCCTCCCAGCTCCCAGACTGCCTCAGTCTGTTTGGGCTGCTATAACAAGGTACCACAAACCGGGTATCGCTCCCGGTTCTGGAGGCTGGCAAGTCCAAAATCAAGGCACCGGAAGATTCGGTATCTAGAAGGGCTTGTTTCCTGACTCTTAATGTCTTCTCACGTGGCCTCACGTGGTACAAGGGGCAAACAAGGCTTCTCTTTTTAAGATCGATAATTCCATTCATGGGGGCTCCACCCTTTTACCTAATCACCTCCCAAGGCCCCACCTCTTAATGGCATGACCTTGGGCGTTAGGATTTCAAATATGCATGGGAGGGGGGGACACAAACATTCAGATGACAGCACAGACCCCTTCCCATCTGCAGCCACCGTAGGAACCCACCTAGAGGAAGGCCGCTCTCCCTTTGCCTGCAGCTTCGGAACATGTGTGGGGAAAGAAGAAAGATCCCTGGATCCTTGGAGAACCGGGCTCTTCAGGCACACAGTGGAGGTCCTCAGCCCAGGGCCCACGAATGCCCTGAGAGGTCATAAAAATTGCAATATTAGAGGGGGTCATGGCTTAAAGAAAATGGAGACTGTCTGGCCCAGAGCATTTCGGGGTGTGCCTGTTACCCAGAGTTACAACCGGGTGGATCAGGAATGTGACTTGGAGCCACATCTCACTGCACCCTCTCCCGGTGCCAGCCGGAGCTGGCCTCAGGCCCTTCTTCTGCGGTGGCTTTCTGTGCCCACCCGATGGTCTGCAGCCTTGCTGGTCTGGTTCCTCCGTGGTGTCCCGTGGCAACTTGCCCGCCACCACCTCTAAGGTGGCCCGCCCTTGCCAGGGCCGGTCCGCCTGCGTGGTTTGAGAGGCTCCGAGTCAGAGCCGCTAAACCCAGAACCTTGCCGTATTGCTAGACAGCTTGACCACCCCCGTAGCATCACGTGGGAAGGCATTCGGTAAATCCTGTTCCGGAAGCAATCTGTCACTCCACCAGTTTCCCAAAACCGACATTTGCCGAGGAGTTCTGGCTCCCGGTACAGAACTGACTTGTAGCGACGTGAGGGAACTGGCAGCTTCTTAGACACAGTTTCTGCGTCGCAGCGTCATCAGAACAGGCCTAAAGTAAGACGCAAACAAGCCTCAGGAACAGCGTGTTCTTCCCAGTAACGTGACCGGGAAGACGTGCGTGCTCTGGAGAAAACCTGAGGACTCCGGTGTGGCTGAGCCACGACGTTGTTCTGAGCTGGTGGGGTTGAGGGTTTCTTCCCTTGCTGTCTGATCCGGCCCTCTGGCCACCTGAGATGCTCCTGAGCTGAGTGCCCAGGCTGTTGGGAGGGTAAATCCCTCAGCAGGACAAGCCCCTAGCTCTGCAAGGACGCAGCTAGATTACTGAGGACACAGAGGGGCCTTTTCCATGCCAGCTCTCCTCCAGCAGGTCAGCTTTTCTGCATCCCAGGGCAACTGGATACACGTGCCTTTAAAACACCTATTTCCAGAACCGCTTTCACATAGGAAAAGAATGGCCCCCTGGTGCCTCCTGAAGCTCTCTGCTTGCACTTGGCCCCAGGTGGGCAGGACCCAGGTGTGGAACGGGCTGGGGACACCTGAACAAGGTGGGGCTGGCCAACTGTAACAGGGCATGGCCAGATCAGATGCTCTAGGGAGGAGGCTGCCGAGCAGGTTTGTCTGGGAGTGTAGACTACTGCACCAAAAAGCCCAAAGCAACTAGGAGAAAAGCAAGCATGTGTACATGTGGGAGATGTTGGCTTCTGAAGGTTCTGCTAAGAAGGGGGAAGGTGGATTCTAGTAACCCTCAGGAGACTCACCTTCTCTACCCACCCCAGCCAAGGGACCCTCCCAAGCTTTAGGACAGGGTCAGAGTTAAGACACTCAGCTCAAAGCAGAAGGAGCCTGAAGGAAGTAGAGACTCCTCATCTGTGTCAGTTTCTCCTCAAATACCTCCGTGTGTTTTGGGGTGGTGGGGTGCTGTTTGTTCTGTGCTGGGAACCACCAAACTACGGGCTAAGGGCCAAATCTGGTCCAGAGCCTGTTTTTTTTTAAATAAAATTTTATTGGAACACAGCCATGTCCATTGTTGTCCATGGCTGCTTTTGCTCCACAGCAGCCTTGAGTAGTCGTGATAGAGAACTTTGTGTCCTGCAGAGTCTAAACTATCGATGATCTGGCTCTTTATAGGAAAAGTTTGCCCCCTGTGTTCCACACCAACAGGTGAACCTGGATCCAGAGGCCACCTTGGAGGGCCAGGTAGAGGCTGAGGCTCAGGCCCCAGAGTCAGGACTCAGGTGCACCCTTGACTCCATCCCTGACCAAATGCCCAACCTTGAGCAAGATACTCAACATCTCTGTGCCTCAGTTCCCTCAGCTGGAAAACAGGTGTCTGAGTCATTATTTCACAGGAGTATTGTGAGGATTAAGCGAGTGGGTGTCGCAAAGCACATGGCCACTTGTCAGTAAATGAATCTATTCTTTTTTTTATTGAGATTTAACCCACTGTCATAAAATGCACCCTTTTAAAGTGTCCATAGTGGTTTTCAGTACAGTCATAAAATTGTGCAACCATCACCACGATCTAATTCTAGAACATTGGCGTCAACCCCAAAGGAAATTCCTTAATATAGTACCTGTAGTATAGGCTAAATAATGACCACCCAAAGATGTCAGATCCTAATTCCTGGGATCTGTAAATGTGACCTTAATTTGGAAAAAGTGTTCTTGCAGATGTGATCAAATAAGGATCTTGAGATGGGGACATTGTTCTGGGTCATCTGGGTGGGCCCTGAATGCAGTCACGCGCATCCTTGTGAGAGAGGGGCACAGAGAGAAATCACACACAGAAGACAGGGTGGTGTAGACATGGAGCAGAGATTGGAGGGGGGTGGCCACAAGCCACGCAATGCCACTGGCTGCCAGAAGCGGGTGAGGCAAGGGACAGATTCCCCCAGAGCCTCGGGGGAGCCTGGCCCTGCCAACCCCTGGATTTTGGCCCAGCGATGCTGATGTTGGACCTGCGGACTGAGAGAATACATTTCTGTTGTTTTCAGCCAGGAAGTTTGTAGTAATTTGTCACAGCAGCCACAGGAAACTGATGGGGTCCCTATCACTAAGATCATTATTTAAGCCATCCTGGCAGAGGAGGGCAGGTAGAAGCGAAGGTGCGTCCCGTCTCCTGGCAGAGGCCAGATGCGCTTCAGCACACCCCAGTGTGTGGCCCCATAGTGTTGGAGGAGCCTGCCCCAGCTCACGGGCAGGGGCCAAACGCTTTGTGAACCCAAACCTTTTCCCTGCACCATTTATTATTTTTTCCTCCTGAATAGGGCTAGGCAATACTTGTCGACTGAAAAAAATACAGCCCCACCCACCCAACAGGCCTCTCGTGGAACACACACAATGGATGTTGTGAGCATTGCCGTGGGGAAACGAACATTGTTCCCCAGTTTCAATATTTGTTTTGTGGCCTTAAAAAATCTCTGCATCAGGGAAAATTTACCAGCGCACTTTCATACCCGCTGCAATCTTCTTTTCCTTCCTTTCCCGCTGTGCTTTTTTCCATGTGCCATTTGCCCTAAAATTGTTACCTGCAGGGCGGGGCTGGGGGGGACCTGGAAGCACCATTCCTGAACGTGAGCCATGAGTGGCAGACACTTCCCTTGTGGCCTCTTTGGTGTCATGGTCACTGGGTGCTCTGGGGCCCCGTGTCTCAGTGACATCATGGACTTCCACGATTCAGGTGCTAGTCTGTTGGTTCTCAGGCAGATGTCGGCACATTCCGGCTGTAGTGCCCAGAACACCCCAGCATGCTAAGTGGGTTAGTGGTTTTAGAATGATACTCCAGAAGCTTCTACCCCTTCTACCTTTGAATCGGGCACTGCAGGCCCCCTTCAGTAAGTTCAAGGCACCCAAGCAGAGAAGTACTTGTGGACACTTCGCCTGCCTTCCCCCCCGCCCCTCTAGACACACCAGGGCTCAGTCCCGCACTGTGAGGTGTGTATTCACTTAGCCCTCATCCCCTGGGGCCACCCGTCCTCCCCATGGAAGGGTCCTTCTCTTCCCTTCTTCCTCGTTCTCCTGCACAAACTCTTCCCCCATTGCCTCCTAGCCGAGGCCAACTTCACCACCTCTTCTTGGAGACGTTGTGTCTTGTTCAAGTCATTTTTATACAAGAACAAGGGAGAGCTGGGTTTTATACCGTCACAGGCTCACCCCGGCTTGGCCACCCTTTAGCTTTGTGTGGTGAGCAAATTACTTCACCTCTCTCTACCTGAGGGCCCTATCTGCACGTGCGCTTGATAATGGCATCTTTTCATAAGAAATTAATTTATGCATCTGAAGTCCTTTGAGAGAATATCATGGATGTCTAATTATCAAAATAACTAATTCTCTGGCTGTGAAGTCACTGTTTGTTGCTGGAAGACGTGGCTCTCGGGTTCGGGAAGCCTCCGTCACTGTGTCGCCTGATGTTGGACGACGCTGGGTCCTTTCAACCACAGAGACTAAACCCTGTTCGTTTTCTGCACTTCCCTGCCCCCCCCCCCCAACATTTTTGCATTCACATTTCTTTTGCTGTTGGTGACTTCAAACAAAGGAGGTTTTTTTTTTTTTTCTGCAGTGTCAGAGAACATAATTTTTGCTTATGCGTGATGTGGAGTAGGATTGCAGAATTTTGTTTGCTGTTGGGCAGGGGCGGAGGTGGGAGGTGTCGCTGGGTCAGCACACACGGAACAATCCTGACTTTTGCAGTAAGTCCCTGTTTTGAGCTTTTGTCCTTATTGTTGGCTTTTAAGCAGAAGCTAGGAACAAGGGTGCTCAAAGAGGGGGCAGAAAAAACAATAAAAATAGAGAACTATTTTCTAAAGCAAAATGGCTCATTTGAAGGACCATGTTGTTTTTAAATTTGGAGGCACTTGACTTTTGCACATCGCCAAACAATGTCTCTGTATAGATATGAACCCTCTGATGGGCGGGGGAGGGGGTTACCACGGGTCAGTGCCGATGAGGCCAGTGTGTAGGCAACAAGGGTCTAGCTGTGTTCTCAACACAGCCTTCGTCTTAGGTGCCAGTGGGTGAATGCTTCAGAACCTCCATGTGTCCTTGCTCTGAGCTTGCCAAGCTGAAGTGCCCCAGAGTGACCTGAAAGATCCATGGGAGGTAGGGGGTGGGACGGGGGGACACACCAGGTAGGTTCAGCAGTATTGCTGCTGATCTAGCTGTTAGGTGATGAGTTCACGGGTGTTTCTCATTCCACTTCATAATTTATGCTGCATACATACGTTCTCTGGATTAGAAAACCATCTGGCCCATTCTCTGAATGGCTCAAGGATTGCACTGAATTATTATTATTTTTTGCATCCCAAACTATTTTGGAACAACTCAGAGCTGTTTAACTCTAGCCTAACCCTGAGATCTGGAGATTCCAGGAGTATATGAACTGTTCCTTTAATATATTTGGGTTTTTAGTTTTGTTTTTCTTTTACCTTGAGGAAACAGCCCTGCTTCTGAGGGCAGAGAGGAGAAGCTAATGTGGGTGTTGGTGACAATAACAGTGATGGTAAGATAGCAAACACTTAACGCTACCATTGGTGATGATAGCAAATACTTGACCAAGGCTTCCCTTGTTCCAGGTTCTCTTATAAATGCTTTGCATATCTTAAGTTACTTAATTTTCACATCAACTCTATGGGATAGGCACTCTTACTGTCCCCATTTTACAGATGAACAAACTGAGAAATTGAGTAACTTATCCAAAACCATGCAACTAAGTGGCAGAGCAGAGACTTGACCCCAGCTGCCCACGTTCTTAGCCCTTAAGTTATGCTACCCCCTGAGATGGTGCAGCCACCATCCGCTCTACCCATTCAAGTCAAGTGAGCCTGACTGTCCCCTGTACATCCTCAGATGCACGTAAACCACTCACTTGACTGCAAGTCTTTGTGAGTATCACTTGCTTCTCCCAGAGAAAGCATGGCAGTTGCTTCCGCCTGCCTGTCTGCCTGCCCGAGTGCCCACCTCCACTTTCCACATCAAGCAGGCCTTGGGCAAAATCACTGCTTCATTGCTAAATCTGCGCTGTTCCATATACCCTGGGGCACCTATAGCTTAGATTTCCCGATCTGGTTAAGGCTGCCCAGTCCTCTGAGCTGATAAGACAGCCCCTGTGCCTGTAGACCCACCTCATTCCTAAACATGTGTTTAAAACTCACGTGTCCTGGGCTCACCTAGCCATCTGTATCAGTTATCTCTGGGTAGGTATTTCTCAAACTTCATAATCTTATTTGAATGGGTTTTATCCAGAAATGATAGCTTACAACATCAGGAAATTATATAACCTCCTAACCTGGGCTGGTTTTCTCAGTGCTGGCCTTGACAGCTGGTAATTTTCAGAGCAGCCGTCTCAAGCCCCCCCCCAAAAAAAAAAGGAATATAATTAGTATTCTATATTTCTATTAAAGTTCTGGAATTACAGAACAGACTTTCTATTCTGAAATGGCCAATACCGTGGCACAGATGTACTTCCTCAGCAGATGTCTCCTTGTCACAGAGGCTGCAGAACTGCTGATGAGATGTGACGGGAGAGCGTTCTCGCTGCGTCCCACGGAGGGGCCCCGGGCCCATCTGGGGAGCAGTCAGTGCTTCTGCAGCGAGCGAGCAAGGGAAGTGTGTTGTTCCTATGTGTGGACACTACCTATCTTTTTGGAATTTCATTTGGCATGATAATCTTTTTTTAAAAAAAAAATCTCATTCTTAATGGTTTATCAGAGTAATGTGATTTGTTTTGCTGTCTTTATTCTGTGGGTGAGAACAATTTGGTTCTGGTAGAAAGTGAGAGACAGGAAATGAGCTATGGGACCCGTGCCGGGTCTGTTCTTCTTGGACCTGGTGCTGCTTTTAGGCTGTGGAATAGTCAGCATCCTCAATAACCTTGGAATTGGCGTTCTTTCCATATTTGCTTCCCACAGATAGGATGGGGCCACTATGGATATGAGCTTTGGTAGCGCTTAAGATGATTTCTGGAGGTACTGAACTGATATTAAAAAGCATTAAATTACATGATGAGAAAGCTATTTTCTTTTCAATTTTCTTTCAATCTGGGTTGTAACTGCAGAGAAAGACTCTATCTGGGGCTACAATATCCTTAACACCTGTTAATTTCTCCTTTGTGGCTTTGTGGCTAAGAGAGAACAGGTTTCAGGCAACAGTATCCAACTAGAAATGAGTAACAGATTTTCCTTGTATTTAGTTTTATGGTTACTGTCCATTTATGGCAAACAATCTTGGTTTTCCAATTATTACAAATGATATGTTTCCTTTTTAAATGTTGGGTGTGAAAAAACGAGCCAATTTAAAGAAAAATGTGAATAATAAAGCCTTCAAATGATGCCAATGACGCCAATGATGCAGCCATACTTTGAGGTGACTACTGGGTGCATTGAACAGTGCCTGATCTTGGCTTCACATAAGACTCATCTTGGGAGCTTAAAAGATCCAGATGTGTGGACCTCAGCCCAGACCAAGTAAATCTGACTCTGGGTGGGGCCCAGTATGTGACCAAAACATCCCAGGTGTTTCCAGTGGGTAGCCGAGGTCGCAAACCACCGCCCACCTGTGCTGGGGCCACGTGCCCATCCTCTGGCTCCACATCTTGATTGCATCTTTCCTTGTTTCTCGGGCCTCCAGCCCTTCTCATTCCTTTCCCCACTTCAGTTTTTCTCTTCTTTTTCCTGGCTTCCCGTCTCCCAGCTTTGTTAACAGCTATTCCTGTTAGCCATGCCCTCCAACATTGCTTCTTAGCTTAAGACATTGTTAAAACCATGTAGTTGCAACCATGTTAGAAAATTGCCACATTGTACTATTTTCCATGGCGTTTGGTTGCCAGTTCATATGCTCTTGGTGCAGTTTCTGAACACCTGAGCCTTTCTGGTTTTGTTCCCTGCCAGTGACTTGTATTGACAACAATGATAATAATCGTTCTTGGGCTCTTACGTGTACCCATCACTGTTCTAAGCACTTTACACGTATGAACCTATATAATCCTGACATATGAAGGAGATACAATTTTCCAGGTGATAAAACTGAGGCACAGGGAGATTAAGGATCTTGCCCGCAACCATGAGGTGGAAGAGCCAGAATTCAAACGCAGGCAGCCTGGCCCCAGAGCCCACCCTCCAAACAGAGGGGCCGGCAAGTTGGTTGCTCATAATCCTGCTTCAGGTGTCCTGGCACGAGGTGAGTCACACGTCAGGTAGGCTGTTCCCCACTGCAATAAGAAATTGAAATTTGGACCCACTGTCTACTTCAGTGACATTTGGAGTGGATAACTCTTTTTATTTTCAACTTAAATGGAAGGATCTTTAGTAGGAGGTCTGCAGTTTTAAATTCCATCAAGATTTCAGCTCATCACCATTCAGAAGAGAGTGGCCTTAAATGACTCTGTGTGTGTTGGCTGTCGGGACTATAAATTGAATATGTAAAAGCCAGCCCCCGAGATAATCCTGCAACTAGCAGGAGGCAACTCAGGAACTTTTGGTGACTTTGATAAGGCTCTTCATTGGCTTATCTGGGATGTGACCTTCCGCAGCCTCCCATGTTTAGACATTCCAGGGTATTTTCTGCCTTTTAAAAAGCATCTCATTTTTCATTCTGGTGTTTAATCAGAGAGAAACCCTTGGCTGCTTTCCATTCCTCATGGGAGAGCTCCATTTTTATGCTCAAATTTTTCAGCTTTTGGGTTGCAGTTTTAGGAGGCTAGACCTTCTGCATTGCATTAAAACCTTCCACATGAGTTTGGTGAATTCTCAAAAGTGAATTCTAAAGTGAAGATTCTGAGTTGTTAGTAATTTTGAAGTGGGGCCTGAGACTCTGCATGTCTCATGAGCTCCCAAGTGATGTAAATGCTGCCGGTCCACAGACCCACACGTTGGTTAGCAGGTCTGAGCTCCACTGTATACACCAATGGCTCTTGCCCCTGCTGTACAATGGAACCACCTGGGGAGGTTTTAAAAATGAGTACTCAAGCCCATCCCTTGGATATCCTAATTTATTTATTTATTTATTTATTTTTGAGACAGAGTCTCACTCTGTTGCCCGGGCTAGAGTGAGTTCCGTGGCATCAGCCTAGCTCACAGCAACCTCAAACTCCTGGGCTTAAGCGATCCTCCTGCCTCAGCCTCCCGAGTAGCTGGGACTACAGGCATGCGCCACCATGCCCGGGTAATTTTTTCTATATATATTTTTTTAGTTGGCCAGATAATTTCTTTCTATTTTTAGTAGAGACAGGGTCTCACTCTTGCTCAGGCTGGTCTCGAACTCCTGACCTCGAGCGATCCACCCGCCTCGGCCTCCCAGAGTGCTAGGATTACAGGCGTGAGCCACCACGCCCGGCCTGGATATCCTAATTTAATTCTGGGCTTTGGAATGTTTAACCCCTCTCCAACCCAAGTGATTCCAATACACAGTCAGGGCTGGAAACCACCGGCCTTTACAAAGAAAAGAGATAACACCTTCTGGAAGCTCAAGTGCATGTGTGGTGCCATGGACCGGGTCAGGCTGTTGCTTAGCTGGGGGGCGAGGGCACCGTTTCTCCTGGACAGCTGCAAAGGTCCCCTGGGACTCATGTTAAAATTCGGATTCTGCCTCAGCAGGTTTGGGTGGGCCCAGGTTTCTGCATTGCTAATAGGTGCCTGAGTGTTGCCGATGCTGCCTGTGCAGGCTGGTGCTGAGTCCCAAGGCTTGCCCACAAGGGCCACACGATGCCCGTTTCCTCCGTCAGCGGTGGCGGCCGGTCACTTTTCTCAGGTTGAGCAACAGAGGCTTTTGGTTCTCACTTTCTCTCCCCTTAAACACCACCCTGACGTCTCCTTCATTCAGCTTGGTCTTGACACGGGACCCTGGGCAACATAGATCAGTTCTCCTGTTTTAATGTTTTCTTCTTTCTCTCTTCACAGTACGAGATGCAAAAAATCTCATCCCTATGGATCCAAATGGGCTTTCAGATCCCTACGTGAAGCTGAAACTTATCCCTGATCCCAAGAACGAAAGCAAACAAAAAACCAAAACCATCCGCTCCACGCTGAACCCCCAGTGGAACGAGTCCTTTACGTTGTAAGTGGTTTCTTCTCCACCAGACTTTGTTCTGCACACCATAGAATTGCCCACCTCATTATTAGGGATCATGAGGTGGGTTCGTTTTAAATGTCTTTAAACATGTCTTCATTCCTAAGATCTTCTCAGGCTGTGTTAGGGAGGCAGCTGCCATCACCTCTGTTTGATGGATGGTAATTCTGTTTACCAAGAGTTGCATAACACAGGCCCCAAATTTTATTATCATTACCTACTTTGTATAAAAAATGCCATTTAACGTATTAAAGATAATAGAAAAACGTATGAGAGGTGTCCACCTTTTGATGAATTTAGGTTCTTTTGAGAGTTAGGGGCGGGCATAAGGCAAGAATTTAAATAATTTTTAGAACACAGAAGAAGGGAGTAATATAGAAGGTGTTACTGCCACGAAAATGGGACGATCATTCTTATCTTCAAGCAAGGAGGACTTCCTAGAGGAGGTGACATTTAAAGTGGGCCCTGAAGGGTTGCCGGGATTTCAGAGGTAGAGATGGTAGAAGGGGAAGAAGGCGGAGGGAATGGGAAGAGAGAATAAGTAAGTCAGGAGTGAGAAAGCACTGAGTGCAGCTAAACAAAAGCAAGAGGTCCTCTCTGTGACTGGTACACGGGAAGCAGGTGTTTTGCAGACAGCCAGAAAGGTAGCTCTCTATCGTAGAGGGGCCAGCAGGCTTTGTTCTGTGAAGGGCTAGATAGTACACAGTTTAGAGTTTGTAAGTCATACAGTCTCCGTTGCACCTACACAACACAAACATTCTACTGCCACAGCAGCCACAGACAACATGGAAACAAATGGTCATGGCTGTGTTCTAATACGACTTTATTTATAAAAATACTCAGTTGGCTCGATTTGGCCTGTGGGTCATGTTTTGCTTAACCCGTGTTGTAGAGCTTTGGTGGCCAGTGTAAGGGGTTGGTATTTTATTGGCACAGGAAGAGAATTGAGTCTGTTATCTCTCTATCTCAGGCTCCGATCGTGAGCAAGTGGTGTCTCCCAAGAAACCATGATCAAGATAACCTAGCGTTTATGTGTGTGTGTTTTGTAGCAAATTAAAACCTTCAGACAAAGACCGACGACTCTCTGTAGAAATCTGGGACTGGGATCGAACAACAAGAAATGACTTCATGGGATCCCTTTCCTTTGGCGTTTCGGAGCTAATGAAGATGCCAGCCAGTGGATGGTAAGGAAGCCCCTGAGGCTGAGTATGTCTCAAAGCATTAGACGATTCCTCTGAAATGTTAGTTGAATGTCTAGTTATCTGGCTGTAGTCTCTCTGTAGGATGCATTTCATGAAACAGCTTGACTAGGGGCTGAAGGAGAAGCGTAGCTGAACTCGCTGTGGTGCAAACACAGTGCCCTAACTCTGCTTCTCTCCCGTGTGTTTGAAAGGTACAAGTTGCTTAACCAAGAAGAAGGTGAGTACTACAATGTGCCCATTCCGGAAGGGGACGAAGAAGGAAACATGGAGCTCAGGCAGAAATTCGAGGTGAGGATACCAACAAAATTACTGGAAACACCTTTTCTTTACAAAGCATAACTTTAGGAAGGGCCAAATTTTTGTGGTCACATCATTGAAGGCAAAAAGTAATTTAAATGTTAATCTTTTTTTCTCTGTCTTAAAACATAAATGTTGTGTGATCGCTTCCCTTTGCAAGCTGTTGACATTCTGTGTCTATTATCATTTAAAAAATGGAAATTGGAGGCATCCCAGAGGTGAAAGCATGGTTGGTTTCTGCATAAGAACTCGGTTTGCATGTCACTGGAGGGACAAGGAAGGTTCTAAGAGACAGGTCTCAGGAAGAAGAGCTTGCGCTCTTCCGAAAAGGGGGAAGTCACTTGGCCTTTTCTCCGGAGTCCCTGTGTGGTTAGGCTATCGTGCCGGCATCTGAGACATTTCCCCCCTTACGGAAAGCACAGCGTTCCTAATTTTGTTCTGAGAGACCGACTTAAACAAAAATATTCCTCTGTGTTTTAGATTCCTATTTTTGTTCCAGATGTTTAGAGAAGGCCACCTCCTGCTGTGGTTCCTAGCTGGCATCTGTGTGCGTCTCTGCCCCGGGTTCACTGGTTGTCTTCCTCCCTCCCTCTTCTCCCTCTCTCTTTTCCTCTCCTCTCTGCCCCTTCTCCTCTTGACTCACCAGACAGCTCAGCTGCTAATGACATTCTTTCCTCTAAGCACCTGCCTTTTGTTCCAAGTCACAACTTTTTGATGTTTCCTATTTCTGAAACACCCTGCATTTTGGCTGCCCAGGGGATTCCTATACTGGCCTCGTCATCCGTGTGACAGGTTAATTCCTTTTTGAATCTTTCTCTTCTTCAGACTAGAGTTCCCTAAAAGTTCCCCACCCTAAAAAAGTACACATGTGTATATAGACACTGAACTATTACTAAAATGTTGACACTAATGGGCTGCTGATCTTGTTTTTCTTCTTCTATTGTTCCCAAAGAAACATAGAGGTCAGATCTAGATAGAATGAATTCCAAAGGATGTGAAATATAAAATTATTCAAATTACTTTTTTGTACTGCTGTTTGGTTCAAGTCAATGTTGGTGGCAAATACTTAACGGCAGGGGCCATAAATCTGCATGCCCCTGGGGGCACAAATGAGTGAAATGAGTCACAGGTAATATAAATACATGGCAGCAGGCCTCAGGGTCAATGAGCAATAGGGAGCAGTGGGGCCTGGGGCGAGCTGGTGAACTCGAGCTCTGTCTGAAGGTGGCAGCTGCTGCTAGTCAGCGCCAGTTGATTATTGCCCTGCACAAATGCAGGCTCTCGCTGCCAGGTCTTCATTCTTCAAGAGAAGCCAAAAATCCAGGTTTCACATGGCACATTCTGATTTCTCTTAATGTTGGCAAAGTTCTAAGGTTAAAACTTAGAA